>NC_082640.1:126922716-127268716 GCF_028023285.1 Balaenoptera ricei | reverse complement strand
GTGTCACCCACTCCTGCCATTTGTAATCAAAGGAGTACAATGGGCAGAGTTTGCAACTTGCTTTCTGGAAACTTTAAAATGTCTAGTAATTTATTTTAAAGTTAATCACTCACTTGCAGGTGTGCAAACTTACACTTCCTAGAAATCTGGAAAGCCAACTAAACCCCTTGATTTTCTGAGGACCAATAGTATAGCTTATTAAGGCAAATGTCAACAAAGCAAAGAGAGCCTGCCCATTGTTTTCCCACTCCCCATAAGTGCAAATAGCACCCCTGTGGGAGTCTGGAGACCTGTTTATTTTTCAGCTGACAAAGGTGAAAGCTATTAAGTGGTGGAGTCCGCTCTGAGCTCCATTGTATCGGATTCAGTTGTGTCCCACACTTGTTCCCTGACCTCTAAACCACACATCAGCCAGTCCTTTGTACCCTGATTAATTACCGAACGAATATTTTTCAAACTTCACAGATATCCGAGAAATGCCAACATGCTAAAGAGCAAGTCAAAGGGTCCCGGCTTCTGCGGATGGGCTGCCTACCTTGTGTGAAGCCATCCCCACCGTGGTGGAACTGAGGACCCTTTTAATAGCTAACATTTATTAAGCACTAAACTATGTGCCAGTGTTCTGAACACTGTCTGTGAATCAACTCATTTATTACTCACAACTACTCTGAGAAGTAGTTGTCCCATTTTGCAGATAAGAACACTGATCCCTAGAAAGGTTAAGTGGCCCAAGGCCTCACCACAAGTGGCTGGGGGATGCCTGAATATAAACTGTGGCTCCAAACTGTACCTCCCTCTGTGAGACCAAGCCACCATCTCCCTATCTTCTCTCACTCCTTTTTTAAGGCTGCTGATATTTTTCTTTAAGGTCATACCCCCAAATGCTTAGTTTAGAAACGTTCAAATATGTTTTATCATTGCCATCTTCTACTAAATTTGTACTTTTTCCCAAATATTATCGTGTCTTTCCAGTATTTTGATTTTTACTTAAAAAAAAAAAAAAAATACCCAGGTCGTATACTATAGAATCCCTTTCCTTCCAACCACAGCCTGTGCAATCAAATTTAACCCCAGAGACAACCAGGGCTAACAGCGTGAGGTGTGTATATGTGTACCCCCTATGTATTTATTGTATTGTATCTAGGCACCATATGTATGTATATATGAACTTAAATACATACACAAACACATTTACCCTTTTTAACATAAAGGGATTATACCCAAGATATAGTTCTGCAACTTGCTATTATCAATAAACAAGAGCTCTTGAAGCTCTTTCAATGCCTATGCATATAGATATGTCATTCTTCTAAGAGATGCAAATAGTCAAATGTCACCTTGACCGAGGGTATCCCTGGCCGTCCTATACAAAATAGCACCCCACCCACCTCTGTCATTCTCGTGCCTTACTTTGCTTTATTTTCTTCTCAGCTTTTATCAACCCCAGACACGTATTTATTTGTTTACTGTCTCCCTCCACTAAAAGGTAACCTTTATGAGACAGGACTTCGTTTTTTTACTGGTGTATTCCCAGCCCATAGAGCAGTGCTTGCACCTCTGAGGTGCTCAAAACATATTTTTTTCAGTGAATACTGTTGAGATTACCCTTCAAAAAGACTTTATTGATTTACATAATCACAATAGTGTATGCGTGCCCACTGACCCACACCCTCACTAACATTGCATATTATAGGACATTTAAATTTTTGTTAATCCAAGAGCTCATTTTAATCTACATTCCCTGAGAATTTGTTGAGTAAATTACCTGCTTAAATACTTTTATTCAATGTTTCTGATGAACCTAGGGGCAGGACAAGAATAAAGACGCAGACGTAGAGAATGGACTTGAGGACACGGGGAGGGGGAAGGGTAAGCTGGGACGAAGTGAGAGAGTGGCATGGACATATACACACAACCAAATGTAAAATAGATAGCTAGTGGGAAGCAGCCACATAGCAAAGGGAGACCAGCTCGGTGCTCTGTGACCACCTAGAGGGGTGGGATAGGGAGGGTGGGAGGGAGACGCAAGAGGGACGGGATATGGGGATATATGTATACGTATAGCTGATTCACTTTGTTATAAAGCAGAAACTAACACACCATTGTAAAGCAATTAAACTCCAATAAAGATGCTAAAAAAAATAATAAATAAATACGTTTTTTCTCTTTGGCAGTTGGATTTGATTTCTTCTTACCTACTTGTAGGAGCTCTTTATACCTGCTGGGCACCAATCCTTTGTATTTTATGAGCTGAAAATATTTTGTCCTATTCTGGCACTTGTGTGCCACTGGTTAGGCATGGAAGCTTTAACTGGCTCCTCAGGGAGTCCCGCTACTGGGTGGAGACCAGAAGTCCTATGGACTAAACATCATCGTGAACTGGCTTGTTCCAGATGACCTGGGCTTTCCAGAACCATTCAGTCAGCAGCTACCATTCACTGAACCCTACTCTGAATAAAAAAGATTCCCAAGATTGTGCCTCCTACAAAGCCTTGCCAGAGAGCACAGTGTTGAATCAGCTGCTGTCAGGCGCTCATCAGGTCAAGCTAAAACATTTAAGGAATATTGCTGGAGGACACGCTGCCCATCTAGGCCTTTGTATATTCTATCCAGCCTAATTATCGGAGAGCTGAATTCTTGGCCTCTGCTCTCTTGGAGTCACACTAGCTGACCTCCACTTATCCAGCTAGCTGGTTAACAGATGTCCCTCATTCCCTCTGAAAATGCACCAAGGAGAGCCCAGGGCCAGCTGAATGCTAGCAGCTAGCAAATCCGAGCATTTCTGTCTCCCCAGTTATTTGCTTGCCAAGACTCAGTTGTGTTTTTTCTCAAATCTATTTATACTATTTAATTTTGTTACTATAATTTATAATTTGGTTAAATATTATATAAAGTAATCAAAATGTGGGTGAAAAGAGATTAGTTGTTTCTGTGAAAACCTAGTTGATTGCTTTGGATACTCTCAGTAAATTAGGTGCTAAAAATTGCTGTCACACTATATTTATATGAGACAACTGCAAAAAAAAAAAAACAATGGGAAATTTCCAAAAATGTGGAAATTTAGAATCATTCCTCCTTCAGACTGGATAGTAAAGAAAAGGCCCAGGCTCTACATCAAAAGCCAGCTCAACGACTGCACCTTTAGTTGTAATAAAATGAATGTCACAGGCATGAATTTTTTTATGATTTTCTGCTTTAATACACTTTTATAGTAGCTGATCCTACCCAAATAGTACTCTGCAGATGGCAGCGGCGGCAGCGGCAGTGGAAGCTTATTACAAATGCAGGTCATCAGGCTGGCCCCAGACTTGCTGATTCAGGACCTACATTTTAACAAGTTCCTCAGGTGACTGAGCATGTTGCACTTTGAAAAGCACCAATCTACAGAGTGTGTTCCCTCTGATTTTATCAGGGATATTAAAATAAATCTATGCAGTTGAGGAATTTTCTAGATATTACTCAGCCCATGTCAAAATGTCTTTTAAATTTGGTGGTAGGAAAAGTTTCTTCCTCACAGACAGTAGTAATTATAATATCAATCTTACTTTCCTTTTCGTTTTGACCACAAGGAAACTCATAAGCAGAGTTTTTACTCTGCTATGTCATCTGTTCTTCTTATTTTAATTGGTACTTCCCCTAGTGTGATAGCTGTTATTTATGCTTTGTTATTTCATTGCTTTATGTTTCTTGAAATTTACTTACTTTAGTGTCTTCCCTAACATCATTTACAGAGAAAAGTAGGGAGGTTAAGAGATAAACCCTCCTCAGTCTAGCACTGTCAGTCTAGTCAGAATTTAATCTGACTCCACCCACATCCCTGACCTCAGCTCCTGCTTCCGCCCACATGGACATCAACCTCTCTCCTTTACTCAAACATCCTTTTGCTTTTTTCCTGAACTCTTGATCTCTCAGAGTTCAGCCCAAATTATATCTCCTTTTTTTAAGGTTTTCCCTGATCATTCTGGAGCAAAAGTCCGTTCCCCATTAAACTCCAAAAGCACTCTGTTGGTACCACCCCTCCAAATACAAATTCACATTTAGGCAAGTATTGAGTCCAACTGCGTACGTGGCTTGCAAGAGCACTCTGAGGGGAGGGAACATGTGTCATTTGGGTACCTGCTGCACAGTAAATGCTATATTAATGAATGAATAAATAAATGTGTAATGGAATGAATTAAGTACATATGATGAGAGTTTCACTTGTTTTAAATTCAAAAAAAAAAAAAAAAAAGATTCGGCACAGGTAGCCACCGACCTGGTCAGTAAAATAACACATTATTTTTACATTTTCTGCTTTACTCATCATTCGAAGAAAGTCATAACCCAGAATTTGGTTGGGGGGTCTGAAAATTTTACTCTAAACATGTGAGACGACGTGTATGATGTGAACTTTAACTCAAGACAATGGGATGTTAGGATGTGTGGTAGGGTGGGTCAGATGTCAGATGTCCATGTACAATTTGGACGGGTGATAGAACATATTTCCATCTTTACACAAACAACACTGCTCACCTGGGGCTTCTGGAACGATTTCTAAAGACTCACAGGTCTTTAGCCTTTTAAGGTCAAAAGCTCCCCACAGACTGTCTCACAAGGATCTGCAGGGGAACATGGTCACATTGACTTTGGTGGCTGAGAGACAGTGCAACACAGCAGCAGACAGACAGCCTGGCACACAGCCAGCCAAGAAAATGGAACATCTGTGTGTGAGCAAACAAATACCACCGACCTTGAGCTAAAGGAATGAACCTCTGGCAGGGAACATTAAAAGGCTCAGACTCCCTAAGCAGAGAACGAACTTCACTCCCGTGTACGTGCAGGGGAATGGCTCATGCCACATTCACTCGCCTGGCACACAGCAGTAAATCAACGAGGCCAATTTTGTAATTAGGAGACACAGAGGACAATAAAATTTACCAATTCTCTCACCTTCCATTGAGATCAGTACTGTCTGACAGAAATGTAAGGCAAGCTATGAATGTAATTTTAAATGTTCAGAAAAAAGTTTAAAAGAAATAAGTGAAATTAATTTTAATAATATGCTAAAAATAGTAATAATAAGCTATGTTTAACCCAATGTACATGAACTGTTAGCATTCCAATATGTAATCAATATTTTAAAAATTATTGATGAGACACATTACATCCACTTCACATACTAGGTCTGTGAAATACACCATCTCATTTTGGACTAGCCACATTTGAAGTGAACAGTAGGCACCTGTAGCTAGTGGTTACGATATTGGACAGTGCAGACTTTAGATACTGAAAACACAAAAGTGGTAAAGGAAGCATCCATAAATAATGGGAAAGGTCCTGGCTTTGTAGACCAAGGCACCAAGCTACATTTCTACTCCTTGGCTTACTAGCTAGCTCTTGGCACAAGAGAGGCCATGTAACCTCTCCCAGCCTCTCCACATTAGGGAAATGTTGGTAAGTAATCTCTACCTTCAAGTTGTAGGGATGAATGTATGAAGAGTTCCTAGCAGGATATGGGCCCCATAGGACACTCAGTAAGTGACAATGGATATGATAATATATCCAGAGAGAAGGACTCCAGTGCTAGCTGTGAGAAATCCCTCTGAAGGGTGTGAAATCCTTGTGATTTTCCTGGTTTAAAATCACAGTAATAGAAGAGAAAGAGGACAGTTTCGTTCTATTTTTTTCTAATTTTACAGTACATTATTCCAATAGATTGTATTCGTTTTATGAAAATACACAGATTGGAGAAAACCACATGTTTTGTTATCATCTTTAAATCAAGGAGTCAAAACATTTTGAATGTGCAACAAATCAGTATTTAGAGAAGTTAGAAGATAAATACCTTTCACCAAGGAATGTTTCACCTCATACCATCACTCACACAAAATGATTTCATGATCAAGAACTTTGAAAGAAAGTGGCTAGTGTCAAACAGCTAAGCAGATACCTGAAAATGTTTTCAGACTTCTGTAGTGACCTGGGGCCCAGGTCACTACAGAATTTAACATCTCATGTGCTTAAGTGTCCCTTTCTCTTCTGTCACCAGTGGGTGTAGCTGGGGTCTTGGGAACCCAGTCTACATTTTTGCTGTATTAAAAAGTATTGATCGTATTGGAAAATATCTCAGAAGAAAAGGAAATGAGATTAGGCATTCAACAAGTAGGAAGTTGTTCTAGAAGCAGAGTTGCTTTACATAGATATCAATGGGAAAAAAAAAAAGACTGTCAAGAGACAAATTGTGAAGAGACAATTTCCTGGCCTTAAGCAAAAGGAGAATAGGATCAGTTAGGTAGGTGGAAGCAGGGCTTGGGAGATATAGGAATTCACAGTCTTCCAGAAAAATCTAAAGTCAAAATAATTACTAGAGAGACTAGGAAAGAATATACATTATGATATAAAGACACAGGGTGCAGGGGGCAATGTCTCAAATCACTGTGCAGGAGGAAAAGGGATTGGTTTTCGATGGACAAGCAGAGCAGCAAAGTAAGAGTATGAAGCTAGAAGGGAGATACCAGAGTGACTTCCTGGAGTGCAAGAATAATTAGAAGACAAGAATAATTTCTCCTTTCAGAACAGAACTACAGTTTCAGAGATGCACCAGTAAGAAGCTGGGTCAAAGTCACTGCAGCCCTTAGAGAGGTCAGATGTGAACTGTGGCAAACTGCTTCCATGTGGAAGGAGAAAGAAGGGCTGGGGCACTCTGGAGGCTGAGGGGACAGAAAGAAATCCTGTGTGGTAGAAAGCAGAGAGCAATCTCACTTACAAAAATATTCAGGACAGGATTCTTTTTAGGTTGACATTGTTAACTGTAATTATTAACCATCTTTTACATTCCCCCCTGCCTCTAACTTTCCACCCTTTACCTTTTCTTTTTTCCTTTATGGTTGCCATTGACAACAATTTAAGAAGAACTAGCTCTTGCCTCCTAAGAAGGAAATTCTACAGAACCAACCTATCAAGTGGTTAGATTAGAAGGTACTGCTGGTGGGAAAAAGAGACATTTTGGGAAAATGCTTTTTATTTAGCAAATTTGAAAATAGTACTTCTATAAGAATGATTATTTCCCACATGTTTTTTTTCTTTAGAAAGTTTTCAACTGACACAAATTTTCCAGAAGACTTGTAAAAGTTGTTAGCCAGGTTCAGAACAAGTTTCACCACATGGCTTCTTGAGGTCAAAAGCAGTAATGTGTGACTCTTACAAAGGAACTCCTCTTTCCTCATGTTGTTTGGCCACAGTTTTGTGCCTCTACAGCCCCACAGGGTAAAGCCAAGATAAACTCTCCACATAGTCTCACTCTGCCGTGGTTTACAATCTACACTTACTACAGTGTCAAGCATTTCAAAATTGCTCTGGGTCTTGTTGGCAAGTTATTATCAACCAGGAAGTCTGGAATTAGTAGAGGAAGGCACCACCTAAAGCAGTGGCTTTTAAACCTTTTTCTTACCTCAACCCACAGTACAAAATAATTTTTATATCATGACCCTGCACACACATACATAAAATACACAAAAATATACATAAACTGAATCAAGAGAATCATGAAACTATACTTTATTACCCTAGATGCACTCTGAAATTTCAATCCCAGCTCTATTTCATCCAAAAATAAATAAAACAAACTTGCTGCTGCACACTATAACTCATTACTGTCCATTAATGAGTCCTAACCCTGTTTGAAAAACACTAACCTAAAGGCTTTCCACAATCTGGCCCCATCTCCCTATCTTGTATGAGTTCCCATTTCTCCTAACACAGATTTTAAAATAATATAGCAGTTTTCTTTTATTGTGTACCTATAATGTGACTATGTGTATAATATCTCTATTACTAACAACCCTGTGATAAGAGTATTGATTTCCTCCCAATAGACAGATGAAGAAACTGAGACTCAGAGAAGTTGATCAAGCAAGTAAGTGACTGAACTAGAACTTGAACTAAATGGGTGTAACCCTGGAGCCCCTTCTTTTTCCACTAGAACACATTGGCCTCCAAGTGGGCATGACTCCTTATTGCCCCTCCACTCGCTCTGCCTGGAGCCCACCCATGTTCATGCTGTTCCCCTAACTGGAAGGCCCTTCCAGCCTCTGCTTCTAGCAATTCACCCATGCCTACTGGTATTTCTGGACCCAGCTCAAACCATGCTTTTTCCAAGAAACTACCCAGATGATGTTGACCCTTGTTCTCCTTCCTTCTCACTCTGGGAGGCAGGAAATCTTAGAGGTCAGAGCTGAAGCACAGGAACCAGAATGCAAGTTTTGAGTGTTAGTTCAGCCGTATACAGTCTGGTGATGGTGTTAAACTTCTGTGTCTCCATTTCCTCTTCTGAAAATGGAGATAATAATTGCTCCTACCCCGGAGGATTGTTGCCAGGATAAATAAGTTAATAGACATAGAGGAATTCGTACAGAAGCTGGTACATAGTAGGTGATTAATAAATGTTAGTATTCAGTTGTACCATAATGAAACGTCATCAGATCCTGTCCTATCCCTTAATGTTGCCCAATATGTATGTAGCTTATTTCTTTGACTAGAATGTAAACTCTTCTTGAGCGGGACTGTATCACATTTATATTTATAGAAGTACCCCAGAGTTACACAGTACCAGGCATGCCATATGCATTTAACAAATATCAGATTTAGGAATTACAAAACTGGCAATGCCAGATGAAGAACTTTTTTTTTAGCAAAAGAACAGCTGAGGAAGACCTGCTAGCCTTCACTTTTCTGAAGGTAAGTATTAGTTACCATTGGAGATGATTTTGTTTTGGGAAATTCCTCAGGATGGTTTTTAAGTCCCACACATAGAAGTGCTCTGAGGCCATCTGTGGTGCAGATGCCGCTCTGTACTCTGTTTAGTGACAAAGCAGATATAAATTTCATAGATTATGTACTGAGACTGATGTTATTTTAGTTCTTGAGCTTTTATTTCCACTTAAGTTTACTTAGTCTCTTCAAATTTAATGCTGTCATTCTAAATATGATTCTCTCTCTCTCTCACTTCCCTTTCTTTCCTCCTTCACCAGGACAGTCTAAGTTCCTAAGCCCAACCAGAGCAAGGCTGGAGTGAGAAATAGGCCAATAAAGTCTGCAGATTTTTTTCCAGCTCTGGGCATTTAACGAGGCTGTGAACACGGCTCTCAGAGGTTGGTCTGTTACATGCACCGCTGCAGAAAATGGGACATTTTAAACTCACTCGATATAGCCACTTTCTTTGTCCCTGGTTTTCTTTTTAAGCTCACCCAGGTCTATTCATTCCGCAAAAACCTCTGCCCCCCACAGTAAGTACCTTGCAGTAAAGAAGAGACAGTTGGAGCAAAGGCAAAGACCTCCAGCCTGGCTGACTTTTGCCACCATTTATAATGAGAACACATTTTTTTTTCTTGTACACAGAACACAAAACAGCAAACACACACACAAAAAAAGGCAGAGAGACAAATCTCACAGGAAAATTCATCCAGAACATCTAAGGAAAATCACATATTTTACTGTATTTGTTACCTTTTCCAGGAAGTGAAAGTGTGAGAGCCCTTAGACATCTGCCTTCAGGGAAAACATTTCTGTTCCACTAGAAATGCCCTTACTGATTTTGATGGCACCCAAACACCGGTCTCCCTTCTAGAACTTCACCTGGTAAACGGTGATCTTCAGGATGTGGTTCTGCACTCTTGCTCCCACATTTGCTGGTCTTGTTCAAGGAAGATTGGTGGGTGAAAAGGAAATACAGAGAGAAATGACAGCTCCCTGGAAGCGGCATTTTTTTTTTTTCTAGAAAGTGACTTGAATAGGCCTCAGCTGAGGAATAAATCCTCCCCAAACTCTACCTGCTCTATTGAGGGTTCGTACAAAGTTCTAGAAGAGCCTGGACACTCACTGGATGCTTAGAATTCTTGGTGTTACAACCTGTCATTGTACGATTTCACTACAGAATCCCTCAGTGTGTTATACGGCATGTGCTTATGTTGGCACAAATAGAAAAGTATAAATCAGTGTGCAATCAGCCAGGTCTGAGGATTTTGCAGCCTCCTTTGGAATACTGGTAGCACACTAACATTGCAAAATCAGATTCTTGGCTTCAGCCCAGAGCAATAGGTGCTGGTGTGGTCAGGGTAGTGCTTTAGCACTCAGGTTTATGTGAGTTTGGAGAAACTTCTTTTCAGAACTACATACCCACTTCGGTTTTTGTACTGAGACTTGTTCTCCCAGGCTCCTTGGGACACTTCTGAAGACCACATCTGCTACCCCCAGCCATGAGCTCAAGTGATCAGTCAATATGGCCCGCTGGAGCCCGGGCTTGGCTGCCCATGGAGCTTATGACAAAGACAGACAGTAAGTACTGCAGAGCAGTGTCATTCATGTAAAATAAATAGTTCTGTTAAGAAATCTTAAACAATGAATTTCAATAAGTAAATAATTTTTCAATAATAGCAGAATACAGAACCAAAGCAAACAAAACTTAGTTGCAGAGTAAAATCTTTCTGACTCGTACCAGCTTCATTTTGACTCCCCTTTCTCACAAACTCCACATAGTTATTTTAAAAGCAATTCCATTTCTACTAATTGGTTAACGTTATCTTTCTTCTACGCTGCTGAAAGCTATAGCATCAGAAGGGCCTACTAGTCAGTTTTCAGAGTTTCTACATAATCCACGTGCTCCTTCTAGAATAGTATGAGTACTTCCTCCTGAAGTAAAACTTTGTTGAGCAACATCATACTTCTGAGATTCTTCTTGTCAAAGCAGAACTCTCCCTTTGAACTTCCCTTTCCAGTAATTCTAGTCAGGGATGAACTGACATCAGTGTCTGTTTCTAAGCCTAAAGAAAGATATCCTTAACCTTTACACACCAGAGGCTTATTTTCAAAGAATAAGCATCATTTCATATGGAGTCAGAATACACCGTGGGAAAACAACTTCAGGGAGACTACATCGAACCCCTCAATGAAGCTTTGGAGCAGGGGGCTGGCTAGGAGAGAAAAGGCAAGGACCTATTTCAGGGAGTTGACAGACGGAAGATGGGCAGGCACAGCCTGTAGGCCTGTGCTGAGGGAGAGTGAGGAAGGAGGAGACGTGGGTGGCCCCCCATCTCACTGGGTGCAGTGCGATATGTCTGTCCCAGAACTTGGGCCTGAGCAGTTCACTCCCTGAGAGAGTCACCACAATGAGATGAGGAGAAGGAAAGAGCGAGAGAGTGATAAGCCATCCCAAGGGCACAGAGCCTACACTCAACACCTCCCCGCAGTGGTGCCATGGCCCAGAGATTCAGGGTCAGCTTCAGTCTGTATAAACAACAGCAGGTTGGTGAGAACAGAAAGATCATATGATGTCATTCCCCTGAGTTTAACTCTCCAGTGTCTCCCATTGTGCTAATGATAAATCACCAACTAAGTTCCAGGAGCTTTTAAACCCTGCAGCTCGGGCCTCGACATACCTCACAGGTCCCCTCTCGGGAGACTCTCCCTCTCCAGTCTTGTGCTGCAGCCACAGTCACCTTCTTGGTGCTGTCACGCTTCTCCTGCTCCTCTCAGAACCGTCTCTGTCTAAAATGCTCTTCCCCCCACTCCTCACCAATGCCGGTATCCTTTAAGTGTCATTTATTTCATGGAAGTCAACCGATCTTCCATCACCCTACACTTTCTCTTTCAGCCCTTGATACAATTTTATTAAACCACAATTTGTTTAATGGCTGTCTTTTGACTTAGACTGGAAGATCAGTGAAAATAGGAATCATATCTGCCACTAATTCTCAGCATCTAACACTCATAGCGGGTGCTTGGTAAATGTTTGCTGACTGAATGCCTGAGAATAAATGACGTTGAGCAGGAGAACATGGGAGAGACTTCAGTTAATAACATGTTCTTTTTCTGGCATTCTGAAACTCCCCCCCCCCCAGATTAGTGCTTCCTAAGTACCCATTCAGTTATACGCAGAGATTTTATAAATTATAAACAAAATAGATCTTTTAAGAACTTATAGAATAATTTTAGTCTATCTTCAAAGCCAAAATATGACATTTCTATTAATAACTGTGGGAGGAAAGAGGAAAATACGCAGAAGGATTAAGATACTGTAGCACAATTCATGTGCTATGCCTTTCCACCATTTGATTTAATGGATTAATTTTAATTTAATTTTAAAATTTAGAATTCCAATTACGCTACTTTCTGTTCTCTGTTATTATAGGCAGTTGTTCTGGCATAAATGGAGCAGAAAAAGTATCTGGGCAAGAATTGACTATTACCAGGTAACAGGACTGGAACAGGTATTAGAGTGATCAGAGATAATTACCAAATAGGTAAGATTGATCTCAATTCTTTCCTGAAGTGTAGTTGAGTTTGATCTAGTGCTTCTCCAAATTTCGTGTGCACACAAATCACTTGGGGATCTAGCTAAGCTGCAGATTCTTATTCAGTAAATGTGGAGTGAGGCCCAATATTCTGCATTTCTAACAAGCTCCTAGGTAATGTCTACACTGTTAGTTCAAAGATCACAGTTGAAGAAGCAAGGAAGGGCCTAGAACAAACTGGACTGGTCAACACAGATTGGCACAGGTCAGAGGGCACATTAGTGCCCTGAAGGAAAGGATTTTCTTCACTTAGAGGCCAAAGTGCTAAAGGTAACATACTTCATTAAGAGCCTGGCGGGACCCAGAGCTAAAGGGTGAACAGTAAACACCAGTCGTCGCCAGCAGGGGGCAGCAGAGTGCAGGGTAAATTGCAGAGGACTCCTCCCACCGCCCCCCCCCCACCTCAACAGGCCAAACACCCCTGAGGGTAATTATAATAAAGCTCAGAACAGTACCTGGATAAGAGGGCAGTTGGAAAAGCAAGACACCAAGAAAATCAGCAGCATGGAGGGAGATGCTCACATAGGCCAGAATAAACTCGCAGGAGGGAACACTTTGCAGCAGTGGAAAGCACACCCGTCATGAGATCGGGAGACCCAAGATCCAGTATGGAAACGGCGCAGTGCCTTTGGGCCAGCTCTCACGCCCCCTCAGCCTTGATTTCCTCCGCAGGAAACCAGGAAAAAGTGCAAAGGGTGATCTCGAACGGGCGTTTCCAACCTTCACATCCTGTGACCCGGGCTTCTGGTTCTGGCTTTGAGAAAACTGAAAGGATCCCTATCCTTTAGGCAACGGGTTGGGAGTCAGAGGGAGGCAGAGCCCCAGAGAGCCAGCTGTTCACTCTGCTGGGTGAGGCCCAACAGGGCGTGTGGATGGGCAGTGAAGCTGTTCGGTCTGCAAGCGGGGGCTCCGCGGCAGCTGTGGGGGGTTTTGTTTTTGTTTTTAATCTGTTAAAGATTACGCGCAAACTGGTTAAAAAGTAAATAGGCCTGAAAGGCTTATAACCGAAACAAGCCTCTCATCCCCCTTATCCTCCTCATCCTTTTGCTTGGAAGCAACGTCTTTGAATCCTTTCCGTTTCCTCTTCAGTTTGCCTCCATATTTCCAAATAATATGTATAATATAATCCTACTACTTGATCCAGTAGCTACTGGCTTTTTACTCCAGTGGATCAGGAATTAATTCAATCACACCATCTCTTCCCTTCATTATTCTCCAAATATCATTTTTCTTGTTTTTTGGATCATGTCTATATTTGTCACCAGCAAAGACCATTAGCAATTCTGGGGAACTAAAAATAGAATCTGGGTAATAAAACAAAGTCTAACCTTCTTTTCCTTTGCGCTTCCTCTCGTTTCACTTGTTCATAGGGGGCCTCGCAAAGAAGCCTCGCACCCAGCCCTTCAGACCAGAGTTCCTAGTCCAAACAGCCGCAACTGAGACTTCAGCCCTGCGGACGGACGGTGTGCAGAAGCCCCGCGCTCCACGCTCAGTTCCAAATGGCGGCAGCGGGCCGTGTGCAGAGACGCCGCACCTGCGCTGTGATCTGGAGGCTGAGGAGCGCGCCGGCCCTGGACCCGGAAGCGCTCCGCTGCCGCCACGCCCCGCCCCACGCCGTGGAGAACCCTGTAAAGCAGCCCCGCCCTCAGTCTACGGGTAGAGCATGTGCTCTAGAGCCTGAGCTCAGGACCCTCCGTTCTCTGATCAACGAATAAAGCTTTCCTTTGCTTCTGAACCAAACTTGGTCTCGTTCTGTCGGCTCCAGCGACACCAGGTAGAAGGACCCTTGTTGGGGCCCCGACTCAAAAGGGTTGGTAACATAGTCACTGTTTCTATTATTATGACTATGTAAATATTATTCAAGGAACATACTATGTTAAGGACAATGATATACTGTGATTATATTTAGCTTCTTGTACAACCTTCTGTTTATTCTGGAATTAATAATTGTCTTATTTTTTTAGTTGCTTAGTTTACTTTGACCATTTGACTAAATTTTGCACACACCCCGGCACCTCTATAAAATGTCCCTTCCAAAGACAGTTTTCCACAAAGGAGAATTTGTCAGATTATTCTGTTTCACATTTTGTTGTTGGATCCTGCTTCTTGGATTCCTGTGTTTGGGGGGGGGTTTGTTTTGTTTTGTTTTGTTTTTTCCTCATTTTAGTGGAGCATATCCTCCAGTAACATCCAATACCCTTATGTCAATGCCTCTTTGGTTGTTGTGGTTGTGGTTGTCTAAGGTACATTCTCTAGTAGATTCCTCAGGAAGAACTCACGGAACCAATGCTTCCTGAGTTTCGGCATGGTCATGACAGCGGGTCTGAATGCTGTATTTTGTTTGGCTGGATTTTCCTTAGCTTACATTTTCCTTCCTTGAGTATCCTAATTATGTTATCCCATTGTTTTCTGGCATAACACATTGCTCTCGAATGGTCTGATAAAAATTGATTTTCTTTACTTAACACATGAATTGTCTTTTAACCTGGATACCTTGAAGATTTTGTCCTTTTATCTCTTTCAAGTCCCATATGTTTACTAGACTATGTATCCAGGTTGGCCTTTTGGGGGTCAGTTTTCCCAAGTTTTCTCTTTTAATCTGAGGCTTGAAATCATCTTTGATTTCAGGAAAGTTTTCTTGAATTATAAACTTTAACATTTGTTGTACTGCAGTTATTTGGTTTTCTTCTTTGAGGATTCCTGCCATATGTATATTGGATCTTCTTTGCTAATCCTTCTATCACTAACTCTCAAATTCTGTTTCTTCAGTTCTGCTTGATTTTTAAAAGTTTTCCTTTTCCCCTCTTCTATTTCTCTAAGGCAATATCCATTGCGTTTATTTTCTTTTGTTTTCCTCCTAGTTTCTTCATTTCTAAAATTCTTTTTCTTTTCTTTTTACTTATTTTGTGAATTCTGTTGTTAAATTTAATGGGACATTTAAATGTCCCTTTCTCCAGTATCTCCTGAGTCTTTCTAATTCTGATTTCTGTTGTTCTCTCATAATTTCTATCAATTTCTTTTAGCTTGTTTTGAAATATTAGTTTACAATTGTCATCTGCTTTGGGAATATTTTTGTCATCTGGGAATATTTTTCTAGAATCTTTCATTGAATGGGGATGTTATTCTACTTCTTATTCTCCTTTTTTAAATAACTCTGTATTGATTCACTCACAATCCTTTTCTGTTGCTCATTTTTCAGACGGAGGGGTTTTACTATACTTTTAGGAAGGAGAGGTGAGTGGATAGCTTTTCCAGTTTCATAGCACTAGGATTCCCTCTTGTGTTGTTTTTGAAGAGATAAATATTTACATGGCCTTGAGCTTTCTGAGATGTGCCTTCTGTTACCCTCTCCCCTCTTCATCAGAACTTCTCATTCCTTTTCCATCATTATTTCTATTCTCAATTGGATTCTACTTCCAGCAGTTTCTCCTCAGTGCAGATCTTTGCCTGCACTAAGAAGGGACCTTTTGGTTTTTTGTTTCTAGAGTTGGCAGTACCCAGATTACCCCAAGTTCTCTCTCATTAACTGTAGTCTCCAGCTCTAGTCACAGATTTAACTCAGATTTGGGTACGGAAACTCTAAACACTGTGGTCTTTTGACCACATCTCACTGTAAGCCAGAAAGTGTGTGCTGGTTCCACACTGCTTGTACTACATTCCACTCCCAGGGTTTCCTAAGTATGTGTCACTTTCAGAGGCAAAGTCTGAAAGGATTTGGGGAAAGTGACAATAGCATAATTTATGAAACCCCTTCAATCCCTCTCCATATAAGAACTGACAGAGCAACTATTAACCTTGAGTTTTTCTTTTTCCAGTATTATTTTTTAAATTGGCTACTTACTGGATCCATGATTTTGGCTTTTCTCTCCTAGTTGTTCTGTCCGAGACCTGAGTTTGAGGTGAGCCTATGATCTCGGGCTTACACAATCCACTCTTTCATCATTTGTAAATAGGACCAAGAATAATACCAGAGTTATCAGAATAAGATGAGATGATGTGGAAGTTGACACTTATGAAATTGCCCATGGTTTAACCTGACATGTAAAAAAAAATTATAAACTGTAAAATGATATGCCATCGTTAGTTATTTCAAACTAGATTTATGTAATATGTGAAAACCTATAATTTTATGTTTAACCACATTGTTAGCACCTAATATGCTTTTTTTTTCTTTTCTTTTCTTTCTTTTTTCTGTCTCTTCCCAACGGAATATTGCTTCGTAAAGAGTAAAGATTTTTATCTGGTTTCTTCGGTGCCATATCCTCACTGCAGAGTCCGGTGCCTGGCACATCATAGGCACTCCGTAAATACTTGATGAATGAATGAATGAATTGTGCTAACTTTGCCTTAAAACATATTGTAAAGGATAAAACGAATGGGCAAAAAATAAATTATTATTAGGCCGTTGTTGAATTGGGCCTGTGGAACATGCTCTGACAAACTTTTCCTTCCGCGTCTCCGTTTGCTTTGCATTCTTGCCAAAAAATAACATTGGTCCCTGCTGTGGAGCAGGGACGAGGCAACACCCAGGGCAGCGCCAGAAAGGGCTACTGCTCCCAGCCTCCACCCTCCCGTCCAAAATACAAAAAGCCTGAAACAATGTGGAGAATAGCTGGGCTGAGAACAAGGGGCAGTTCTGTCCCTCTCTCGCTGGCGTTTATGCAAGGAAGGCTGGCAGTCTGTTTTTAAGCAAATAGACTTGCTTTAATGGAGCAATCTGTCAAAATAAGCCGGACTGCTTAGAGGGGGCCGAAAAGGTGCAGCTTCCGTCTCCCATGGGAGCTATTTATTTGAGGAGGATGACAAATGAGAGCGAGGCAGAAGCCTGCGGTAATGACACTCAAAGCAAGAAAAATAATAGCGTGTGGCTTAGACTGGGCTCATCTTCACTCGATGTATAGATGGGTTTTGTGTGTTTAAAGAGCCAGCCCTTTCCATTTGCATCTCAAACACACCCGCCGAGGAGCAGACAACGCAGAGGCATTACCGGGCAGCTAGCTTCTGGTTCGAGGGTTTTGTGAGAACAGGGGAGGTAACAAAGAACAGATTAATGAGCAAAAGTTTAGTCTCTACAGGTTTTCTGCCTCTTTACTAATGGAGGGGTGACAAAACCACTAATTTGCTTCATCGCCACACAGTACTTAATAAATAACATGTTTACATCGTGAGATATATGGGGTTGGACACGGTGCAGAGGGGCGTGGAGGGAAGAAATTACCAGATACTCGCATGAAGACTCATATTTTGGACTTTACTCATAATATTCGCTGCTTGTGAAATGACACAGTGAGAGGGCCAGGTGTAGTTTAACCCTTTTAGTTTGTGCCAGAACCTTGAATTCTTTGGAAAGAAGAAAAGGATTTATTGTGAACTGCAAACGCTTTAATCAAGTGGCTTTCTTCACATACCATGAAAGCATTTTGAAACATTCAAGTAGAAAAAAAAAAAAAAAAAAAATCCCTATTTTCTGAAAATATAACCTCTTAAACACCAAGGACGGGGCCAGACCAAGTCCCATCAAGTAACAAGGCACAATAAGAAGCTTAAAATAGGTAAGGATTAAGTTACATTTGTATGAATAAGCTCATTTTTGTTGTTCTGGTCTCAATCCTTAAATGATCCTATCTCGTGCATGGAAGGTGTCTCCTCATTAAATGATACATTACTATTCTCAGTGTGGGTCCCAGTGAGACCCACAATGTCCCCAGGGCTCACCAACCTTTGGAAATAACTACATCAATAGCAATAATTCAGAGTTTGCGTGCCCATTGTCCCCAGCTGGAGGGCCCTCCCCTCACCCCAGCCAGGTGCTCTTGAGACGCCCTGGACGCATCTCACGTGCAGATGCGACGTCTGCACCTGCTCCCTCCACGTGAGCACAGGTGCTGCCCCACTACTGGCACGTTCTGAGGGGAAGCCATTCCCAAACGCCGTTCTTGTCCCAGGGCTATCCCCAGTCTCCCAGATCTGCAAGGCACACCAGCTGCCAAAAGCTGCACAGCCCCTTCGGGCCTCTCAGGGCCACTCATGCCAGCTCCATGTCCCACTTTGTTTCTTGGGCCTTGAAACAGACTGACTTGTGCCCCCCATTTCACAAAATCTTTCATGAAAACACCTTCATCGCTTCTACCTTCTGCCTCTCTCTCTACCTGTCTCAGATACAGACCAAGGCCCCGGAAATGGAATAAATACCCCTCCTCCAGCACCCAAAGGAGCACAGGTGTCCTCCTTCCAAGAAATATTAACATCCCCTATGCAAATTAACTCCTTCAGGGCCTTCCCTCCCATTTGACAAACATGCCAAGATACACTTGAACCTTAACAGGAGAGTGTCTAATCCTGCCTCTGTCTCTCACACTCAGGCACCAGGTCCTATAAATGAATTTCTCCTTTGTAAAACTTCACCCTGACCTTCCTTTCCTTCTCATCTGCCACCATCTTCATTCAAGCTTCTTATTTCTTTACTGCCGGCTGACCTCAGAAGTTCACTAATCGGAATCACTTTGCTAATTCATCCTAAAAGCCGCTTCCAAAACAAAAATCCTTAGACTCTGTCTTGAGAACATAAACTTCTTGCTGTAGTTTCTGACTTTCCATTGGCTGTATGAATCAGGTCTGTTACAGAAAGAGTGCTAGCCTTGGAATCAGTTACCGTGGGTTCAAATCTTAGTTCTACGCTTGAATAACTTTTGTAACTTTAATTGCTTAAAGCCTAAATGTCATCATCTATAAAATGTGATATTAATATCTGCTTCGTAGGGTTATTGTAAGGAAAAATTAAATAATGAATGTAAAGTGTTTTTTTAATGTGAAGAACAATGTTATGAAAATTCAAGCACTTCCCCTTGGAACTAAAGTCCTCCATAAGCTGGCCACCACCCACTTTTTCAACCTTTTCTCCAGTTAATCCCATTTCCAGCCCTCCTTCCTGGACTTATCAATCTGGTTCTTGCCCTTCAAACACGTGTTTCACTTCCAAATAATGCTACTTGTTATACTAGATAAACCAAATGTCAGTGGCTTAATACAAGAGAAGTTTATTGCTTGCTCACTTAAAATCCAAAACAGGTATTCCTACTCGGCAGGTGGTTCTCCTCCAAATGATGATTCGGGGATTCAGGATCCTTCCATCTTGTGGCCCTACCATCCTTAACATGTAGTTTCCAGGGTCACTCCAAAAGGAGAGAGACCAGGGAGACTCACACAGGGAGCTTATTATGGGTCAGGCCTGGAGGAGGCACATAGCAGAGCTGAGTCACATAACAGCATCTAATATAATTGCAAAGGGTGTCCAGAAAGAGGAGGACACAGGTTTGGTGAACAGCTGGCTACTCTGTGCTACCACCACAGACGTATGTATTTTCCGGACTGTATTCCCCAGATACATCCTTCAAAAACCAGCTCAGGCCTCGCTTAATTCATGAAGTCCTTTTGGAGCAATCTGGCTGATGATCTTATTCTCTGAACTCAAACTCCTAGCATATATTGACTATACCAGCCTTTGACTCCTTGGCCTCTTTTTTGTTAAATCACATAAACTTATATCAAGTCTCTTTCTTCTTAAACTTGGAGACATTTAAATCTGATAGCGCCCTCCTTGATGGAACATTTCCTACATCCATCGACATCCGTCATTTCAGACCTTCTCCTGCCTCCTGTGAGTTCTAGTCATGGTTCAGTGCTTTTTTCCACTGAATAATTGTGAGAGTCCCCCAAAGAATGATTCTTCTGATGAGAGTGGCTGGGAGGCTGCAGTCAGGCCCCAAACCTCAACCTCAAATCCAGAAGGCATTGGCTGGGGAAAAAGCTGACTTCAGCTTAGAGATCTTCCAACGTTTCTAAAGCCTCTTCAGCTGTTAAGTAGAGTTTTTCGATGTTAACAATTCAGACAAAAAACATGATAGAGTAGAATTTATACTTGTTTTTAGCCAAGAATCCATGGTAAGAATTGGGTCGTACTGGCTATAGAGATGTAGTAATAATAGGAGTTAAGTATTTAAGTGACATTGGGAATAGTAGAAGATGAAAAAATGTCTCTGTTCACTTTTTATAGTGTTCATTAGGCAGACATACATAGTCAGCCATGTAATCCATTTTCTCCCTCGAGATGGCAACATGTGTTCTATTCGCTCCTGTCTGTTCTTCATTGCTTTGGGGAACAAATAAGACTCTATGAGATGAAAATATGGGTATAATTTGGAGATGGAAGAAAATCAAGAAGCTGGATTCAACAGTAATTGCTTACAGGAATTTAAAATATGAAAAACAATTTACCAGGATTCCAAAAACCCACTGCAATTGTAAGATAACTTTCAGTTCCCTCTCCTCTCCTCCTCAGATGCCTGGCTCTCACAGGACAGTTTGGGCATCACTAGAGTCTGAAATCTCTATAGAGAAGCCCAAAAGGTAGAGAGTGATCACTGCTCTCCAACCACCTCAGCAGCACAGTGTGAAGCCTGCATGCTCTGGGCAAAGAAGCTGCCTCAGTCCATCGTTTTGAACCGAGACAAACCTCGCTTCTCGTTCCGCTGTTGACGGCAGGGAACGGTGTAAAGACTCCTTCACATTTATTCATGCAGCTCCACTCCTGCCCCGTTGATGTTCCTAAGCAGATGTACAAGTGCCCGATGACAATTAACTGATGATTCATCCTTCAGGACGCCTGCTAAGGCAGGCTGCCTGGCTGTGAGTGAAAACATACTTCTGCAGTAGCTAATCTTTCCCTTTGGTCGAGGACCAAGTCAGACTAGGCATGGCTTTGAAGTTATTTCTGTCTCAGTGGATTAGAGGTATCAAAAGAAGCAGCTCCACAAACCTTTAACAAATATTTACAGTTCTGCACTAAACAACCTCCACCGTTCCTTAACCTTTACTGTCTTGTGAAATGCTTGCCAACTTCCCTGCCAAACACATACACTTGACAGAGTAGGAGAGAGGGCAGCAGCTCAAAGAAAATGAAGTGCAAATCGGTAAGGGATCCACTGTCTTTGCTGTGGAGGAGAACGAGGCCCTTTTGTGCTGACCTACCTGCAGAGGGGGACTCCCTTCCCCTGTCCCCTCCCCCATGAGGGGTACTCCTCCACCCCTGATAGCTCACCTTCTCAACCAGGGTGTTGAAGAGACATGTTCTGTATTCAGCTCACTGAGGTCGTGGGACTGTCCTGAACCCAAAGTTTCCAAATGTGCCAAAGGATGGCTGTAGCCAATGCAGGAAGGACACAAAACAATAGGTTAAACCCCAGAGGAGGCTGCTGGTGTTTCGGTCATTTAGAGGACTGCCACACTTCGCATAGTTTATAGTAAGTCTCCCTCCTCAGAGGTTTTGCAATGAAACTGATCATCATAGAATTCTCTAGTTGCTTCTAAAACGCTGTAGGGATTCGTTAAATAGATGACTGATGTGTTTTCTATTTTTAAGACTCCTTACTGTGAGCACAAAAATCTCATAACAAAAAGAGGTGGATAATTATTTTTAAAAAAGGATAAATGAAAGGAGCTGGCAGGCAGGATACCATGTCTATGGGGTGGAGAAGAGCAGCAGGCCAGCCCCTGCCTCTTCTCTGTCCTGACTTCTCGGGGGGCCACTGCATCTTACCCCTGGAGTCAGGCCCATGATAAGGCACATAAAGGAGACTCATAGCAGGGTCCAAATTGGTGAGGTCCCCCAAGGGGTTTCAATCAGCAACAGAGGTCCGTGGCAGAGAATCTACCAAAGGAAGCTTTAGCGGAACAGCAGCTGCCGACATAAGAGCCACCGAGGTTTGTTCATGAATCTCCCTGACATAGTACTCAGGGACCCCCCCCAGAACTTACTGTGAGACTCTGAGGGGACCTAAATAGAAGCCCGCAGCAGTGATGGAGGCAAGGGTCAAAAGTATGTGCTATACGGTTAACAGGACCACCAGCGGTTACCTCTGGCTAGATGCAGATGAACTCAGAGATATAGTGGCTAGGGTCGTGGTTAGGCATTTCATTCATTCGTTCACTCATTCATTCATTCAACAAATGTTTATATTTCAAGACACTGGGTTAAGTGCTTTGCAAAACAAAATTACACATTGGTTTTGCCATCTAAAAGCTTGCACTAATCGCTACTACAAGTACACAAATATCCATAACACAGGTTAGGAGTGGGTCATTATATAGTCACAGATAAAGTCTGCACTGGCCAGGTGGAAGAGAGTGATGATTTCTGTGTCGGGAGAATTTGGAAAGATTTTGTATAGGAGCTAAGGGTTGAGGTAAAATTAGTGTGTGCAAAGGTGATGCAGAACGTATTCTCAAAGAGAAATAGTCTGAGTGATGGTATTGAGAAGGGAAAGGTTGCACATGCTTAAAAATAAAAGTAGGTTGTTCCGTTGTCTGGGCAATAGTGTACAGGAAAGGAAATAGTGGGAAACATGGTCAGAAAAGTGGGATAGTCAGGAAATGGAGGGCTGAGTGCACCAGGTCAAGGAGTCTGATCTTCTGTATAAAGTGATGGGAAGTCATTTCAAGATTCCTTGGCAGAGGAGAGACTTGATGATTACTTCTGGAAAATTAATCTTTGTTTAACAGCCAAGAAAACTCTTGTATACAGGGACAGGTTTATGATCGAACTTTACAGTAACTCCTGTTACAATAAGACTCAGTATCGTAAACAAGCAGGAAGATCGTTCATCAGTTTTCAATCCTAAACTTATGTTTTCCTACTGCCCAGAACACTGTTACAGGTTACCCACTTTCTGCATGCTCAGGGAGTGAAAACTCGTAAATAATAGCTTATGTCAATCATAATTAGTAAGGTCTGTCTGCTGGAGAGAGGGGCAGGGCAGACACAGTGAATAGCTAATTATTATATAAAAATGACTAACCCATGCTTACCAACAAGGGGCACATCCTCCAGGAAGTCTTTCTGGTTGCCCCACAATCTCTCCTCACCTCGGACAGATTTGGGGGGGAGCTTCTTTCATAGTCCACAATCCCCAGGTATGTATTCTTAATATCTCAAATAACTTACAAAGTCATTAATGCACAACTACATTCCTGAAAATTGGTGAAAACATCTTTTTTTCTACAGGGATATTTTCCTTGTTAATTATGTAAAAATAACAGGAATAGCCCATAGACATTGAGAGTCTTATTCTGAGGCATTAAATATAGCATAAACTCAATATACTTTATTTCACACATTTTAAGAATATGAAATGGGAACAATGGTCATAACTCCATGAAATCTAGTCATCACCTGTTGGTTGTAATCAAAATAATCTCTATTTATAGAAAATGCTTCCATGACTCCTGCAGCAGTTCATGAATATTTGCTTTTAATTTCAGAATTGCTTTACAGTTTCAAAATTTAAAAGACTTAAAAATTCAATGTTGGGCTTCCCTGGTGGCGCAGTGGTTGAGAATCTGCCTGCCAATGCAGGGGACACGGGTTCGAGCCCTGGTCTGGGAAGATCCCACATGCCGCGGAGCAGCTGGGCCCGTGAGCCACAATTACTGAGCCTGCGCGTCTGGAGCCTGTGCTCCGCAACAAGAGAGGCCGCGACAGTGAGAGGCCCGCGCACCGCGATGAAGAGTGGCCCCCGCTTGCCACAACTAGAGAAAGCCTTTGCACAGAAACGAAGACCCAACACAGCCATAAAAATAAATAAATTAAAAATAAAAATTAGTCAAATTGCCTTTAAAAAAAAAAAAATTCAATGTAAAGTTTTCTCTCTTTTCAAAAAGGTAGAAAATACATCTTTATTAGCAAAATTAGAAAAAATATATAAGCAAATTAAAGAAAAATCTTTAGTCCCTTAATCCCACCATTCAAAGATAATGACTATTAATACAATGTTGTACGTATTCCTCTGGATAGTTATGTAAACAGGAGCACATTACCTTGTAGTTGTATATTGAGCAATATATTGTGAGCACCTTTCTATGGAAAAAAATTCAGCTATGATACACAGTAGTTTTTAATAGAGAAATAACATTTTATTGTATAAATAGACCATAATTCATTTAACCTATATGCTCTTGTAGATTTAGTGTTTTCAATTTTTTCATTTTAAAAGCAGAACTTTTATGAGCATGCTATCTAAATATTTACTTACATTTCTAATCACTTCTTATGACACGTTTATAGAAGTCTAATTTCTAGGTCAAGGGATAGGCATATTTTAAAGGGTTTTGATGAGTACTGACAAATCATACAGAAAAGTTAGACCAATTTAATTTCCCTCCTGCAATGAATGAAAGTGGCCATTTTCTTGAACACTGGATATTATTATATTTTATTATTTGCGTATTTAAATATTTTATAATGCATGTTACTCATGTGATTTCTTCCCTTTTGAGTTATGTTCTTCGTCCATTTTAAACTTCGTATGTTTGGGTTTTTTCCTTTTTCGGGGAAAGGGGACTCATATGTTTAACAAGTATTTATATATATTGCAAATATATTTTTAATGTTTTGTTTTATCATTTTTGTAGTATTTTTGATATAGAGTCATTTAAATTTGTACATGGTCATATCTATCCACCTTTTGCTTTCATGATTTCTGGATTGTTGTCAGATATAGAAAATCTAGCACACTCAAGTTTACGTAAATATTTATCAAATTTTTATACTATTCTTATGAATTTATGTTTGATGTTTAAATATCTTTAATCCATTTGGAATTTATTTTGGAACGTGGTGGCAAAGCAGTGGTTTGTCCCCGTGTGTTTTGCAAGTAGTTAGCCAGTTGTCCGAACATTATTTGGTAAACATTTCATTCCCCCGTTTAATTATATATCACATTTTTATAGATGAATGGACCAGTTTGAGGACTTTCTATTTTTTCTTTTTCTTTTCAATTTTCTCTATTTTATTTTACCTTTATAACACCTTGTAATATCTGGCATGGTATGGTGAGAGCCTCATGATTGGTTTGTTTTGTTCAAATAGAAATTGTGCTAGTCTCACCTATTTATCCTTTAACAATTTTCAAGATGTTATGAAAATTTTAAACCACTTTAAAAGGCGTATAGAATAATTAAATGAACATTCATGTACCTAACACACATCTTAAGACTCTTTTGAGTTTATTTATATCCTTACTATGTATGTCAATATATATACTTGTTTAACATTGATAGTGTTCAATATTGTTTGTGAAGTTTGCAACTGATATATATGTAGCTCTAGTCTTTCATTTTCATTGTTTCCTAATATTCCATTGTATGAATGGGATGTATCATTTAAATTATTTATGCATTACCTTGTAAATAAAGTTTTATGTGGTTTCTTTTGCTATGAACAATCTTGTCCCTGTCTCCACATATATATGTAGGTATTTCTTGACAATATATACTGATAAGTAGAATTGCTGAGTTGTGGCATGTATATTCTTCAATTTATACTCGGTGTTCTTCTGTTGCTGTCCAGAGTGGTTATACATTTACTTTGCTACTAGCAGTGTATAAGAGTTCCCATTGCTCCACAACCTCACAGATTTTAGTGTTTTCAAGCTTTTAAACTTTCACCAACCTGATCAATTTATTTTTCCAGATGAACTTTAGAACTGTGTTGTTCTATGACATTGGAGGCAAGAATATACAATGGAATGAGAACCTACTGGGTAGCTCAGGGAACTCTACTCAGTGCTCTGTGGTGACCTAAATGGGAAGGAAATCCAAAAAAGAGGCGATATATGTATACGTATAGTTGAATCACTTTGCTGTACAGTAGAAACTAACACAACATTGTGTTTCTCCAAAGAAGACATACAGATGGCCAACAGGCACATGAAAAGATGCTCAACATAGCAAGTTATTAGAGAAATGCAAGTCAAAACTGCAATGAGTTATCACCTCACACTGGTCAGAATGGCCATCATCAAAAAATCTACGAACAATAAATGCTGGAGAGGGTGTGGCGAAAAGGGAACCCACCTACACTGTTGGTGGGAATTTAAACTGGTACAGTCACTATGGAGGTTCCTTAAAAAACTAAAAATAGAGCCTACCATATGATCCAGCAATCCCACTCCTGGGCATATATCAGGAGAAAATCATAATTCAAAAGGATACACATGCCCCATTGTTCATTGCAGCACTATTTACAATAGCCAGAACATGGAAGCAACCTAAATGTCCATCGACAGAGAAATGGATAAAGAAGATGTGGTACATATATACAATGCAATATTACTCAACCATAAAAAAGAACGAAATAATGCCATTTTCAGTGACATGGATGGACCTAGAGATTGTCATACTGAGTTAAGTAAGTTAGACAAAGACAAATATCATACATCGTATATATGTGGAATCTTAAAAAATGGTACAAATGAACTTATTTACAAAACAGAAATGGAGTCACAGATGTAGAAAACAAACTTATGGTTATCAAGGGGGAGGGGGGAAGGGATAAATTGGGAGACTGGGATTGACATATACACACTATTTTATATATATAAAATAGATAACTAACAAGAACCTACTGTATGAAACAGGGAACTCTATTCAGTACTCTGTAATGACCTATATGGGAATAGAATCTAAAAAAGAGTGGATATATGGATATGTATAAATGACTCACTTTGTTGTACAGCAGAAACTAACACAACATTGTAAATCTACACTTCAATAAAAAAATAACTTAAAAAATAACAGTGTTGTTAAGTTCTAATAGAATTTGTAACTTCATGTATTTGGAAAAATTAGCACACACACACATAATATATTATATGAACTCTGCTTACCTCAGAGCATGATTTTTCTTTCCAATATTTTCTTTTGCCTCTTTGTAGTTTTACACTTTTTCATAGTCGTGAACATTGCTTAAGATAATTCATATGCATTGCATATTCTGTTGCTATTGTGAATGAACTCTTTTTTTCAAAAGTTGATTTTTTAAGCCAAAAATTTACTTTATTCTTTTACTGACTTTGAATATAAGTAGATTAGTGCCCCCCAAAAGATGGAAAATATGTTAAGAACAAATAACTGAGCATATCATAGCATTATCTAAAATGTCAAATAAAAGGTCAGCATTGAAATTAAATTTCAATACCATTATAAACACTGCTGGTCCCCTTCATTTGATCTGCACCACTCTCCAGAAGCCTGATTTTTTTAAAAGTCACTTTCAATGACTCCTCCTCCTAACAGGCTGATACAATGAGGTGATCTAGAATTCATCACATGGAAGAGTGGGCAGAGGGTAGGCAATTCCTTTGGGATCCTCCTGCCCAGGACACTTTGCAACACCTTACTAAGTTTCACTAGCAGTTGTAAGGACAGTGCTTAACCATTAGCTTTAACCATATGCGCAAAACTCAATGACATAAGAGAAGGTAGGCATAAGAATGGGGTCTCCTATCTCAATGCTCCTCCCTTGGTCTCTGAGCACCCATCTCTTCATCAATAGAAGTTATCTACTATGGACCAAGGGTTGGGTCTGATGCTGCTAGAGGGAGAGAATATGAAAAGATCCTAAGACATGGTTTCTGGCCTCAAAGAGTATACAGCCTAGCTGAAAAGAGAACCAATGTGCATGCAGAATTCAGTTCAGTACCCCTAAAGAGTACTCTCATTTTTTTCTATAGTACTCTTAGCTGCATCCAATTATAGAGATAGACAGATCATAGATAGATAGATAGATAGATAGGTAGACAGATAGATAGATAAATAGACAGATAGATAGATAGATAGATAGATAGATAGATAAAGATAGACATATATAAAATAGTTGGGGTATTTTAGTTTCTATGTCACCCTGTGAATTGGAACAATGGAAAATATTCTTTTAATATCACGACTGGAAAGATGACCTAATTTAATGCTGCTGCATCTCAACAGTCACGGCCAGGTACAAAGGATATCATTATTTCTCTTGGGGCTCTGAGTATGTTCCTCCTGCCATCACCACCCACTGGCCCCCAGCTGTGGGTTGTCCTGGACTACAGCACTTTTCTCCCCACCTGGGGGAGATATTATGTTGAGTGCCCAGCTCTGTTTAAGCAATCTCTGGTGTGAAACAGTAAACTCACTTACATCTCAGAACTTTGAAAGGTGTAGAAAAAAAGTCCAGAACCCTGTGTACCTGGGATTAATTTTACCTGTCTTCAAAAAAAAAAATAGTCCCTCCCTCTAGTCTCTGCTTTAGAATGACTTGGCGTAACATCTAGTGGGAGAGAGATTAGTCTGTTCATTTGTCTTGCATTAGGGTGCACATCATTAAACACCTAAATACAAGATTAAAAGTAAATTGCAAGCTATTTTGATTCTTCAGAGGGAATTAATAGTATCACATTCCTTAATCTTTTGTAGAGGATTGACAAAGTAGTTTCATAAATATGATCTCTAATTCCCACAACAACCCAGCTGGGTAGGCTGAGCAGGTTAACTACTACCCCCATCAAATCCATAGAGCTTAAGGCTAGAAGAGACTTGAAGACCCTATCCTGAAAACAGGTTCAGTGCAGCTGAGTTGACACAACTAGTAGAGATGGGACTAGAAAACCTAGTTCTGACAACCAGATCCATTGCCTTTTTACTACACCATGATGCCTCATCTATCTCAAGTAGAGAAGGATGAAAGTGGTCACTTAGTCTGTAGATGACTGCAATGGAAGGAAGGAGGGCAAGGTGCTCAAGAGTTTCAATAGTAGAATGTCTCTATGATCACATCACCTGAGATCCCCACATTCAAGATTATGGGAGTGTGAGGCATAGAACCCCTTAAACCTCCTGTGGTTTGTGTTCCAATGTTACAACTGATGCAGAAGTGAAAAGCCCCACTTCAGCTTCTCCAACTCCAAGGAAACATTGCTTTCCAGTCAATGCATCCCACCTGGCTTTCTCAGGGGATGTCTAGGTCTGGAATTTCAGAATCTCTGAGAAGGAAGGTAATTTCTAAGACTGACTAAGATACACAGGGCCCAAACTTAGTCCAAAACCTTCAAACCCCATTAGAACAAATTCTACCTAGAATGGAACCAAATTTTACATTCCCCCCACCCCCCCAGAACCAAAGCCATGGAAGAATAACAAAGCCAGAGCAAGAATAACTTTCCAGGCCCTGCCTCCTTGAACTAACCCTTGTGTGAGCCCATAGATGTACTGACAAAACTAGACATGCTGGGAAGGAGGTGAGAGACCATTTATTTTAACTGGGGACCCCTGTGTCTACCTTCATAGCAATCAGCTGACATGGGAGATGCAAAGGTGAGACAGGTTGCCCAAGGACTGTACGGCAACCTCCTTCCCTTCGTGAGGCGGGGTAGTGTGTGGCCTCATAGCTAAGCTCTTTATTTGGCAAGCCACCAGGCATTTGGGACAGACAACTGGATCACCATGCCCCCGTGACATCAATACTGTTCAGACACCAGAGCGAGTAAGACAGGAATTTGATCCAAAGATTGGTTTTGGAGAACCATACTCAGACTAGAAGGCTGAGCCTCTGAAAAAGATCTGTCTCGCCAGCTGGCCAAAATAAATACGTGCAAAAATAAAAGAAAAGGGGAGAAAAGCAAATTATGAGTAGTTTTTCCAGACATGCAATTCTAAACCTAAGTCCAGATATGCACTTTAGAAAAAAAAAAGTGCCCTAGTCTTTTGAACTACTTCATCTCTGGGAACAAATTTATTTTACTTTAAATTTGCTTTGATTTAGAAAACAAACATAGAGTGAGATCAAGGAACTTATATGCATTTATGCAGAAGTTTATTATTATGAATATTATAGCACATTAATACAAGACTGAAATGCACATCACTTGATCACTACTGATATGAAACATATTAATACATGACTACTTTCCATATCCTGGCAGTAAACCCTGACTTTTTGCTGTGAACACTGAAATCCATGTTCACATTTTAAATTCTATTTTTTGTTTTGAGAGGTCAAATTTCCCCCCAATATTAAGTTTACTTATTTCTACAAATATGCATCAAATGCCTTCTTCATGCTATGCAATCCATTACTGAATTCAGGACTTCTTGTTTTTTATATTGAGGAGAGGAAGGAAAGAAAGAAAGTGAAGTTTCCCATGGGAAAATATAACTTATTAGAGACTTGACTGTTTACATTGCTAATTTTCATGTAACTTAGAAAAGTACATATCAAATTTGGAGATGTTTTAATTCTCCCATTAAGAAGAGATGGGTATTATTTTGTTCTGCTCATAATGACCATGGTCATATTATATTTTGAAAGGTAGCACACATTGGTTGTTTTCAATCCCACAGTCTCAAGTAAAGACAACATCAGTGAAACAAAATTATTATGAATAATATATTAACTATTATGTGCTACAAGTTTAACAGCAATAATATAACTAGTCAGTAGACCGTTTAAAAGTAAAGTCTTCAATGGTAAAGAAATAATTCATTCAAATACTATAATATTATATAAAATGGAAAAAGATATTTTTATAATTAACTGTTATATTCCCTTGTTCTAATATCCTCAGGCCTGGGAGAGCAGAATCTTTACAACCGGTATTACAATCCATATCCTAAATAGCTTTTTAATGACACTGTTCTTCTTTGGTTAAATTATGTCACATAAAACCTCCCAGAGAAATGAAAAGGAACACAATAATGAACAAGACATATAAAGTTCCCACACTTCTTCAACAGCCTTGCTGATCTGCTCATGCATTACTGAGCAGACTTTCAGAGCAGCCACTCTGACCCTACTAATGAACATCTTTTGAGAATCACAACTGTCATTAAAGGAAAGAGACCTTATTAACCAAGAAAGTTCACATCCCACATAAGCCTTGCACATTAAATGTTGCATAATCTGTTCACAAGGGAGCAGGAAAGATCAATATTTTATGTACAATAATCTCAAATAAGCTTAAATGAATGTTTTTGTATTTGGATAATAGTGACATACTTTGAACCCTAAATTATGAGTAAACATTTTAATACAAAGCACCTAAACACTTTCCGTTACTTTGGACAATTTATTTAAAATTGTTTTTATGCCTTTGATGCCTAACCCATTTATACCTGAGTTATACTGTAAGTGAAAGTCAAAGAGAAGACACCTTTATTATTATGACAGGTTACTGTTTAACACCAAATTTCTGCATCTAAATAGCTAAAAAAATCTTGTTCTGAAAACTCTCTAATCAAAGAAATGTGGATAATAGAAGATGAATAACAACAAAAACATTCAAAAGCAAATCCACTCATGTTGTATTGATGTTGCATCTATATGCTTCATGTGTTTAATTACATCTTAATATGTACTTAGCCACATCAATGATGTGTAGTTTTGTGGTAAATCTCAGATTCATTACTTTTCTTTAATTCTTTGTGGTAATTCTCAGATTCATTACTTTTCTGTGTGTCGAGCACAATATGAAGCCCATTTAATAAGAACCTTTGATGATGGTTACAAACCCATAGTAGAACTCCCAGTTACCACAAGAGTATCTTGTTTAAAAAAAAACCTTTTTAAAACAAACTTACAATCACCAATAACGAAAATTCCAGCACTGACTTGTCACTATTTTTTAAGTACCCTTTTTTCAGTCAGAAGGAAATTCTGTAATCCAGTGCTTCTCAAACTTGAATGCACAGACAAAACACCTATCTATTCTGATTCTTATTCTGGTTCTGGGGTGAGGCCCAAGATTCTGTGTTTCTCACATACTCCCAGGTGAGACCAATGCTGTTGGTCCAGGAACCACAGTTTGTGTAGCCAGAGTAGAGGATTAGTTCTAGGAAACCAGTAAAAAGCCTCAGCACCCTACTACAGCGTTCCTTGGATTTTATTAAGTTTTACTATAAAGATGCTCATCCCAAACACGACCTACCTTCTCAGCTAAATTAAAGAATGATTGTCACTGCTGTGAAGACAGATACTTCAAATGGAAAATATAAAGCATAAACAGGCTAGCTCTGACTTAAAGGAATTAAATTTATCCTTCTCCCACTGAAACATTCATTCATTAATCAAACATCTGTTGCATATCAAGAAAGTACCCCCCTGTGAAGCAAAACAGAATAAGAAAGGTCACAAACCTCATATTTAAGGAGTTTGCTGTATGGTAGGAAAGATGAAACATCTTCCCCCAAAACACAAATAAGTGTATCCCCAGGAGGAAAGGAGTCAGTCAGTGTCCTCAAACAGGTGAAAAGCAGGGGCTGGGGAGGGTCTGAAGAGAGAGATGCATTCATAGTTGTGTGAACCAAGCCTTCCTGAAGGGAGTGGGAGTCACCCTCTGAAGCATGAGCTGGGTTGAACCTGCAGAGATGGAAAGTGAGCAGTGGTCCCCACAGAAGTACAGAGAGAAATTTCAGGGCTTTTGCTAACATTTTAATTTCTACAACCAAAATGCTTAATATTTAACATTTGAGAGCAAGTCATGAAGTTGGAAACCCACTGGACTAGACCTTCTTTGCTTCAGTATGGATAGAAATCTCTCAGGAGCTTATTGAAATGCAGAGTCCTTGGTTCCTTCCTAGAGAACCTGTTTTACTACAATTGAGATAAGGCCTGAAATATGCATTTTTAATAAGCATTCTAGCCTATGCTGACCCAGGTGGACCACAGACCCCATTTTGAGAAACCGTGAGTTCGAGTATGGTCTCAGGACAGGAGATGAAAGAAAGAAAAAGGGATGTGAAGAGAGTCAACAAAAACAGTTAGGAAAAGAAGAAAAAGAAAAGAAAACAGCTCTGTGTTTATCAGTATGAAAGCAGCCAGTAAGGAAAAGGTTTAATTCTGAATGCTCTGGAAAGAAAATGAGATCCAGAAGGCTGATACCTAAGTAACTCACACATTTCATAAAGTTTGATGGACAGTTCCACCAGGATTTTTCATTAGCCATAAACAATTCCTCTTTTATAACACAGGTCTCCGGGTATGACTCCTCTTGGCATTACAGGTGTAGAGAAATCACTTGAGTTCTCCCCTACCCGATGCCCAAGAATTCGATAAGCCATTGCCATTTTTAAAAGACTGTCATTTATTGCTTTTGGGTCACAGGAGAGCTGAATGGCAGAAATTACTCTTAAAGCCTTGTCCTGTTTAGAGAGTTAGGTCACATTAGCCATTTCCTCTCAGAGGGTCCTTCCGTTATCCCGTAAACTTCCAGGGATAAATCTCAGAGAGTCTTAGTATCCAGAAAATAAAGTTCTGGCTCAGTAGAAACTACAACCCTATAGCATAGTGAGGAAAATTACTAGGTTTTGAGGTTAAATTTTATCCTTTAATCTTCCTCATTTTAAGACAAAATTGAATTGCTTACTTTGGGTCTAGGTTATTGTAAACAGAAGATAAAACGTGGAGTTCCTGAAGTCCTCAAGGAACCGCATAATTTCTGGGTTGCCAAGAGATTGAGTTTCCAGGGCATAGATCTCCCTGAAACCTGCAGGCTGCTGACAGGCAACTCCTTTGCAGATGACGGGGCCTCAGTATCTGTCCTCCCTCACACAGCTTAAAATCAGAGGAAAGAGTAAAAGCCCTGGAGTCAGATTGTTCAACCCCTTAATTGATGTGTAACTTTAAGCAAATTACCTAATCTCCCTCTGCTTCAGTTTTCTCATCTATACAATGGGCATGTTAATCATAATAACTGTATGGGGTGGTTGCAATAATTAAAGAGCTAATACATGTACAGCATTTAGAAAAGATCTTGACACAGTAAGCACTTACGTGTTTTTATTATTCCACATATTTTACCTGGCACAGAATGGATCCAAGTAGATACGAAGATGGCACTTAAAATATTAAATAAAAACACATGTATCATTGAATGTACTTTGAGAAATGGATTACTCTTCATCAGGTTAGTCAAAAATGCATTAAACAAACAAACAAAACTCAAAAAAGAGGAGCTTCAGCCTTTTTTATCTGGCTTTCATAGGTATTTCCGTTTCAAAGTATTCCAGAAACACCGTTTCTCAAATTTCTCAGGTTGCCTGGGTTTGTATTATGGCTCCTCCATTAACTGTGGGACCTCTGTGAGCCACCTAATCTTTCGGGACCCAAGTTTCCCCATCTGTAAAATGGGCTCATGGGCACCCACTGTGGAGGGAGTGTCAGGAGTAACGTTGCTGTGTTGCTGTGCTCTGGAGGCTGCTTCTGTGTCTCGGTTCCCAGCAACGGAGGAGAGTGAATGCTGACCCCTACTGGTCTGTGACACATCCCGAAGCATCCACCCAAAAGGGAGAAATGTCTCCAAAGTCTTATGTTTTACTGTTAAGATTCGTGTGAATTTTTAAAGTTCTATTCCATGACATTGCTGTACCTTTTTATGTCTAAATTGCTTTCCAGTTAAATTACTTAAATTTCTCCTTCCTCTCTCCCTCTGACACTCCTCCAGTAAAATTAATATGCATTGGCTACCCACTTATTTCCCTAGTGGTTAAGACATCCCAGGTTCAGAAACCCGAGAGGAAAGTTCTATTCAAAAACCACATTTCGAACTTCCAGGAGAGTGAACATAGGCAGATGCTGCAAGAGTGATGCCCTCAGAGAGAGATGGAAGCTTCCAGCCCTTTCCCTGTGTGCCTTGCCTTGTGCGTCTCTCCCATCTGGCTGTTCCCTGAGTTATATCCGTTGTAAGAAACAGCACACAGTGAATGGTGCTTTTGAGCGCCATCTGTGATTACCGCTCACAACTTTTCCAGGGACACTTTCTTAAAAGAACCAGCAAGCATCCAGTTTACTGAGATATAATCCCAGATTCATGGAGTTGTTGCAGACCAGATACCTCTTGTCTCACTAAGACTGGCCGTGTGGCTGACAGGGTCTTGGTGCTCCGGCCGGGTGTCAGACCTGAGCCTCGGAAGTGGCAGAGCTGAGTTCACGACACTGGACCACCAGAGACCTCCCGGCTCCACATAATATAAATCGGCGAAAGCTCTCCCAGAGATCTCCATCTCAACGCTAAGACCCAGCTCCACTCAACGACCAGCAAGCTACAGTGCTGGACACCATATGCCAAACAACTAGCAAGACAGGAACACAACCCCACCCATTAGCAGAGCGGCTGCCTAAAATCATAATAAGATCACAGACACCCCAGAACACACCACCGGACATGGTCCTGCCCACCAGAAAGACAAGATCCAGCCTCATCCACCAGAACACAGGCACCAGTCCCCTCCACCAGGAAGCCTACACAAACCACTGAACCAAATGAAGCAACTGACAATCTCCAAAATTTACAAGCAGCTCATGCAGCTCAATATCAAAAAAACAAACAACCCAACAAAAATGGGCAGAAGACCTAAATAGACATTTCTCCAAAGAAGATATACAGATTGCTCAACATCAGTAATCATTAGAGAAATGCAAATCAAAACTACAATGAGGTATCACCTCACACCGGTCAGAATGGCCATCATCAAAAAATCTAGAAACAATAAATGCTGGAAAGGGTGTGGAGAAAAGGGAACCCTCTTGCACTGTTGGTGGGAATGTGAACTGATACAGCCACTATGGAGAACAGTATGGAGGTTCCTTAAAAAACTAAAAATAGAACTACCATACGACCCAACAATCCCACTACTGGGCATATACCCTGAGAAAACCATAATTCAAGAAGAGTCATGTACCACAATGTTCACTGTAGCTCTATTTACAATAGCCAGGACATGGAAGCAACCTAAGTGTCCATCGACAGATGAATGGATAAAGAGGATGTGGCACATATATACAATGGAATATTATTACTCAGCCATAAAAAGAAACGAAATTGAGTTATATGTAGTGAGGTGGATGGACCTAGAGTCTGTCACACAGAGTGAAGTAAGTCAGAAAGAGAAAAATAAATAACGTACACTAACACATATATATGGAATCTAAAAAAAAAAAAAAAGGGTTCTGAAGAACCTAGGGGCAGGACAGGAATAAAGACGCAGACGTAGAGAATGGACTTGAGGACACGGGGAGGAGGAAGGGTAAGCTGGGACGAAGTGAGAGAGTGGCACGGACATATATACACTACCAAATGTAAAATAGATAGCTAGTGGGAAGCAGCCACATAGCACGGAGAGATCAGCTCAGCGCTTTGTGACCACCTAAAGGGGTGGGATAGGGAAGGTGGGAGGGAGACACAAGAGGGAGGAGATATGGGGATATATGTATATGTATAGCTGATTCACTTTGTTATAAAGCAGAAACTAACATACCATTGTAAAGCAATTATACTCCAATAAAGATGTTAAAAAAAAAAAGCAAACCACATTTCCAAAACCAAACTATACTGAAAAGTTGAGCATATTAAGCTATTTTCTGGATTGCCAAGGACTTTCAAACATTTTTCCCCCATCTTGTCCACTCACCATCAAAGATCCAATACAGTAAACACACAGCATGGGAATTGAAAGCAGGAGATGCAATACTAGAGAAGCCAGGTTTTGGTGGAGATGAGAATACACTGCAGAGCTATTACACAGCTCATACATTATTCAGGGTAAATTACACCCTGAAAAATTGTGTTGAGATGTCTCCCACATTTCAAAGGCATAGAGTGGTACTATAGAATTCATAAATTTCCTGAATAGGGCTCCAAGACTTTAATAAACTCATTGTTCTATCATTTTTAGGAAAGAAGACCTCATCTCTAGTTTTTGTGTAATAAATCACCTTAACTTAGACACTAAAATTCTTATCCTGGTCTTCAAATTCAAAAGAGAGATTCGTTCCTAGCTTATAAAGCAAACACACCTAAATGGTGGTCTCCCAGTCTGATAAATTCAGATTATTGTGATTTATAACAATTTTTTAAAAAACACTTACTACTGTGTAACAGTCATAATGCCGTAAAATATTAAGTTAAACTCCCAGTTACTTTTTCTTTTTTCAAATATAAGTCAAGCTAAGTTGATTTATAGGTCTCCTATGGGAAGATTATAGAAAAAAAAGAAATGTTTCATGTAACATAACTAGGGATCTATTCCTTACGTCTATGAACCACATAAGTAAAAATCATACTTTAAAGTGTCAAATAGGGGACTTCCCTGGTGGCGTAGTGGTTAAGAATCCGCCTGCCAATGCAGGGGACACAGGTTCGAGCCCTGGTCTGGGAAGATCCCACATGCCAAGGAGCAACTAAGTCCGTGAGCCACAACTACTGAGCCTGCACTCTAGAGCCCGTGAGCCACAGCTACTGAGCCCACGCACCACAACTACTGAAGCCCACGCGCCTAGAGCCTGCACTCCGCAACAAGAGAAGCCACCGCAATGAGAAGCCCGTGCACCACAACGAAGAGTAGCCCCCACTTGCCGCAACTAGAGAAAGCCCATGCGCAGCAATGAAGTCCCATAGCAGCCAAAAATAAAGAAATAAATAAAGTTTATATTTAAAAAGTGTCAAATAATAAAAAATATATATGTAACAATAAATGGAATTGTCTAACCTATTAATCAATTGAAGTAAGATTAAGGAGCATTTTAATATTTGAAATGTAAATGATGCTTCTTCCACTTAGAGATTTATTTCTTTTAAGTTATAAAATTTATGGTTATAAAATTACAAGTATCATCAGAATAAATCACTGGTCTCTTAAGATCCATTTCTCTATTAAAATTTGTGTCATGAAGTTGATACACATGTTGAAGCAAAGTTTTCAGTGGGTTTTTTTTCTTCTCATCAGAGGCTTTGGAGATGTTTCTACTTTCAGAGAAGAGATCTAAAGTAAAGCAAAATCACCACATGAGTACCTGCAAACTAATATCTTCTCCTTTTGCAAGTAAATTAAAGTTGCAGTGCTGAGAAGATAAATGACCTCAACTCACTCACACAGGTTTGGACAGCAAATTTTATATTTTCCTTGGAAATTTAAGTGACTATGACCTTACCGTATGTACCGTAGAAAAAGATTTTTTTTAAGACTAAGTTTTTCCAAAGAGATGGTGATGGTGCAAACATGGACCTCAAATGCTTTGTGGGCAGGACCTGCCTGAACCAGTTGGACCTCTAAAGAGGGCCTGCAGGCCAGATCTAGCTTGAAGTTCACTGTAGGCACCCAGGGAAGAAGGCAATGTGCATATTTTACGGTCATAAATATTGCCTCAAATAAGCTATTTAACTAAGGGGGTGGGGGAGATTATTTTATATTTTTCCTATTATAGAGCCAAGACACGTTCAATGATTTAAAAGTGAATACATCAGAAAATGCAGAAGCATCAAAACTAAAAAATCAAACTGAGCTTCTCTTAAACCTCTCACACACCCTTTACCAACAAACCCTAAACCAGCAATCTCATTCTCCACAGGTACTAACTGTTATAGGCTGGTGTATTAAAATCATTTAAGGCTTTTAAAAAAGATATAATGGGTATATTCTTTATAAGTTTAATTTTACAATAAAGTGGAATTATACTATAAATATTGTTCTAGGGCTTCCCTGGTGGCGCAGTGGTTGAGAATCTGCCTGCTAATGCAGGGGACACGGGTTCGAGCCCTGGTCTGGGAAGATCCCACATGCCACGGAGCAGCTGGGCCCGTGAGCCACAACTACTGAGCCTGCGCATCTGGAGCCTGTGCCCCGCAACGGGAGGGGCCGCGATAGTGAAAGGCCCGCGCACCGCGATGAAGAGCGGTCCCCGCACCGCGATGAAGAGTGGCCCCCGCTCGCCGCAACTAGAGAAAGCCCTCGCATGAACTGAAGACCCAACACAGCCAAAAATAAATAAATAAATAAAGTAGCTATAAAAAAAAAATTAAAAAAAAAAAAATATTGTTCTACATAATGAAAATCAAATTATCACTAAAGGTTTCCGGGCTAGCATAGAATCAGAAAGAAGAGAAGTAGCTGGATTACCTTAATGGTTTAGTGGATTAAAACTATGACAATGGTATGACCCATTTACTTTATGGGGATGAACTAACAAGAAGTCAAAAGATCAGAATGTTCCTATCCACTCTTTGGAACACCAGTTCAGCAGATAGAGCCAGGAACATGCATATAAATGTTTGCACTCTGACCATTCCCTGCCCCAATTTTAGGTACAGTATACACCATGGCCCCTTGATTACTGCAAGATTTCTTTTTTTAAATAGGAATAATTAAAAATTTGTTATAGTCTCTTATTCACTATACTTGATTGGGTTACGGCTTGATTATGTCATAGCATCATCCAATTATAAAAAATTACAATGATTAGCCTGAGATGTTAACACATCATGATTTCAGACATTTCACCCTCATCACCTTGACAGCTACCTACTTGTTATTTTTACAGCAGACTGATCTCATTCATTACATCTTGGTTTTTCCTAATTTCATTTTCTAAGGTATTCATCTTATAGTTCTAAGGGTGCTGTGTGTGTGTGTGTGTGTGTGTGTAAGTTAGACACTGTGAAAGCTATGTGGCTGCTAAGAACCTCTCTACTCACAGGAGATATTAAATAAGAATAGCACTGAGGATGAGTGCTGTCATTGCTTTGACCTTTGAAGAGTCTGTGCCTAGAATCTCACAGGATGCTCACTTTATCAGAGAAATGAATAGTAAAACATATATCTGTAGTGTGTTGGGTCATAATGTCCTGCATTATGAGTGTCCAGACTTGCATTTTATTTAAGTAAATACATCAAATATTTATGAAGCCCCAGCTATGTGCCAGGAACTGTGACAAGCATTGGTGATACCATGGTGAACAGGATAGACCTAATCCTTGCCCTCGAAGTTTCTAGTCTAGTGCGGAAGACAGCCATTAAACAAGGATATACAGATTTGAAGGGTAATCCAAAAGAGTAGGTAGCAGTGCTGTGGAAGTGTAGAGGAAAAAGACCTAAGCCACCCTCCTAGGGAGAGGAAGATATCTCTTCCTGAGAATAAATTAGCCAGGTAAAGATGGGTGAAGAGAAGAAGACAAGTTGAACATTGGGATCTCATAGTAGATGGTCAAAGTGCCTGCTATTTTTGGAAATCAGTGATTCTCAGGCATTGACAAACAAAACATTTTTATGCCACTGGAGAACCTCTAGGAATGAGATCTTGTTACAACACGCTAAGAAGGTAGACCGAGACTCTCACAGCTCAAGGATATTGCTTCTAGCTCCAAGCTGCCTGTCCAGGCACAAATCAACTTCTCTTCTTGCTCATTGAGGAGGCATTATATGTTTTTCCCTCCCTCAATGTGATTTCTCTTCCAGCTACACCCATCTAGCAGAGACACTATAGAGCACAATGTTTCCTAAAATGTGATATGAGGAACACTGGTATAAAAAGATTACTTTAGGTAGAACAAGGACAAACTTATTAATAGTTATGCATTTATTTTTACAAATTCCTTCTCTCTAAATAAATTCAATTAATACTAGCAAGTCAACTTAAAGAAATATATTGAATAAATAAAAATGAAACTACATTTGGATAACATCATTATACTCGGGGTGCTTTAAACCAATTATTTAACCTTTCTGTACCTCATATTTTTCTTCTGTAAAATGAGAATAATAAGACTGTCTCAAGTATAATGGTGAAATGAAAATGTCCTTAAGCCATAGGTGAGTTTCTGGTACTTAGTAGATTTTTAGCAAATGAAGTTTTCTTTTTCTTCCCTTTCTTGCTGCCTACATACTGACCTTTCTACTGTCATTCCTATCTGGTCTGTACTATTAAAGATAAAATGTAAAATGTTGCCCATTGACTATTTCAAATTAAAAGCTCAAGATAATCTTACTACTATCATGCATTTATCTAAGGCTAGGCTAGATACATAGATACTTAGACATAGACATAAATAAATACACATATATGCCAGTACAAAAGAAGTGTTAAAGACTGGAAATCCCTTTTTTGCACTAATAATCATTAGGCAGACAGAGAGCTTTAATGTCATCATGATAAAGGTTATTTAATAGACTATGAGTTCATCTTGTTTTATTTCTCTTTAGGTGAAAAGGAGGAGGAGCAGAGGCTTTTAAACTAGAATAGAGGTTGACTTTCAGCTCCACCATTTACTAGCTGTGTGACACTGATCATATAACTGGACCCTTCTGAGCCTCAGTTTCCTCATCTTATGATACCTGCTACCTTACAAGACATGGGTAAAGAAGTAGAGACAATGAATGTGAGGCAGAGAACACTATACCTTGCCTGGTCTGGCTTAGCCTATGTGTGGACCGAGAGAAGGGCCTCAGGTGGAAAGTTGTAGGTTCTTGCAAGAGGTTGGGGGTCAGTACAGACAGAAACTGTGGGTACCCAAGGGATGTGGGCCCAGGGTCACGTAGCATTTTGGCATGTTAGATATGATTTGCTCCATTACGCTATCATGGCCCTTGGTTTGTATCATTCCTGCCTCTTGTTATAAGTATTTGTATGTTATCAGGAAAAAAATATTAAATTACTAATTGTCTTAGCATGGGTTGTCCCAGAAAGCAGAGCCAGAGGAAAACGTTTCTGGGCAATGACTTTATCACGAAGTGCAAACCGAAAAAATCAGGAGCAGTAATAAAAGGGAGCAAAGCAGGGAAGCCAAAAGCACCAGTACAAGATACATCTCGAAGCTGGCCACCAGTACGTGTGAACTGATTGCTTGATCTCCCAGGACCATCCTCCAGGAGGCTGTATAAACCGAGTGTCTCAGGACACTCCACCAAGAGATGGAAAAGAGCCTGTCTACTAGTTCCTTTCTCTCATCATCAAAAGTTCATTTGACAGGGACTTGGGTCCCCTGCACATCCGCCAGGCACGTGGCTGGGCACTACCGCAGCAGGTGACACCTCAGCTTTAAAAGAGATGCCCAGCGCTGTAGGTGAGAGATGTGTGGCTGGAGCACAAGATGAGCGTCTGTCTGTGGGTGCATGAGGTTGGCCTGAATCTCATCTGTGGCTGGGCTGGGACTAAAGGTTCTGGAGACGAGTGAGAATGAGTCGTATTAAAGGTGTCTGAATCACCAACTGAAATAACTTACTAGGCACGACCCAGTCCTTACGTGGACCCACATATCATGCTAAGAAAACTATCCTGAAAGAGTGTGAAGCATCCCCACAGTGGCTTACGAATAAAAATCAGCTTTGTATTGTGAAAATCTGGTACATCAAACTGAAAACAAAGGAAACTGAGTAGATAGGGGTATTTTTTCCACAATGCCTCATCTCAGTGAAAACAGGTCTCTGAGGAGCTGGAGATGTACTGGAAGAATGAAACGAAGAAGGAAAATAAACTGAGTGAAGCAGATCTAAATGTGTTTACAAGTCAGGAAATCTTGTTACCATCAGTGAGATAAAGGAAAGGGGTTCTCTGGTTCACCAAAGAGATACCCTATTAAGAATTTTTACCGTACGACCCAGCAATCCCACTACTGGGCATATACCCTGAGAAAACCATAATTCAAAAAGAGTCATGTACCACAATGTTCATTGCAGCTCTATTTACAATAGCCAGGACATGGAAGCAACCTAATTGTCCATCGACAGATGAATGGATAAAGAAGATGTGGCACATATATGCAATGGAATATTACTCAGCCATAAAAAGGAATGAAATTGAGTTATTTGTAGTGAGGTGGATGGACCTAGAGTCTGTCATACAGAGTGAAGTAAGTCAGAAAGAGAAAAACAAATACCGTATGCTAACACATATATATGGAATCTAAAAAAAAAAAAAAGGTTCTGAAGAACTTAGGGGCAGGACAGGAAAAAAGACACAGACGTAGAGAATGGACTTGAGGACATGGGAAGGGGGAAGGGTAAGCTGGGACGAAGTGAGAGAGTGGCATGGACATATATACACTACCAAATGTAAAATAGATAGCTAGTGGGAAGCAGCCGCATAGCACAGGGAGATCAGCTCGGTGCTTTGTGACCACCTAGAGGGTTGGGATAGGGAGGGTAGGAGGGAGACGCAAGAGGGAGGAGATATGGGGATATATGTTTATGCATAGCTGATTCACTTTGTTATAAAGCAGAAACTAACACACCATTGTAAAGCAATTATACTCCAATAAAGATGTTAAAAAAAAAGAAATTTTAGCTGTTTTAATGTATTTCTACTCATCAAGTTCTATGATGCACTAATTATAAGTGTATGCAGATTTTTTTATATACTTTTATGACATGTGCATTAAAGAGGCAGAGGCATCTCAAGGAAAGCAGACGCTCAAAATCTTTATAGGTGCTGTTTTGGAAAGGAGGCAACATGAAAAAAAGGGACGTGTTTATCTGTTGGAAAAACATGAGTAGCAGGAAGAATACAGACCTGTGTAGATACTGTTCAAAGGAGGAGAGAGGATATGTGCTTGACTTCAATTTCTTTTTAGTCATCAGCTCTCTATTTTTTTTAATCTGGATACTGTTGATTACATTTAGGTATTGATGAAAATGTCAATGAGACTTTTTCTAAAATCACGCAGTATTATTTTAAAAGGAATTAATTTACTTTAAAGACAATATTTGGTGTTAATATGTCCCTTGAGAAACATTCTCATTTAAATTCTACACCTTGTGAAGAAATTCAATTATTGAGTTGTTCCAAATCTGCAGAAAATGATCTGAAAGTTTTATAATTAATATATAACAAAAAGGTGTTACTAAAATGCATTAAAGAATTATATAAAAGACTAAACATAAAGAACAAAACAATGAAGATAGTGCAAACTTTTTTTAAAGCAACAAATACGTTTCAATTTCTGGAAGAACAGCTGTGTAAACTGCTACAGAATCCATGGTCTATGTAGTCATACCACTGAGGCACGTTCTTGAAGATCAAGGGCTTTGTTATAGTCAGCCACAGCTTCCTCAATCAGACCTATTTTACCACGAACTTCTGCTCTAAGATTATATACTAGAGCATCATTAGGTTTCAAAGATAGCGCTGTAAAAGAAAAAAATTTCAAGATATGTTTTATGCTAGCACTCAAAAAGACTCATTTTTTTAAATCAAAATTTTATAATATAAGAACTTTAGCATTACCTATTTGAAAACATTTTCCCTCATATGTACCTAATTATTTAGTTAAATTTAAAACATTGACTCTTTCTAAGAAAATTAACTTGGGAAAACACAGTACAATGTCTTTTTTGAAAGGCTGGCAATGTTTATGTATGGTTTCCCTAATAATTTTCTATGTCTTAGCTTACCAATGCTGTAAGTTATTACATAAAGGAATCCATACTGATTACATTAAAGATATGATATATAAAACCATTAATTCTAATGTTAGTTTATCTAGGCAAATAGACCTGATGATTTTCTTCTTTTGTCATCTAAAAACAAACAAATCAACCATTGTAATATTACTCAAGACATTACAAAAAAATATACCTTTACTTAGGTCTTCTTCAGCTAGTTCATATTGCTTTAAACAACAGTAGAAGTATGCTCTGTTTAAATATACTGCAGCCCAAAATGGACAACTTTCAACTACATATGCAAAGTCTTCTTTTGCTTCTTCATATCTCTTTAATACTGTATTTGCAATAGCTCGATTCATGGTAGCACATTCATTTTCTGGATCAAACTTTAAAGCCTTTGAGAAATAGTCACTAGCCTATAAAAATGTGAAGATAATGATAATCTGAATATATTTTAATTGGCAGCTATACAGCAACTTGAAACACCTTTAATATAAAACTAAGGCCAGTGGCACACTGAGGAGATAGTGGAAGCATTTCATCCCAGATACAGATGATAAGGAGGTGCCAGCATTTGTAGAGAATGTAAAAGACAGTAATAAAGCCAACCAATAGTTGGTCTGCTTTTTGTTATCACCATGTGTCAGCAGTTTTAGACAGTGTCAGAGATAAAATACTCTCTGCTGAGGTGAAATGTTCCACTACCACCTCCCCCCCACCCACACACAAATCTCACATCCCTGTACAGCACTAGAAAAAAGTAAAATATAAGTTAGAAAAGAAGGTCACACAGGAGGATGAAATATAAGTTCGAAAATTAACATTTTTCATATAAAAGCAGAGTAAGGGCTAAAGAGAGAAGTGAATTTTGAAAATAAAGTTCTAAACCATACCAAAAAGAGATTAAAAACTCCGTTATACTATGAAAAGCTATAAGGAAGAAAGAGAGAAGATTAAAATCAGCTTGTCAAGAAGATCAAAAACTCTAGATGATTTACAACTCGTCATCAAGCCGGAAGGGACCCTCCAAAGTGTGGTCCATTGACTAGGTGTTGGGGTCTTGATTAACAATAAGTTAGAAAATTTTAAAAAACAGGTCCTTCATCACCGATTAGACACCCTACTACTCAAGGTAGGAATCTCATCTCTAACTCTGTGATGGATGGAAAATGTGCCTCCTACTTTAAAACTTCCCTAAAGGAAAAGCCGTTTTTAACAATATGGCTTGCTGCCTCCAATTCCTTACCACTCGACTTTTCCCCAGTACAGCACAGTCTGGGTTCTATCTACCTCCCCCTAGCCCATGAGGTCTGCTCTTGCTAAGGCTGAAGATGTCATCAAGCCCAGTAGGCATTTTCTAGTCCTTTCTTTCCATGGCATTTCTGTGGCACAGATGCTCTTGGTCTCTCCTTCCCTCTTAAAACTCTCTCTGTCCTTGAGACAGGGTGTCTCCCTAGTTTTTCCCCTACCTCTCTGATCATTTTCTATCAGTCTTCTTCATGGAACTATTTTTCTCTATATTTCCCAGGGATGTGTTCTCAGTTCACTTCCATTGTGGGTGAAGTGAAACATTGAGAGCATGGTGGCCAGGAGCCCAGAGCATGGGGCCAGATTTCTAGGTTCAAACTCTGGTTCTACCACTTATTAGCTCTATGTCCTTGGGTGAGTAACTAAAACACTCTGACTCGATTTTTCTCGTCTATAAAATGGAGGCAACAAATCGAACCCTACTTTCAGTGCTGCTATGAGGATTAAGTGACCTGACAGGTAAAGTACTGAGAACAATATGCAGAATATAGTAAGGACTCAGTCAATTTTTATTGATACATCATTTTTTTTTTGCCAGTGTCTACAAATGGAGAGACTTCATAGCCCTCAGGTAATACTCCATGAATTTTACTGCCTGAGACGTTTGAGAAGCAATTAGATCAAGATTGTGTAACCCATCTCATCCCAGAATGGGAGCTATTCTATGCTGTAGTTACGTGCAATTTAAGGATCCCTTAAGATGGCAGCAGAATTGACATCCCTCTGTGAAGAGCTTAAATTAAAGAGAATTCACTCCTGAACAGGAGGCTGGACTCACAGTCATTATAAATGAGGCAAGGGAATGGTTCGAAGCAGAGCCAAGACTTCCTTCAAAAATTAATTTGTTTCACTTTAATTCACCAGTAAATGATCAATAAAGGTTACACAATTCTACATCACAAAAGCATGACTTGCAATCAGGTAGAAGCAAATGCCTACCTCAGCTAAAATAAATGAACTTAGTAAAACACAATAGTATGGTTAACTTTGAACAGTGTAACTTTCTATTACAGCTTTGAAAACATATTACTTAGAAAATGAAAGCCTATAAATTTAATGAGGTTACTTGAAGAACAGGAGTATTAACTATGAAGTAGTTAGAGGCCAAAGACGCCTACCACAATAGATGGCCTTGATTTAACAACTGGTCTAATGCCCTCATATCTGTAATTACTTAGAAAGCAGATCCAGGTATTTTTTAAAAGGCACCTGTAATTCATGACACATGCATGTAGCTCATCCAATTGTGGTTTAAAACCATTAAGTCACTAACCAACCATAAAAGAAGCCAGAACACATACATGTTTTAACCCTTTAGAGATTATCTGGTCTGTTGAGGGACCCTTCCTCCTCGCCCTAAATCTTCTTTCCATACATCAGAAACAAAGGGGGAGGGGGAGGATGGGCCGGAAATAGAAGAATTTGCTCCACAAAGAAGCATAGAGCACGCCAAAATAGCTGAATAACTACTCTCAAAGTCTGCTTGTCTCTGAAGGGAGCACATACTGCAAAGCCCGAGTATCCAGTATATCAAGACAGAGAACGGAATACATTTTAGATCAAATATTTGCCCAGCTGATGTGTCCCCAGCTTGGAGGAGAAAGAGCCATACTTAAAAAAAAAAAAAAAAAAAATCAAAGATCAAACTTCACTTTAGATCTAACCAAATAGTTTTATACATGATGTCCATAGAGTGATTAAGGACAAATAAGTTTAAATGTGAGGGTCTCCCTCTCATGTGGGCCTTAAACACTGATAGAAACAGAAAATTGCCCTGGGCACTGTGTTTGTCTAATGCTCGTTAACTAACTCTACAATGCAGAGAAACAGTGCCAAGACCCAGCCAGAGAGTGGTCTGAGCTTGAGGACGTTTAAGGCAACTGACCCTGGCCTGTCAGCCTAGGAAAACATTAGCCACCGAGCTGTCTGAGGTCTGAGCTATGACAATCTCATTCATGCCTTATATAATAATACCTTTGATAATTCTCTGTCCCAGCAGCTAGCTTCACCACTGAGGTCAACCAGCCTCATCACAGGGGTCAGCAAGCTAACTGATCTAACTTGGGAAACAGCTGAACTAAGGCAATGGCAGTAGAAATAGAATGGAAAGAGCATATCTGAGAAAAAAACTAAGAAGGAAATTTACAGGATTAGATGACTGATTAGATGAAGAAGTTGAGGAAGAGAAAGTTACAATTGATGCTAATATTTTTACTCAGGTGACTCCATGGAATGACATCTTGAATTGAGACAGGGTTTATACAAAGAAGAGCTGGACAGGGCGTAGAGGATAGAGAGATTAATTCAGTTTTGGCTCTCGTGCACTTGTAAAACATCCAGTTTTAGCAACTGGTGATAAATATGGGTTAGGAGCTCAGAAGAAAGGTGGAGGCTGGCATGTAGTATAAGCCATGGGTATAGATGGGCTTTCTGAGTAAGGAAATATGGAGAGAAGAGAAAGCAGTGTGATTCCTGGCATTAAAAAGCTTAATTGGAATGAGGAGATAAGAGACTAACACACAGAAACAATTGTGGAGTGACAGGAAGCCGTACTGAATCTGTATAGAAATAATTATACACAAAGCCGTATGGAGTCAAGATCTCACTTTAAATTGAACCACAACCTCAAGTGAGAACTTGAAGTTGTCTGGTGGTTCTACTATACTTCCCTAGAACGTTCACCCTACCGCTCTCTAAAACAATTATTTCACATTTTCTCTTTTCTCTTCAAAACTGTTAGCCATACTCTCCCCCTTTTTACCTGTCCACCCTCACTCTTAACTGGTAACTGGTACTCATATTCCATGGAAAAATATGTAATCATTTAAGAGAAATACTACTATCAAAATCTACCTATCTATAGCCAGCTGTGCCCCAACTCTCTGCCTTCCCTCATGACATAATGGATAGTGTGTCCTGCTCCCTTCAAAGGCCACCCCTGGAACTTCCAAACTTTAACCCCATCAAATCCTCAAAGATTTTGATCCTAATTATCCCTGCCACTCTGCCCTGCACCAACAATTTCTCCCTTTCTACTAGATCCTTTCATTAACACAGGAGCATGAATCAGCATCCCTCATATTTTAAAAAATTAAAAATACAAACACCTTACTCCACTCTAGCCACCACCCCCATTTCACTACTTCTCTTCACAGAAGAATTCTTCAACTAGTTGAACTGTCTCTAATTCTTCACTTCACATTTTCTCCACAACCCTTTCCGCTCAAGGCTCTGATGCCACCGCGACTCCAACAATGTTCTTGCCAAAGTCATCCATGACTTTCTCCATCCTCCCCTTCCTTGACTTCTCAGCAGCATTTGACACAGGACACATTTCCCTTCTTAAAGTACTTTATTCTTGAGGTGATATCATGCTCTCCTGCTTTCCTTCCCAACATCCTGACTGGATACTCCCCACTCGGTCTATACTCTGGAGTCTCCTCTCTGCTTCACTTCTAAACATTGGTATTGCCCCAGGGCTTGCTCCTTAAACCCTTTCTCTCCATCTATACTATTCACCCAGGTAGTCTCATATAGTCCCACACTATGCTAGTACTGATATAATGACGCTTAAATAAGATGGTATTAGATGTTTGTCACTACTAATATTGTTTATTTTCTATTTCTTCCTCCAGTAAAATGTAAGCTACATCATAAAAGAAGTCTTCCTTATCTTGTTTAGCTCTGTATCCTCGGGGTCTTAATTCCTAGCACATGGCAGGTACATTATAAATATAAGGAGATTGAAAGAATGAAGAACTAAGTAGAATCAGGAAATATCTGCTCAGCTTTTCCAGCAAACTACAGACAAGGACTTTAGCCTCTTGGTAGATAAAGGTGCCCCAAAGATCATTCTTAAGGGGCATGGTGACAGTATCGGGTGTTAGAGGAGAACACAGAGGTTACAGATCTCAGAAAATGCAAGCAATAAAAACAACTTTTTAAAATGAGTATGTTATCTTAGAAGCAAGGACTGTGAAAAGTTCTGAGAAACACAGAGCTTGTGGTAGAAGCCTTCCCAAACCAGGCTAGGCTAGAAAGGACATACTGTAAAGTCCTTTGCAATAGCATCAGTGGTAGCTCAACTCGGAAAGTTACCAGGGCCTATCACCCTATCTCTCACAAGAAAATCTGCTATTAGTCCAGGAAAAAAAAAAATTATCTCATTCAAATATAAGGAACAGAAAAGTAATTTGCCTGCCTTCATTGTAAAACATAAAGATAAAAAAGTAAGAGCTTAATTTTTGGAAAGATCATAAAAACTGACCAGAAAAAAAGTATTCCGACAATGTAGATAAAAATTATAATGTAACATTATAAAATAAACTAGAAAAAAACTGTTAAGGAAGAAACTGCATTTAAGAAATAAATAAATAAATAATAAAGGATCTTAGAAAAAGAGGTGGCCAGGAAGATATGTCATGGAAATGGGACAGAACTAAAAAAAAAGTTTTAAAGAAACCTGAATCATAAGGTCAATAAGGGGATAATAGAAAACACAGTAAAAATTTAGGAGATGCAAAAGAAAATGAAACAGATATTAAAAGATAAAAAACATTTGAAAAAAATAATTGGCATATAGGAGTCAAAAGACATCCTATTTATAATCATTGGTATTCATCCCCAATGAAGAAAATCAAAACAATGAAACAGAGAAAATTATTTACACTGAATTCAACAAAGATTTTCTGAAATCTACATATTGAAAATGTGCACTCTGTACTTGATAACTTTGACCCCAAGAGCTTAACTCTAACACATACTTTTTTTAAGTAAAAAAACTTTTCACTTAAACTAAATAAATAAATAAAATAAAATAAAATAAAAACTTTGGTTATCCTGACAATAAGAAGTCACCAATAACGAAAATCAGGTTTGCATCAGGCTTTTGACACCAACATATGCAACACCAAAAAAATAGTGAAACAACACTTACAAATCACTCAAGGAAAGAAAAAATGAGTCAAGGACTCTAAACCCAGACATGCTGTCGTAAGATATAAAGGCTGCAGGCTAACAGCTGTGAACATGAAACAATTCAAGGAATATTGTTCTCGTGAACCCTTTCTCAGGACTCTACTAGAAGACTACTTTCAGACCACCAAGAAATGATTGGTTAGGAGGGAAACTTTGGCAAAAAGCCTGGTGATGAGACTTAAATATATTTAACTGAAGAACTAAGACTAAACGTGAAATAAAGGTAACAAAATAGTATGCAAATATTAAATACTCTGGCAGTGTAGGAATAACGAAAACACAACAAAATGGAAGAATACAGAGAGAGTGGAAAGCAAGCTGACAGAACAAGCTCAAGCATATTTAAGGATATAAATATAAACATTTTTCAAAAGAGTATACTATTAACTAAAATTGACTAATAGATGAGAGGGAGAAATAAGGGAGGAAGAGATTAAAGGGTCATTTTATTGTTCTTCATAGTAGAGAACTAAAGAAATAAGGAAGTAAGGGTACAAAGGTATTTTTATAAAGGTCATCACTAAAGCAAACTGTAAATCTTCCTAAATATTAGAAAAATTCTGAAATTTTTAAATAAAACAGACCACAGAATAAAATATTTTAAATACATGTAAACAGAAAATATGATGTAAAATAACAGAACTAAGACCAAACATATTGACCATGCCAAAATGTCAATGGGATATAACCCACCTATTAAAAGATAAATATTTTCAGGGGCTTCCCTGGTGGCGCAGTGGTTGAGAATCTGCCTGCCAATAATGCAGGGGACACGGGTTCGAGCCCTGGTCTGGGAAGATCCCACATGCCGCGGAGCAACTGGGCCCGTGAGCCACAATTACTGAGCCTGCGCTTCTGGAGCCTGTGCTCCGCAACAAGAGAGGCCGCGATAGTGAGAGGCCCGCGCACCGCGATGAAGAGTGGCCCCCGCTTGCCACAACTAGAGAAAGCCCTCGCACAGAAACGAGGACCCAACACAGCCATAAATAAATAAATAAATAAACAAATACTTAAAAAAAAAAAAATGGCTCCCATGTATCCATATTAAACTGCCCTTTAAAAAAAAAAAAAAAAAAGATAAATATTTTCAAATTGTCATCTAAAACAAAATCCAGCTCTATGCTGTATAAAAGAGACACAGCTAAAACAAAAGATTCTAAACACTGAAAATAAAAGGAAGGAGAAAGGACTATCAGGCAAAAGCAAACCAAATGAAATCAGAGGTCAGGATCTTCACATCAGATAAAGGAGAATTTATTCCAAAGAGAAACAAAGGAAAGCATTTGTAACGCTGAAGACTACAATTCACAATGCATATGTAATATGTATGAACATCTATACATGAAATAGCAGCAATTTTCATAAAGCAGAAATTACAAGAGATGTAAAGAAAACTATATAGGGCCACACTAATTATAGGATACTTGAATAAACCTTTCTCTGTCCAAGATAAACCAAATTAAAAAAAAAAAAGTATGGATATAGACTAATTATACTCGAATATTAGAAAATATAAAAGCCCTTCCTCCTGAACATTTTAAGTGCCCTATTAATTTATTCTATAGTCAAAGGAGAAATAAACTTTCAAGTGCAATGTTTTGGGAAAACAAAAATAAAAACATTAAAGACCAAAATACAAGGGATACTGCTGAAAACAGTACTTGGGGAAAAGGCATAACCTTAACAATTTATCACAATATAAATGAAAGGGTGACAATAAATGAATTAAGCTTCTGACTCAAAAAGACAAGGAACAAAATAAAATTGAAGATAAAGAACAAAAGAGTGAATATAGATTTAAAAAAACACAAAAAATAGCGTTTGAGTCATGCAATGCATTACAGTTCAAATAAAATAAATTCAAAATATAAAAAATATCATCTAATAACCCAGCACTTTCATTTCAGCCGTTATGAATTGAGGTCCAAAAAGATTTAGTTGTCATGAAAACCAGAACTAACACACATATCTCCTTACTCCAGTCAAGTGCTCATGTGACTGAAACTTAGAAAAGGTAGAAATTAAGACGAGTTAGATAATCACATCATGAAAGAGAGTCTGGAAGGAAATCTGAGATTTGGCTAAGTGGGGGCAAAGAGCAGAGGATTCCAGGCTGGAAGCTGGTGACAATGGATAGCAAGGCGACTGCCGGCACTCAGAGAAGTCCAAAACAATGTTTACTGGACGAGTGCTGAGTGGCTGATGATAATGAGGAGAAAAAATCCATAGAGGTGTAAACATTTAATAAATAATTATAAACATTTTTATGAAAGAGAAAAAAAATTTTGAAGAGCTAATGAACAAATTAGCCTGACATATAAGGATTGCATTTTGAAACTATATGTAGCAGAGAAAGCATTTACGGTCAAAAAGAAAATGTTAAGGAAAATTCACATTACCTGGGAAAACTGCCTGTGGTGAAAGTAGATATTTCCTGCATTAAAGTAAGCCAGCGAGTACGTGGGGTTTAGAGAAATTGCTGCTTGATAGTCTCTCATTGCGTTCTGTTGTTGACCCATAAACTCATGAATCACACCGCGATTTGTTAGGAATTCTGCTCTAGTATTGATCTGCAATATAATAGTATGAGTATTTAGCATCTGGGAATAGTACTTATCTCCAATTTCATGTCTGCAAAAATGGACGTTATGAAATCTCTTTGTGGGAAACTAGTAATTTTACAGGGCAGGTGAAACCCCATTAGAGCAAATATTTTGAGAAACAACTCCAAATGAAGTTGGTTCAGGGTCAACACTTTGTTGATTTGGTTGCAATAAAACAAATAATATTAGTGCTCTACTCAGTTCCTTTCCAAAGAATAGATGCAAGGGGGGAAAAGCTCATCTCTTTAGCTCTGTTAAGCTGGAGAAGAAATTAAATAGTTAACATGTTTATTTGTCCTATGTAGTAGCAATTATCTTTCAGGTCTTTCCTTTTTCTCATCTCAAAGATTACAACATCTACCTAAATTTACAGAAAAAGAATTCGAAATCTAGAAGAAAAAAGGCAGATTTTCTGTCACTGCATTTTTTATTTGCCATTTCACTACAGAAGAAGCTGGGGATTTACACTATTCTTTCTTTAGTTCCTTCAAACCCAGAACGTTATTTTATTTTTTGCATTCATTTTTTATTACACAATAATACTGATGTATCATGAAACTATACATTTGCATTTACTGAGAGGAATCAACATTTCTTAGGAATTTGTTTTTAAATTTTTTAAATGCATTAGGTTATAAAACTGGTAAGCTATAATAACTCTTCAGGAATCTCCTGGGGAAAAAATACAAATATTATTTTCTCTACAAGTCACTTTTAGAAAGCAACAGAGAACTTCTTATTTGATCTTATTCACTGATGATGTTAATTTAATGCTAATGATAATATAATCTGAGTGGATTTTTACCTTTATGGCAGCATTTATATCCTGAATTGCAGCAAAATTATCACCCATCTGAAGAGAGACCACAGCTCTTCCTTCATAGGCTAGGTAGCTCTTCGGATCAACTTCTATGGCAATGGTAAAGTGGTTCCAAGCTTTCTGGAATTTTCCTTGGGCCTAAAATAATTTTCCATTTACACCAAGTAGGAAATTGTCCATATCATGACAAATGTTTATGATTCTAACTTAATCAAATAAATCCTTTAGTAAGGGTATATTTATATTGTGCTTAATCTAAGATATTTTAAACAAGGAAGTAGGCTGTACTGTGAGTGCATTCAATTGACTGATTACCTCTGAGCATTTATGCTGAAATTTTAATTAACTGAAATAAATCTAATTGTCAGAGTCATCTCTTACACCAGTCTTGGACAACATAAAATCTTGACCACGACGGGAAACACCAATGCTTCTGATAATCACCACAAATTTTACATTGAGCTCTGCACACACAGGCAGGAATTGTCTATTTGCTTGGCATTGAATCTCCAGTTATACATACTATACATAATAAAATAAATATGTGTTGAATAAGTAAATGAATAAACTAATGGTGTAAAACCTATTTGATAAATTGTACCAGCATCACACATTCCATGAAAACTGCATGCAAATCTACCAAGCAGGTGTTTATACCAACCTTAGCACCAACTGGAAGAAAAGAAAGAAGGTTAGGAGAGGATACTTAACAGAATGATGTCAGAGTATTTCCTAGAGAAGGCCATTTGGCAACTAAATACCTCATCACAGGAAGGCAGTGAGTTGATAAATTCAGCACAGTCCAGGGACTGTCCTTTATTCCTGTGGGTTCAAAATCCCAACTTGCCAGAGCCTCAGAAGCGGACTCTCACATAAACCAAGCAAAGCCCAGTGACTCTTGCATAAAACTAACATGAAATATAACTAATAAGTTAACTAGACATTGTTCTTTAACCAGTAAAGCTTCTCCCTCACAGTAAATTATGTGGAAACCAACATCATCACCACATGTTCATTTGATAAACAAGGAATTGAACTTGTCTGTTCCTGACAACAATTGTTTTGCTCACTTCCATAACTCTAGTGCTAGGCACATAGTAGGGGTATCTGTTTTCATATTTGCCCAACAAATGGTCACTCTTCCCCCAAACAGGATTTGATGGGCCTCTCTAACTCTCCTTTTTCAGTCCTTCCTTTCCTGATTCAAGTCTTCCTCACACTAATGTGTTTTTCAATCCTCTTTCAGGTTGATATATATCAGTGAGATCTTCATAAAACACAAATCTGATGTCACTACTCTGGTGAGTGACATTCACATTTTTAACTGACCTGGACCATTTAAAAAGACCTTCACCTCCAGTCATTATTCAATTCAGTCTCATCCCATACCACTCTCCCCTTGTCCATAACATTCCATCCCCTTGAGCCCTCTGTCTCTTTCTCACAAGACTTTATAACAGGTTGTTCCCTCTCTCTGGAACACCGTGTTCTAAGCCCTAACTCCTAGTCCTAATTACTAGTCTTTCACACCTCAGTTTAAATGTTAATTTCTCAAAAAGCCTTCCCTCACCCCTAAAATGAAGCTAGGTTCCCTTGTTATAAGTTGTCCTAAAACCCATCCTTTTTCTTTGTTGCACTTATCCTGAATAGAATTAAATAATTATTAATAAGACTGCTTGGTGCTTATCTCTCCAGTAGGTAGTAAACTCTACAGGAAGAACCAGTGTATTTTGGGCACTGCTGTATCACTAGGCCTAGATCAGTTCCTGTCCTATACTAGGTGCTCAGTAAATCCTTGTTGAATGCAATGAATGATGCTGTCAACACATTTCTTTTGATTGCAGTAAATTCTAGCTGTTTTAGGAGTCACCCTGTCTCTAAATTGACTTTGCAAATTTCTACTGTGATCAAATAATGGCTAATTTTATGTTTAACACTCAGAAGGCAATCTTACTTCCCTTATTAACCAGTTCTTGGGCATACCTCACTATAACCAAACCCACAACCACCTCCAATATTATTAATCTTACTTTTAAGTAAGTAAGTAAGTGAATAATCAATATTATTCACTTACTTTTAAATGAAAAAAAATTCAACTTTAATGACAGATTATTAATAGGAATTTCTGCAAATTACCGTAATTTAAACATACTTTGGACCACTGTTTAAATTTTTTAACATTAAAAGGGATAAAAAGATTATTCCTTTCCTTTTCATGGAAAATGTAACACATCTAGCACTTTATTCCACGAATACCACTACATCTTTTGTTAGCGCAAATAGCTCGGTGAGCGCATGGGTCAGGTCAGAGTGTCCCAGAGATCACTCAGAGACCTGCTTGACAACACAACAGAGCAACACCCTTCCAACTTGCTGGAAGGACAAATGCCTGGTCTCTTGCCTTCCGGTACGTTCTAATTCACTGCCATGTGGAAGATGACCTGAATTCAGAAATCCATATACAGTGGTTGTCTGATCCATCGCATAGATCATACATTGTTTATTCCCTTTAGCTTTTCACTGATTTAATAGGCCAAAACCTATGGAGCCCAGGTATAAGCTAGTGAAACAAATTTTAGCCAGGTTCTTATACGTGAAACTCATCAGGCAAGTCTTTAAAGTTGTCTATAAGTGTGGTAGGTATAAGGGGGTGAGGTAGAAAGGGGTGCAGGCGTTAAGGAAACTCAAGTTCAGAAGATCCTCATCTCACTGTCACACCAGGTCTCTGGGTATGCTCTCCAGGCAGGCTCCCTGTAACTCACCAAACCCCTGCTTCTCACTGCTGCTCTGAATACGAATAAGAAAAGAAAGGTAAAATGTTCATAGCCAAAGAAATATCATGTATCCCCATCACCACTAAAAGGCCAAATATACTCTTTTTCTTGTCCAAAGGTGCTTTCGTGGTAAAATGTTGTTATACAGTATTACCTGCAAATTATAGCCTAAACAAATTCTGGCTTTTGTACAGACTGGATTAAAATGCAGTGCTTTCAGAAAGTCCTTCTGTGCTTGTTTGATGGCCTCATCATGTCCATATTCCATGTAAGAATTTCCCCGTCCAATGTAAGCATCCAGAAAACATGGATCAATTTTAACAGCCCAGGTAAAGAAATTGACAGCTTCTTCAAACTCTTTATTTCTGAAAATAAATTAAAATATTGATGCTTTCTGGTGAATAATCTAACTGCTTTCCTGTATATAACCTCTTCATAAAGAAATGCATTGACCTTAAAAAAACTTAATTTTTATTATTTTTTATAATCATAAGAACTAATTGTGTAAGTCCATATGACCTGAGGAAGCCTGATGGATTCTTTAAAGATATTGGTAAAAGGAAAGAGGGGAGGTAAGAGACATTTTTATAGCAGAGTATGCTGGGATGACATGCTAGAGTTCTTTTTCAGAATTATAAAAATCTGAATGGCATTCTTGAACCTGTTTTTAACAGTTATCAGTGGCCAGTATAGAAAAATATATGCTATTATTGATAAAATACACTATTTAAATCAGATTAAAATAAATTCATTGTTATTTATTTAATATGTCCTTTATAATGAAAGGAGCTAAATTTTTATCACATGGGAGTTCTTACTTCAGATCTTCTATAAAGGCAGCCCATTTCATTTTGGACACCAAGAGAGGAGGGGAGAAAAAGAAGTAAAATGCATTTTATTTATTAACTTGTGAATATATGTGACTAAATGATAACTCTGTCTCTCTATCTTCCTTAATTAGTCTCCTATGGTGAGGAGAGGGTTGTTGAAGGAATCGAATATTCCCATGTCCATGGGTATATAAAGTCACTTTTCCACTTCACATGCATATCTAATAATTATTTTTAATCTCAATTAATATGGAGAGTCTAGAATTTTTTTAATAGAATGAAGGCACTAACACTGAATAACTGCTTACTTACCAGGTACTGTGCTAAGTGCTTTACATATGTGATTTTACTTAATCCTTCTAACATTTCTATAAGCTTGTTATAACTTTTTATATTTTATAGATTAAAAGAATATCATGGCTCAGAAAAGTTTGCACATAGTAAATAGCATAGTAAATAGCATGCTAAGATTGCACAGAGTAAATATCTGGGACTTAAACTCAGGTGAGCCAGACTCCAAAATCCATGCTTTCCCACAGTCATCTCTACCCACATTCTTCACCTTTAACATACTTGTAGTTGGTGCACAAGAGCCAGTGAGCTCATATCTCAACAGTGTAGGCAGAAGAAAGCCTTGGAGTTCAAACCTAAGCCCGAACATACAAATTAATAGTAATTTTTCAAAATTGTTAGACGGATCAAATGACAGCATGTGAAAAACCCTTAGCACAGAGACCCTCACCCAATAAAGATTATTATCTTCCTTCCATTCTTTTCATTACTTCTCAAAAAATTTTCAAATTTTTATGAGATGCATCATTACTTTGCTACCTTTTCCTTTGTAAAATACATGGAACCCAGGGTAACTGTTCTAGAAACTATCATCTCTTAGATATTACTCAGCATTATCTTTTAAAATACTGTTTCCCAAACCTCAGCCCCTCTTTTGTGACAGTTGCCCTATGTTCAACCTACACTATCATTTACTTAGTATTTTTCTTTAAGTCAAGTCACTCTTTTACTTAAGTAAATCTATTTTTTTAAATAACTTAATTTCAATACCACAAATACAAAATCAGTATCTCATGCCATAAACAGAAGGCAACCATGAAAATAAATAAATATTGGAGTTGGATAGTGTAGTCTGCAGAAAACTAAACCTGAGAGCTGTACCATCTATTACAAAGTGTGGGAAAGATGTTAAAGACTAACTCTTAGCTGACACCTTCTCCTTGAAGTATTCAGAAGGTTTGAGAAAGAATTCACTTTGAAACTGAAAAGCAATTCAGCTTCTCATAATGTGATTCAATATTTTTTTAATGCTTGTGCACACCATGAAAAATAATGGAGTTACTCATGATATTTGCTCCATGTTTTGGCAAACACTACCCAAAAGCATTCACCAAGTATTGTGTCAGAAGATCACACAAGAATCAACAGTGAAGCACCAGGAAAGCCTGGCCTCTGACGTTACAAACAGGGGAAGGTTAACATTCACATACGTGAGCCAACTGGTATCTTCTGAGTTCACTCTGTGGATTCTCACTAAGAAAACATGGGCTCCCTTCCCTCAAGCAGTTTACAATGAAACTATCCTCCTCCTTCGTGATAACTGGCACTATTTGAGAAGTAAAAGTTCACTGAACATAAGGTCACAATGCTTGTAGCCACTTTCTCACTGTATTACAGAAAAAAATTCTAGCATAAATAACACATTTTTTATCAAGAACAATTACACAGTAGTATTCCTGTATAAAAATGCATTTAGTTGGTAGGTTTTGTTATGCTCAGTATTTCTATCTATGGATAGTGAACTACTTACTTATGATGCATACCTATGGTGACCATGTAAACTGAAGTTTACAGGGCAACCCCAGCTCTCTCATATTTTTCCCACAAAACATTGAAATGCTTCTTGTATATTTACATCCAAATTGTATCATACACATTGCTCCCCTCTTACCCAGAGGGAGATTTAAAATCCTTGTTGAGTACATATGCCGATATATGGTTTATAAAACATAATCTCACCCTTCGAAGAGTCTAACCAATTTAAAAAGAAAAAGAATAAGCAATGAATTGAAGCTATTTTTCTATACATATCTAGTTACCAGCACTAATGTTTAACGAACATCTAGTCTGTTCTGACTAAGTAAATAATCTTTAAACCTTAAACCTGGAAAGGGATCCCGAAAGCTACCTAGCAAGCTCTTCAAAGCTGATGTGAACTAAAAATCAAGTCCAGAGGAGGTGAGAGAGCCAAAGCCAGAGACTCCCAGCCCCCTCCACCACTAGAAAAAAAAGAAAAACTCCATAGACACAGCAACTTCATTTTTCTGAAGATGTGTGTATCACACAGTGCCCTGCAGGTTGGAGCGCCTGTTAAATAATCACATGGCAGTTAGACAATGAAAAAATGTGGCAGTGTCTCTTATACCAGGATACAGGTTCACTGGCACATAAATTGTTAAACATCAATTACACAAATATAAAAGTATATGAAATTAGTTTTTCTAAAACAAAAAGTGTATAAATCTAAAATAACGTGATCACTGACGGAAGGTGCATGCCTCTCATTATGGTGTCTATTAACTAAGAATCGTGTGCTCAGCTTGCAGCCTAGGCCACAGACACCAAGGCCCACCTCATTTTCCAAATTAATCACATAGGTGACCAGATGTGCCCTACTGAGTTGTACAAATAAATCATAAATACCTCCCAAAACTAAAGAATGTGGCTTGCAGAGTCGAAGATCCAGAAATATTTTATGCAAATATAAGAATGGTGAAATAAATGTGCTGAAGTAAAAAAATGGACAGAATATGTAACTCTGAGCCACCAGGCTCTCCCTCTGTGACATTTTTTTTTTAATCTTAAGGTAGGCTTCTCAAAGAGATCTAAAAATTAACTCTACCTTAACACTCTTAGTGACCAAATTGGGCAACAAGTAGGATATTCAGCCTAAGGAATGTTGTCTCCTAGCAACCACAAGAGTGAGAACCAGAGATATACAAAGGCACACTTCAAAAGTCTTCAACCTCACGAGTTCAAAGATCAAAGCCCTAAAATTTAAAGATTTATTACTTTTCAAAAATTTTCCAAATGGGAAAATTTTTACTTTCTCCACTATGAGACGCCAATAGTGAATCTCATTATTTACAAACCATGCTGCTGTAGTAATAAGTTATAGCTCACCTTGAAAAGCAAAAATATTTTTCCTGAAATAAATGTAACCAATCACTAAACATTCCTTATTGTTAAATTCAGTAAAACTGTTAAAACACATGGAATTGGGACTATGAGTTATCAGAGCTTTACTGTTGATTTAAATTCTACTTTTATTAAAGGACAATAGAGATTCTAGCGGGATGATGAAAGGTGGTTGTTTGGAATTGCAAAGCAGTATCAGCTTAAGGAGGCTCCGCCATATATACCCAGTGATTACATTTCATAAAAGAGATCAGGAACTGACACACAGAGAAATTTACTGACTCTAATAGTTGCAAAACATCGGAATGAGGTTGAGAAAAATTTTGGTGTCTATTTTTAGTTTTAAGAGAATTCAATGACCTCAGACATTTTTGGCCTGCACTCGCCTACCAAAACAAACACATCAGTCATCGTTATTCCATTTCTTTTTAAGAATGAAAATTACTTAAAAAGATGAATTGTACAAAGGTTGCTGGATTAAAATAGACAGTGGTGTGACTGTGTTTTGCTGTCTGTATAAAATTAAAGGTCCGAGACCAGTTTAGGCCTTTTAACCAAAAACGCCTTCACAAGTTCCAGTTATTACACTACTATGTTCATAAAATTTTAAAAATCTAATTCTCGTAGGGAAATGTACCTGTACTAGCTATGTCCTAAAAGGGGAAAAAAAGAATTTCAATTTCCTAAATAATTCAAACTATGTTTCATTGTCTAGATTGTATATTTACACAGCCTAGTCTACTATCCTAATTTCCTCATCCAATTAACTGCTATGGTTTCTCTCATGAAAAATAATGCTGTAAACTATTACTTAACCAAATACACTTTATTTCACATTAAAATACTCATGGGCTGCATTTCTATGCTTTTAAAAGCAAAGTGTTTAGAAATTAATTTTTAGATGTCAAATATATGTGTAGAAATGTAAGTATTATAGTTAGCAAAATCAATCTACTATACTCTAATATTATCTCAGAGTAAATTTTAAACTGATCTTCTTCTGTATTTTAGCCTCATATAGCTGTTCTTTTCTCCCTTCTATAACTTACTTATTTTTACAATAATACCAGAAACAGGTAATAATGTTTTAAGTAATATATTTTTTGTAGACTCTATTATACCTTGTAGATATTTACTGGTATTATTTTACTCATTTTTAGATTTAGAAATGCTTTCTAAATGTAAAATTTTCTTGGAAATATAATATTTTTCTAAATCAACCTCTCTTCCAAGAAACAGGCTTTTTAAAAGTTAGTTCCATTTTATGAACAAAGTTAATAACTTTATTTCATTCTTGGATATTTCAAGTTATGCATGATTTCATTCTGTGTATTACCAAGGTCCTTTCCAATAAATGGGCTTGAATCAGATGGATACCTGCAACGCTATGATGCGGGTATTTACTTGCTGACTTGGCTAAAATAGTTTATTAGTAGGTAGAAGAGTGCTGATACAAGGATTCTTTGTGCCTCTCTCCATTTTTGTACTCTGTCACTTCCACAATATTCTCCTCTGTTTCTTCTATTCTATTATAATTATAAATCTGATGGTCTCACTTGCTCTCACTTCAACATAAATTGCACCCCATACCTGTGATAGCATATGGCAGTAGCTTGACAAAGGCTCACATTAGTCTTGCTTATCAGTGCAGCTTGTTTAAAATCCTGAAACAGTTTTACAAATTTTTGTTAATTTTCAGCATTATATTTTGTGCTTTCTTAAACTTCCTTCTAACATTGATTCTACCGTGAATAAAATTTACACAAGCATTAAAATATACATCTTCTTAAAACCCTTATTTTTTCCTTTAGTATCACATGTAGAGCGAGAACAGATGGAGCAGAGGAAACCCATAACCAAAAACTCACTCAGAATCTTGCGCTACTGTCCACTTTTCCTGTGATTTTGCCTGGTATTATAACGAGGTATCAGGTTTACTTTCCTTTTATTGTTTTTTCCCAATGAACACCAGAGACTTCCCTATCCAGACAGAGATAGAAATTTACCTGCAGAGAATCTTATCACTATAGGACAAACAGGCACTCAGGCCCAGGGAAAGGGCATAACTGAGCCTCTATGTGGATTAACTAAAGCAGCTGCTACCTCTGGAACCCACACTTCTAGGGGAAAATGTGTCATTTTATCCAGAGATCCTAGAGGCCTCCCAAGAGGGAGCAATGGAAACGTTAACCACAAGATTTGAAGTCAGGGTAGTCAGCTGGGGTGGACCTGAATGGCACTGGGGAAGAGGTTAAGAGAACTAAAAAGTGCTAAGTCTGCCAGAGATCCTGCCGCTGTGCCACCAGAGACACAGTGTCTGAAGCTCTTTAGCTTTTCAAAGCCCTACATCAACAACTGAAACCTGAAGCAAAATAAGAACACCACTAAACTGAAATAAATAAAATATCGAAATATCTACATATCAAAAGATCATGTCAACTGCAATGAGATATATATGTATATTTGTGTGTGTACATATATACATAAATTATGTGAGATTGATTTCAATGTTTGCCATAAAATGGGAAGGAACCTTCCGAAAGTAAGAGTTCAAAGCCTATGAAGGAATAAAAATGGCTCTGTTTTTTCCCAGAGGACTGCTTCAGCAAGAATCTTCTTGGGCAGTTTTGGTTGTGAGCTCACCTGACCAAGCTAGACTGTGGAGGGTACTCTATCGTCCCCTGGAGTGACTAAAGGAAACCCTTCCAGACTCCTTTCTCATTTCCAGGAGGCTGGGATGTGGGCATTCTACAATCTTAAAGGGCAAGTGTCAGAGTTCTGGTTTCTACCCAACAAGGGAGGACCCAACCATAACGACAGTCTCCCTCTTCCCTCTCCTCCTCCATCCCCTTCCCCTCCCCCTCATCCTCCCACAAACCTTCCTTGGCTGTACTAGAGAGAGGAAGATGGCTGTTTTATGGGGGTAGAATAAGTTTTCTGCTAATACTGGGGGTGGAAGACAGAGCAGTACGGTCAAACTGAGCACTCTTGGATCCTACTGGAGGAGAAGGGTATTAGTCACAGACCCATCTGAGAATATGGACTCCCCACTTAGATTCCCAGCATATTTTGATACTAAATGGAATTATTTGGAAGAAAATAAGAAATTTATTGTCTAATCAAATATGCTACCAGATAACTCCCCTAAGAGAATTTTTTTTTTCTGAAATGGGGGCAAACTTACAGTGTAACTGAGATTTATTACAAACATTCCCATTAACTTTAGGAGTTATGAGGAGTGACCACAAACTTAAAAGGCTGAGAATACCAAGTTTAGTTTTATAATCACATAAAACTTACAAAAGTCAGCTTGACTCTATATATAAAATCATTGTGATGCTACATGGTAATTAGACATTATCAGCAACAGACACAAATGATGACTTAGGATTACTTAGAATAAAGCTAACTGCAGGGCTTCCCCGGTGGTGCAGTGGTTGAGAGTCTGCCTGCTAATGCGGGGGACACGGGTTCGAGCCCTGGTCTGGGAAGATTCCACATGCCACGGAGCAACTGGGCCCGTGAGCCACAATTACTGAGTCTGCGCGTCTGGAGCCTGTGCTCCGCAACAAGAGAGGCCACGACAGTGAGAGGCCCGCGCACTGCGATGAAGAGTGGCCCCCCCTCGCCGCAACTAGAGAAAGCCCTCACACAGAAACGAAGACCCAACACAGCCAAAAATTAATTAATTAATTTTAAAAAAAGCTAACTGCAGTTTTTATGATTTTCCTCTTCTGCACTAGGTTTGTTTCTAATATGGATCATAAATAACAAACCACACAGAGTCACTCACATACAAAGCAAATTCCCTCCACTCCCTTCCTTCTGCTGATGAGTTTATTTGTAAGACTCTTCGCCTGCACCGTCTTCCTGTGTGTCAGAGGATGCGCTCTTGACCTCATCCTTCCCATCTCTGGCAACTTGCTCCATCATCTTCTTCTGTCCTTTGTAACTTTAATCCTTTTCTCACCACCCCGACCTAGTATGCCTTCCCTCAAACCTGCCTGCCCGCAAGCTACACACGGCTTTGTCTTTCTAGTTCCTGTCACTATCAATCTCTGAAGGCAGAGTCAACACTCACCATCTCCATGTCCCCAAACGCCATCAACTTCTTGTTGTTTAGTAAGTCCAATTTCCTTTTGTAATTTGTAAACTGCCTCTAAAGGCATTTTTAAATTTATTTTTATTTTTCTCAAAGTAACTCATGTATACAGGGTAGGGTAGAGGGTCCAATGAAACTAGAAAACTCACAATGCTTACAGGGATGCCCCACGCCACCTCTCCTTATCGCTGAGCCCCGCTCCCCAGGGTCAACCATTTTTACATCTTGCTGTTATTTCTTCTGCTGTTTACCTCTGAATTTCTAAATAACATGAGTATTTTATCATGTTTAACTTCCAACATAGGATAGAACTTAGCTACCTTACAGCATCACTCCACACACCTCCCCTTCTCCCACCATTCCCATAGCCCTATGACAATGTGTTTATTTTACTCTTTATTTTACTTCCCTCAAGTGTAGAATCTTTGGCTACCCACTCATATTTAAGCTTTAAAATCTGGAATGGTAGTTTGGGGTGTCTTGGCACCTCTTCTCCACTACCTTTAACCTTGTGGGATTATGTCTTTTTTATTCCTTTACTGTCTTCCTGGTTTTCAAGAGGACAAAGAAATAAACAAATGTTCTCAATCCAACAAGCTTAACCATTAACTTCCTAAACAATTCCAGTTTAAATGCCGCACTCTACTTCCCGTGTTCTTATGAAGATCACACAACTATCAATTAACTAACATGTGTTCAGTGCTCATCCTACCTGACCTTTCTGTTAATCAATCATTCCCACTAAAAATGTTTCCCTGGTTAGGTTTTAAGACTCTGCTCTCTCTTGGTTCTGCATTTAGCCCTCTTATTATTCAGTCATATATTACTTCATTGGTCTACCTCAGCCAGCCTCTTTTTTAAAATTTTTCAAATTAATTTTTTAAATTTGCAGAGGGGAGAAACATTTTTTTTGCTTTTAATTACAGGCATATCTTGTTTTATTGTGCTTCGCAGATATTGCACTTTGTACAAATTAAAGGTTTGTGGCAATCCTGCCTCAAGCAAGTCTATTAGCTCCATTTTTTCCAAAAGCATTTGCTCACTTCGTGTCTCTGTATCACATTCTGGTAATTCTCACAATATTTCAAACATTTTCATTATTATTGTATTTGTTATGGTAATCTGTGATCATCAGTAATCTTTGATGTCACTACTGCAAAAAACTTACAGCTTACTGAAGGCTCAGATGATGTTTAACATTTTTTATCAATAAAGTATTTTTTAATTAAGGCATGTACTATTTTTTAGATATAATGCTATTGCACACTTAATAGACTACAGTATAAACATAACTTTTATATGCACTTTTATATGAAACAAAAAAGTCACTTATTGCTATATTCACTTTATTTCTGTGGTCTGGAACCAAACCTGCAATAATTCCAAGGCAGGCCTGTAGTGTTTGCAGGGCATATTTTTTTTTCCAGCTTTTTTACTTTTACCTATCTATATCTTATATTTAAAGTGTGTTTCTTGCAGTCAGAATATTGTTGGGACTTTTAAAAAATTCTAATCTGGCATTTTCAATATTTCAATTGGTGTATTTTGACAATTTCCATTTAATGTAACTACTGATAAGGTTGAATTTAGGTCTAACATTTTATTATTTGTTTTCTGCTGGTCTCCTCTGTTTCTGTTCCTTTGTTTTCTCTTTCCAGACTTATTTGGGATTATTTTAATTTTTTAATATTCTGTTTCAATTAAAATACTCTTTTTGACTGAGGAGGTCACATTTGAGAAGAAACCTGAAATGAAACGAGGGTGTGAACCAATAGGAGGAATATTCTACACATAGGGAACAGCTTGTGTGAGGACCCTGAGTCAGGAAGGGAGCCTGGCATTTCCAAGGAATAGCAAAAGGCCAGAGTGGAGTAACCTGAGTGGAGAAAAGAAGAACGCTGACAACGAAGTCAGATCAGTGAGCAGCAGTTAGGTCACTAGGGTCTTGGTTGGCCATAGTCAAGAGTTCAGATTTTATTCTAAGTGTGATGGGAAGTCACTGGAGGGTTCTGAGCAGAGGAATAACTTGCTCTGCTGTATGTTTTTAAGAGGCCTCTTTGGCTGCTGTGTGGAGAACAGCATGTAGAGGGAAAAGAGCAGAAGCAGAGAGGCCAGTTGGGAAGCTACTGCAGTAATCCAGGGGAGAGAAGGTGGAGGCTGGAAGGAGGAGGAGAGCAGTGGCAAAAAATGAGAAATGACTGAATTTAAAATATGTTTTGATAGCAGAGCTGACCACACTTGCTCATGATTTAGATGTGGGATGTGAGGAAAGAGAGGGATCAAGAATGATTCCCACCAGACTATGAGCTCCTCAAGGACTAGAAATCTGTCTTATTGATATTTGTCTCCGTATCTTCAATGCCAATGTCAGTACCATGCCTTGTCTGAAGGAACACAGGATTTGGAATCAAGTGAGACCTGAGTTCAAATCTTGCCCCAGTACTTCCTGGCTGACTAAGACTTGATTTAACCTCTTTTGAGTATCAGCTTCCTCTTCCATAAGTTACAATCATAAATTGTGCAGCATTATTGAGAAGCTGGCAGGTGGTAAGTGTGCGATAACTAGAGTTAATGTTATTCTTAAGTACTAAATAAATACTTACTAGGTGGATAACACAGGCCCTTCATTTAATTCTCCAACAGCTGAGGTCTTTTGCTTCCAACCCCCATTTTCCTCACTTTCTCCACCCAACACTATTGCCCAGAGTTCCACAGATTTTTGCCTATACCAAACAAAGCTTCCCCTACCTGAGGGAATTCTGAGTGGTATACCTCAAAACCAAAACCTAAGGGAGTTCAACCCTTGAAATTACATTTCACCATAGTGTAAATTGCCTAGAATACAGTTTCTCAGACACTTCCTTAATAATAAGTAATTTTGTGGGACAGAATCTCAAAAGATGACTCCAGAAGTTGAAAAATAATATCAATACAAGGAAAATTGTGAATGAGAAAGAGCACTAAGCAGCGAAGTAAATGATACATAAATCATTTTATTGAGTTTTGTCTGTAGCTAAGACACTCCCTTAGGGGAGATGATAGTCTTGATGTTTCATCAACTCGGAATTTTTTTTTTTACATATTGGCTATTTATCTGTATTAAAAAACAAAGTAAAAAAACACTTTTTTTGCAAAGCTTCTATTACTCATTCAAAGTATTTCAACACAATTCTTGCTAAAGTTGAATTATTGCTCATTAATATTGCCATTTGTTATCAAGAAAAATTTTTCACTGGTTTTCAGAAGTGAACATGCAAAATCAAGCGGGTTCATTTTTACAAGTAAACAGAAAGGTTTACCTCTAATGCAAAACTGAACTGCTCTAGTTCTGTGTAGATGAGTCCACGATTAATAAAGGCGTTTAACGTCACAGTTTCTCCAGCATCAAGGAGAAGCACAATTCCATAATCTGTTAATGCCTAAAAATGAAATCATCACTTACAACCTAAAGTCAACTCTTTAGAGCATTACTGCATTGACCATGGACAAACTAGTACCTCATAATTAGTTCTTTCATGTGACAAAATTTATGGCCAAAAATAATCATTTGTTAGATTTAAAGGTTTCCCTTAATTAAATACTGTGGATGTTGCTCCCTCCTAATAAGCAGTGTGCACTGCGCTTGCACGTCACATGTTATCTGTGAATCATCTGTGAACTACTTTTATTGTGTATGGATTGAAGCGGGGATGCAACACCCTTCCCCAACTTAATAGTTTCACCAAATGACTGTTGACATTAAAGCAGAGCACTTGTTACCTTTTGAAATTTAATTTCTTTGTAGTGATTTATTGCTTTCTTCACTGAAACCTAAGTTTTATGGAGGCACAGATTATCCATTTTGTTCACCATTGTAAAGCCAGTAACTAGCACCATGCCTGCACATACTAGGCATCTGATAAATTTTTGTTGAATGAATACATCATAAAGCAATGAAAACAGATCTTAATAAAACTAACAAATAAGCACTTGTTGGAATATTACTTCAATATTCTCGTTTTTTTTAAGATATTAGTCTAAGCTGAGAATCAACTCAGAGGACCTCTCTCCATTTTTTATCTTTTTTTTTTTCATTCAATGAACAGCCAAGTTTTTACTGGTCATCTACTCTGTACCAGGTACTAGGAGCATCCAAAATTTGGGCTGGAGCTGAATCTCTTAATTCATTTCCTTCTGAACATTTTGTCCAAAAGAGCCACATGGTTTCATCAGAAAAGGCCCAAATCATATCATATATGCCTGTAGCACATGCTAACTGAAAATGCAAATAAAACAGTATTTTACTATTTGCTTAGTGGTTCTCCTCTACTGTTTCATGATTGGGCACTCAAGCATCTAAAAGAATTGTACAATTAAATATCCTACATGTATATTGTGGCATAACTATAAATAAACATTGACAAGGCTGTAAAAATAATTTGTAGCACTTGTAAAACAAAACAGAACTAGAATGTTTGCCACTTTCCTTTCACAGAATCACAGAATGAAAACCTGTATATATATCAAGATGCCTTAGAAATCCACTAAGCAGCTGAATATGTGACACAAGAGGAAACAAAAGCTGGGAAATGAGATTTCATGAAGGTCACAATGAGCAGGCTTTGTGTTTTGCCTCTGCTATTATTACTAACCTTTCAGCCTTGGGAAAGTTACTTAACACTAAGCCTCAGTTTCCTCATCCACAAAAACGGGATATTAATAACTCATCATATTGTTGTAGAAGTGCACTTTAAAATATTTTGATTATATGTTGGTAAAGCATTTAGCCCAGTGCCTGTCACACAATAAGCCCTAAATGAGTGGTAACTGTTACTGTTTTTATTAATATAAGGCGATAGGAACCAGAATTCACCTTTTCTAGTTTTTATGAAATCATATCTTGGGAGTGCATTTTCTGCACAAAGTACTTGGGTTTTCTCAGTCTTGTTATGGCAGGAATGCTGAGAAACGGGTGGAGGTAGACAAAAGGGAGGAGGTGACACTGTTAAATGACATCTGGTCCACATGCTGGAGGTCAGATGGTTTCACAAAGCCACCTAAAGACTGTTAACCAGAAGCAAACAAACCTGCGAACACCGATACAGGTCCCTATTGCCTGTGTGACTTGGATGTGTTTCTAACCTCATTTCCTCATCTGTAAAAGGAGCCCATTGGATGAAAAGCGTTGGGTACCTGGCAGCTCTAAAATAACCAGTATGTTCTTATTCTAGTTAGGTTTCTATTTACGTAGTTTTTCGTGTTCTTCATTCATGGAGCACTAGCTCTGTTACACATCAGAGATAACAAAGATAGTAGTTCCCTGCCCCGACCCAGACCACTGTTTGCAGTTCAGGGTTACCCAGAAAAGGCAGGAGTCGGGGTGGGGAGGGAGCTGTCAAAGATACCTGCTGTGCAGGTTACTCTGATAAATGATCCTTTAATTAGCTCCTAGAATGGTTTACAACAGCCTGTGTTAAAAATTAGTTATTCATTTGTCAACATTTCTGGAGGAAACCTGATAATCCGGTTACCAGGAATTCTACATCCTCTTAGAAACAATGTTTCTCAACTTCTTCCTTCCACAGCAAATAAATTACTAAATTTCTAAATGTTTTAAACAGATTTAACTTTCCAAGTTTCCAGGAAACTGGGCGAGTGTGCCCACACACAGCAGCAGGTGCATGATGCAGTCTTTTAAAGAATGCTTCATTGACTATGGAAGTGGATAGAAACAAGGAAAGGGAAACAAGTGGACAGCAGAAAGGGAAGCAAGAGATTGGACAGAACACTAAGAAACGACTGACCTGCTCCCCAGTGAGGGATCCTGACTGGAAAAGAACCAAACCAGCAAGGAGAGAGTGGAGAAGGGGTAAGATTAAAAAATATAAAAGAGGGCTTACACTGGGAGCATCTGCATCAGGGCAAATAGAGAAAAAGGTTTGCTGCAGCCATCAGTCAGGCCTTCAAAACGCACAGATAATCCTGGTCACTGGTCCCTGAGCTGGAAACCATCACTCAAAACTCCCTACTGCATCTGTGGTCTGACCACTGTAAAAAAAATACCTCCACAAACTATTGTAGTTAATGTTGAGATTTTGAAGCAAACAATATTGCTAGTGATCACTGCTTAAAAATTCTGCACACGTTTATCAGTAGAAACGTTTTCTCGAATGAGAATTATGTAATACATTTAAATTTACATAGCCTTTAAATGCTTATATAAGCATTATAAAATTAATTTTTCATTTGACACTGCAGAGACTGTATAAGAAAATTTGGTAAGCACTAAAAAAGAAAATAAATATTCTTTGAAATGGTTCTTTGGTTTCTCAAGTTTTATGTGTATTTCCACAGAATTATTTTTCCAAAATTGTAACAAAAATAATAAGAAAATACTTTACACATGCTTTAAATAAGTTTCCAAATACTTTAAAGTGTTGTTTACTAAGATGGTCATCTTACCATTTGAAGTTCATTTATCTTGGTGTAACATAATGCTCTGTTATAAAATGCTATATAACTGTTTTTATCCATGTTGATAGCTGTAGTTAAATCTGTAATCGCTAGTTTATAAGTCTATAAAGAAAAAATAATTAAGTGAGAAGGGTTAATCATAATGGACTGAAATTTAGTTGTAAAATAAATTCTTGATTCTATCAGAGTTTTGGGAATACTCATTTAACCATCCTGTGTATCATCCGTGAAATTAAGACAATCAAGCTAACCTTTCACAGAATTAAGAAAGTCCCTTGGTAGGAACTGCTAAGTTTCTCTCACCTGCAAATAAAATTCAATATATAAACAACTTTAAATGATTATCTTATTTCTATTGTTGCTATATAGCAAGGAAAACATTAAATTTCTTATGGATAAAAGAGAAGCAAGCCTTATTCATCCAGCAAACATTCACCAGAGCTTGCTTGCTTCTTCACTTGCACTGTCATATCACATAATCGTCATGTTTTCTATCCATGTTCTCTTTTGCTTCTCTTTGATGCTTCTCTGATACCTCAGATGATCCATTTATATAGATAGTAGTTTTCATGGAATTAACAGGTAATGCAAGGTCTTACCTTTGCTTTAAGGTATTATTTGCAAATTATTTCATATGAAGTGGCTACAAAGAAAGTTCAGAAAAGAAACACAGGGAGAAAAAAAGTATTCCTTGAAGCATCAGATATCGATAGTGTTGCTACACCCAGTAATTTCCATTTAGGAACCATAAACTCAAGTAACAATTTTGTTCTGCGTGTATAACTGTATTATTTAAAATAGTAAAATAATAAAAAATTTCAAACAATCCAAATGTCCAACAATAAAGTGGTTAAAAATACACTATGGTGGAATATTATGCAATCATTAAAAATGGTATCTTCAAAGATTAAATATAAGAAGCAGGGCACAACACAGATTATGTAAGTAGCATAGTCACAATTTTGTAAAGTATGTATTATATTTTATTAGGAAAAAAAGACAAAATTCAAATACATCAAAATGCTCTCAGGAATTACCATTTGATGGTGGGAAAACAGGTGATTTTAATCTTCTCTTTTATTCCTCTCTGTATTTTCCAAATTCTCTACAATGAATATTACTTTCCTAATAAAAATATATAATCAGTGCAATTTAAAATGCAAATGTCAAAAATAAATATCACCATTTTATGAAAAATTATGAATTGAAATCCTTTTGATGTACTGTCAAAGTGTAACGCCTTCTATGTAGTTCTGCCTTCATACCATGGCAATTCTCCTCTCACAGAGGAAAAAAAGGAAGTGAGTCCCTCCTTGGCACCTGAGCAGCCACCCACTCTAAAATACCAGAGAACAAGGTAGGAAATTGCCTTACCTTGTTGTAGTATTTCAGAACTCCTCTGTAGATGTAGGCACGCACACTCTGAGGATAAATTTTGATGGCCTCATTACAACTCAAGATTGCTTTGGAGTATCTGCCTTTCAAACCATAGTAGGCTACTCGACTTAAATATGCCTTTTCAGAGAAAGAGAGGAGGAAAGCAGGAACAGATATTTTAGTAAAAGCATCAGTTCTACCCAAATATATGGTAGCTGGAACAAATTTATGCCACCCAAAGATGGTATAAAATATAGACTTTTTGTCACTCTCTTTTATTAAGAAAATTTCAAACATGCAGAATAATTGAAAGAATAGTACAGTAAACACCCATATGCCTACCACCTGGATTCAATAATTATTAACATTTTTCAATTTTGTTGCATCTATTTTTTTCTGAACTATTTGAAAATAAGTTGTAGACATAATAAAACTTCACCCCAAGTCTTCCAGTATGCATCTCCCGTGAAGACATTCTCCTACATAACCACACTACCACTGTATATCTAAGAAAATTAATAGTATTTCCCTAAAATCATCTAATATTTCATCCACATTCAAATTTCATATGCTTTTAAAATCAAGATCCAACGGAGTTTCACCTATTGGATTTTGTGTTGTCTCTAGTCTCTTAAGAGGCAGGAATCAATGTGACAGCGAACCAAGAAGTAAGTAAAATTAATAACATAGTATATAAAATAATTATTAATAGCTACATTAAAATATTTACAATATTTGTATACACCACAATTCATGAAGCACTTTTACCTATATAATTTCCCTGTTGGAAATCATATTTTTAGTTCAAGAGGAAATACAGATATATGGATTATTAAAACTGCTGAAAAGTAGGTAAAACTAACTGACTGTTGCTAACTAATAACAATAACATTTAAAGATTTAATAGTTTTAGCAAATTTAACACACTTTCCAAACCACTGAAATTGTTCACTTAAATACCTGGTAATGTTTTGGATCAAGGGTAATTGCACGATTAAAATCCAGGATTGAACTATCCTTGTGGAGTTTTACTTTACAAAGCCCACGTTGATAAAAGCCTTCTGCAAAATCAGGATCTGTTTTCACAGCTTTTGTAAAAGAATCAAAAGCCTAGAAGAGCAAATCATGTAGTGAGTAGAATGTATTAATTTAAAATGTTAATAAATTACAGTATATAACTATTGTTGAAAAGTTTTCATTTTAGTTTTTGGTCATTTTAAATATGTTTCTCCCAGCGAACCTTGTGGAGCAAAAAAATTTATGAACAAGTCAGATTTATTATTATAGTTTACAGGTTCTCTTACTCCCAGACTAATGTCTGCATAATCCATGTTGTTACAATACTTTCAGAGGTGTAACTTTAATCGTTATTCTTCCTGTTGTGTTTCTTCAAAGAAATCAGAATTAGTACATTTATTTTCCATGTGGGCCAGCAGATATATGGTTATAAAATTTCAAAACAATGGAACTCCAAAATTTTTCCTAATATTGTAAAGCAAAGCTAGGTTTCCTCTGCTTGTCCAAAAGGGCTAAAAACATGAAAAATATTTGTAATTAATCTTATATTTATTGTAATTTCTTAATGGAACAACTAATCAAGTGCAACTCTTTTTTAAAGTTATGAAGATGCAAGTTTCAGACACTGTCCACCCCTATGAATATAAGGACTGGAATGGTGTCGTGTGTGTGTGTGTGTGTGTGTGTGTGTGTGTGTGTGTAGTTGTGGAATATTCAAAAATAGCCAATGGAAAATACATATTTATCATATCATTGAAAACTTTGAAATGGAGAATTGTGTGAAATAGCCAAATACTGGATAAATACATAATAATTGAATCGACTGGTTTTCAATGAATCTGGTTTTATTCTGATTTGAATTGCTCAGTTGTCAATAAGAGAAATCAAACAGTGTCCTAATCATTTTCCATTTATTCTACATTACACTGAAGCACTCAATATAAAGTACTTACAATTTAATAAGTAAATTTATACTAATGTGATGAAATTTTGATATAATAATTTCTTACAATTAAATTTGTTTAGTGGGAAACATGCATTAGTCTTCCAAATAGTGTTGACAAACAAGCAACAATAAAATGTTTGAATAAATACAACAATGTAGTAGGTTTTGCAGGGTGCAGACTGCCTATAGTAAGCCAAGCTTTATAAGAAGCTTTGAACTAGTCACTCACTGTTTAGGTAGCCTTCAGAAATGGAACTGAATGCAAGGAAACAATTTCTAAAACCATAAAATACCTATGCTCTTAAATATACAAAATACCAGTTGTAAGTTGCCTTCCTCCATGTAACAAAGACCCAAGTGATACAGACAGTCTGATGAAGCTGCTACAGCATTTCGTCCTTTATCAGAATGAGAAAAGATATCCAACGCCTTTTTAAACATTCTCATGGCTTCCTATAATGATTTTAAAAAAAGAGAGGGAAGGGAATGTTTCTTTCTAATATTTATTTAACACAACAGCCTTAGATGTTAAAAAGAATCCTGAGCACACAGCCCTACTCTCATTTCACAAGAGGACACACAGACCTGGTAAAGACACAGATCTTGTCAGTGCACCAAGATGGAGGACTTCTGACAGGCAGGAAATCTGACCCACCCAGGTGCCTATCCTACAGGCAGGTACGTAAGCAGGGTTACACAAGTGGACTTTTGGAACTATAATTTCTAAATTCTAAAGGGTATTTTCTCATAGTCTTAAATCAGACTTAAATTTATAGACCAATTTATGACCAATTTCCTAGTAATTCTCCTGAAGGGAATGCCAGGCAGCTATTAGGTAGTAAAAGTTCTCCACTGATAATATCTGAGGTTGTTTTTTTGTTTTTTTTTTTTAATTAATTAATTTATTTATGGCTGTGTTGTGTCTCCGTTTCTGTGCGAGGGCTTTCTCCAGTTGTGGCAAGCGGGGGCCACTCTTCATCGCGGTGCGCGGGCCTCTCACCATCGTGGCCTCTCTTGTTGCGGAGCACAGGCTCCAGACGCGCAGGCTCAGTAGTTGTGGCTCACGGGCCCAGTTGCTCCGCGGCACGTGGGATCCTCCCAGACCAGGGCTCGAACCCGCGCCCCCCGCATTGGCAGACGGACTCCCAACCACTGCGCCACCAGGGAAGCCCTGAGGTTGTTTTAATCAACTTTTATTTTGTCCTGCTATGCTCTCAAGGGGGTTCCATTGACACCAGAAAATAAACTAACATTAAAAATTACCCATTTAAACTATTCTGTCAAAATAGTTGAAACTCTTAATGAAAAAAATTCAATTTTCCAAATAGAAACGCATTTTCATAACTAGCTACTCAATGTATTTACCTAATATATAGAAATACAGCTACTTGTGACTCTTTAGCCCACTTTCTTAATTATATTAAATTGCTAAAGATACAATGAGGTTTAACTTGGATATGCTGTGTCCTTTGTGCCCACCCTTAGTTTACATCACATGTCTACAGCTTACCTCAACATTCATCCTTCCAGCCTCACTCTCAGCACATGCCTTTGCAATAGAAAAAAATGCATCACCTTCTCAATTTCCCTCATTTTTACTTTTCAAAGTCTCTATATCTTCTTCATGTCCATCTTTTTTTCTCCTGTCTTTGAATGGTTTCCTTTCTTCTTTTCAGAGCTAACTCCTCAAGCTGTGCCCTTGACCCCAACTCCTTCTGTCCCGCCTTCTGCTTTTGGATCTCTGCCCCTTCATTGCCTCCTGGAGTCCATAAAGTCTTCCATCACATTTAAATTTAAACGAACACATCTTCACTTCCTCCTCTAGCTGATGTCCCACCTCTCTTTCCTTCACTACTCTAAAAAGTAGTGGACACTCTCGTAGGGCAAATGTACATTCCAAACACAGTACTGCAGCAGCCGTGTGGATAAAAGCTTGGAAGAGTTCAACACTATTATATAATTCAAACAAAATACAAATATGTTCTGGACTAGGGTAATGACCAGAGAAATAGAGAAAGGAAGTGGATTTGAGAGACATTTAGAAAGTAGAACCAAGAGAGCATGACTATTGATTGGGTAGAAGAGGGACACAATCAAAAGTGACTTCAGGTTTCAGGGAGGTTAAAGTAAATTTAAGATTATTCCAAAGAAGGAATTTGATATCATAAAGGTGTCAATTCTCCCAAAAATAATCTAGAGATTCAATACAATTCAATCAAAATTCCAGCAGGGTTTTTAATGAATCTTGACAAGCTGAATTTAAAATCTTGACCAGCTGGAAGAGTAAAGGCCCAAGAATAACCAGGAATTTCCTGGAGAAGAATATGGTGTGGCAACTTGCTCCACCAGATGTCAAGAATTACAATAAAGCAACAGTAGCTAAAACATTGTACTATTAGGCCAGGGATAGAAAAATTGACCAAAGGAATAGAATAGAGAGCCCAAAATCAGATCCACACATACATGAAAGGTTATAATAGGACAGATGTACCACTTCAGATCTTTGGTTTAGGAGAACATTTCAATAAATGATACTGGAACATTTGAGTATCCATATGGGGTAAATTGAAATTTTATCACTATCTCACATTCAAAAATATCAATTTAAGGTAGAGTGAGGTCTTAAATGAAAAAAGCAGAACTTTTAAACTTTTAGAAGAAAATATGGGAAAATATCTTTATGACCTTGGTGTAGGGAGGGAATTTTTAAACAAGAATTTTTTTAAAAGCTGTGACAATAAAACAAAAAAAGATATATTCAACTACATTAAAATTAAGACCCTCTGCTCATCAAAAGACATCATGAAGAAAATTTTAAAACCAGCCACAAATTGCAAGAGGATACATGACACACATGTAACCAACCAAGGACTAATACACAGGACTTATTTTTTTCAATGTCAAAAATCAATATGAACAAGACAAACAAAAATGTGTACAGCAAATTGATAGAACAGGAAATATAAGTGGCTATAAACATATAAAAAGATACCTCAACCTTTGCTCAAACTGAGAAATGTGAATTAAGACCATAACGAGACATTAGTTTTTATCCACCAAACTGATAAAAATAAAGTAGACAGCACCAGTTATTGTAGAGGATGGAGATCAATGGGAATACTCATATACTACAGGCGGGAGAATAAACTGGTACAACCCTATGGAACAATGTGCCATTTTCTTGAAAGTTAAACATTTACATTCTCTACATACCAGCAATGTTAACAGAAGACATGAAAAAGAATATTACCCTTACTCTTAAGAGGAGAAAAAACAAAAGGAAACAACTCAAATATTAATTAACAGAAGAATCAATAAATAAATGGTATGGTTTAGTTTTGTAAAAAAAAAAAATATATATATATATATATATATATATATATGTAAGCAGTAATTCCAAGCACAATATAAAAATTCCATTAATAGGTTTAGTAAACATTACTCAAGACTTTTCACCTTGTTCCTCTTGGCCTTCATTTGAGCTTTTGCTAATAGAGCATACATGGTGACCTCAGGCTTATTCGAAGTGATCCCATCTAAGACCTGAATGGCCTTGTCATGGTTCTCACAAAATGAATAAATGAGTGCTTGCTGTATAGGACTCAACTCAATGAGACCTAAAAGGAAAGGAAAATTTATCAATAACTTTGCCAAGTATCTAGGACTTAGAATATAATTATTTTAAGACAGTCAAGCAATTCAATAATCTATTTTTACAATATGAATTAATAAATCAATATGATACTAAAATCTATTTACTGTCAACAAACAATAAGACATTCCAACTACAAACAAACAGACAAAAAATAACAGTATAAGCGTGGTATTTCCTATAATAATCTCTCTCACAAAATTCACTAGGCTGTGAAGCATTTTACAAATTGTGAAACTGAAGTTTTAGTTTCAAAATCTAACTTTGACTTTCAAATGAACCCTTCATGCTATCTATACAGAGCTACTGAAAATAGTATAAAAAATTTAAAGAAGTATTTCTTTTTAAATTAAGACAATATTATAATTTTACATTGATTATGTTTACCTTCGGTCATTTCTGCTACTTGATAAATAGTGAACTTTGCAAGATCATAGCACTTCATCCTAAGAAGATATTGTCCTCTGGAAGAAATAAAAGCTTTTTAATTCTAAGCAGTTAAAAATAATTTTTCTAAAATAAAGTTTTTTATACTCAGTTGCTTAAAATTTTAAATTATAATACATTTATTCATACTTATTATAATACATTTATTCATACTTATGTATGACAAAAACAATGTGAAAAGTATAAATATTTTATGTAAGTCTAAATAGGCCAATTAGCGTGGGGATGTGAGAAGAAAACAATTTAGGAAATGTGAAGCTGAAAGAAAAATAGTCAAATCTTTTTGTAATTATCGGCATTTAAAAAGTTATACTCTGTTGCTGAGAAATTTTAAAAGCTAAACACAGTTTAACGGGCATACAAATGGAGAAGTATTTACATAAATTGTTAAAATGTGGTTCAAGAGTTAAAAGACGAAGCAAGACCTTATCAGAAAGCATTGTTCCAGTCCATTTTCCCATTTTCTGTAAATCCATTTCCCATGTTAGTAATTATAATATATTTTTGGTAGTGATAACTCATAATTTGCAATGGGTCCTTTTATAGCAAGCTCTACTGCATTTGAAATACAATTCAAAGTATCTTTTTTTTTCACTGAATTATCTGAGGTTTATACTTGGTACCTCTGGGTACACAATCAAAATATATTACCTTACTTTCATGAGATCTGTGATAACTATCTAACCAGTAATCTAGAGAGGCCTCGGAGAACTTAAACACAGACAGTTGTGTTTTGATGCAAGGACAGAACAAAGGGAAAGATCTGTTATATTATGAATTATCTTAAAGTTTAACAAAAACAACTATATCTGACTTGCTGGTTTGGAGATGGCCATTTCTGGGAGATTAAATGTAAAACAAGGAGGCTGGAAGGATCAAGAAAGAACTAAGGATTCCAACAGCTAGCTCAGATACTAAGTTATCCCAAGAAGAATTCTATTTCTATGCACATACCTTATTATATATAATTGGATTCCATCTGGCTGAAGGTGGATAGCACAAGATAACTCTCTTACTGCCTTTTTCAATTTGTGCAACTGTTGAGTGATAAACAGAAACTTAGCTCTTAATAATACTGATTGCTTCCTTTCTGATAGTTATTCCCTCCCACCCTTCAATACAGAAATTTTGCAGGAATCTCTCCTAATACACGTGTTTCTTAAGAATCATCAAAGCAAATGGGATACAGAGAAGTTAAAAAAAAAATTTATGAAGCAAAGTCTTTTGTTTTTTTTAAAATTATCTTTAAGTTTGAAGAATGATTACACAGATCCACAAATATATAGTTTTAAATAAATATGATTATATCATATATTCTAGTTTGTTTTTCCTTTTTGTTTAGCTTTTCAGTTTTTCTCCCTCAACCATAACACCTTTTACACCAAACTTTACTCATGTTAATAAACTAGCTTGCAAAGGAATGTAAAATAAAAAGTAAAAGTCAATTCCACTTAAAAATAAGAGAGGAAAAACAAGCTTGCACTTACTGAGTAAAATGAATGAATAAAACAAAATACAACAATGATGAAAAAGATATCTGTTTAAAATCAATATACAATGAAAAGTAAACAATGATTCTTTCCTTAATACTGGTTACAGAGCATAATCTGAATTTATACAAATTTTTACAAACATTGGGGAAATTACAAAAGGCGGAACTAAACACATCCCAGCAAAATGAAGCTGGGACAACAAACGACTCCTCTTACTATGTTGACATGGTGATCAAAACATTTGTGCATGGAAGTAGACAATACCTGTGAAAATGGTACAAAGTGTTTGGAGGAAATAGTGGGTGGAGTCAAAAGAGGGAATTCAAAAGGAGGGAGTTTGAGATGTTTTTAAATAAATTTAAGAATTACTGTGGAACTTCAGGCCTGCTGCTCCTCAAGCTAACCCTGATCAGGTTGGTATAATTAATAAACCACCTTGTCATATGCCTGCATTGCTCCACCTAGTTCCAATCATACATATCTATGCATTGAGGACACCCTGACTAGGAATGATGGAAGCTCACTCTCTGGTCTTTACAAGCTTTCCTGGGGTTGGACTTCTCCAGGTAGCATTAGATTGGATTTACCCTGGAGCCTAAACCCACACTGTAGGCATATGTATTCTTCTATATACATACACAGGGTTTGGTTTGTCATTGTTTTATCTACATGGGATCATACTGTATACACTTTAAAGTCTTCTAAATCTTGTTCTAGAATATCTCTTGGAAATCCCTCCAAATCACCTGGCATAATTCTAACTATTCTTTTTATTCACTATATAATACTCTATAGTGTGAATACAACATAATTTATTCAACCATTACTGTGAAGAGGTTTTTGTCTCCTCAGAACAATGAGTCTTTGAATATATGTGCTTACACCTTGATATTATGCTAGTGCTTTGGTTTCTAAATACGCTCGGAGGAAATTCCAACTTCCCCATAAGGCCTCAGCTCCATCAACAGGGAGTGAAGCAAAAGGGCCACACACAATCCCCACCCCTTCCCAACAGGGATCAAAAGCAAACCTGCCCTGGGGACAATACCAAAATGGCCCCAGAGTCTTCTGCTTCTATCATCAGGAAGGTAAGGACTTAGTCACACTGCATCCTGAGATGAAGACAATGAGAACAGAGCCTCTAGCAAACTCCCAATGGACATGCAGTGTGAGCAAGAAATGAACCTTTGTTATTTTAAGATGGTGATTTTGAAGTTTTATTTGTTTTTGTTGTTTTCCACAGCATAACAGGCTATCCTGACTGAAACCAATGTGAAGAGAGGACTTGTAGGAGACGAGGGCAGAAAGGTAACAAGGAGCCAGTTCACATGAGCTCTTGTAGGCCTTTGGCTTTTGCAAGATTTGGCTTTTATTCTGAGCACAAAGGGAAGCTATTGAAGGGTTCCAGGCAAAGAAGTGAAATAATCTGATTTATGTTTTAACAGGATCACTATGCTGCTGTTTTGAAAACCCATCAAAAAGGAATAAAGAACAGAAGCAAGAAGACCAGGAGGCTACTGCAATAACCCTGGTGAGAAATCAGTGTCTTGGACAGGACGGTCAGTGATGGAGCAGTAGAAGGGAATATCTATTTTGAAAGGTAGACACAACAGCTAACAGTCTTTATCTCTGGAAAGTCCAAGTTGGTTGGAGTCAGAGAGAGCTCTTATTATTTACTACATTGTTTGAATTTTACACTAAGGATATATTATTTTTTTAATTTAAATAACTTGTAAATTTTAAACAAAATTTAAAGGAAAGTGTGAATGATTTGGACCCCATTCTATGCACAGATTCCATTCTATGAACTCACCATTCACTCCCTCCTCATACACACACACACAAAATTGATGGACTCTAAAATGTTAACAGTAGTTATCTCTAGAGAATGAAATAATGGATGGTTTTTAATGTATTCTTATTTGCATACATATATTACATGTGGTAAATATACATTGCTTTTGTAATAAGAAAAAAACAGGCATTATTTAAAAAAAAAAAAAAGAAAGACAAAAATTCACACCTAATCAGGAGAGGATTTTTAAGTGGGTAATTATAGTTATAATTATACCCACCCATTATAGATCAATATATCTATCTAATATGTATTGTTTATAAATGCATTAGGCTCTGTAATTAGCTGAAAAAGAATACATTGACATATTTTAAATTACAGTGAACAAATATTCAAAAAATTAAAACTTTTTAAAAAAATCAAAGTTCTCAAACCTTAAATACCTTATGATAGGCTTCTGCTCGACAAATATAGCTTTGAATATACATAGGCTCAAGTCTAATAGCCTCAGAAAAATACCAAGTGGCTTCAATGTAGTTATCCAGGTGTAGCAGATATATGAGGCCAATATTTATATAAGCCAAAATAATGGTTCTAAAAAAAATGAGAAAGCAAAATATTCTCAGACATTTTAATTATTCCAGATGTTCTCCAATTATAAATGAACCTAATGAAATACATACATCAATTTATACCAGGGTTCTTTCTCAATGTTTTCCTAAAGCAAAATAAATTAGTTAAATACTTTCTATTAAAAATTATAAACACCTTTATGAAATCCTTAGTTAGGAATAAACATTTGTAAAGTCTGTCCTAGGAACTGATTTCCTGAAGTCTCCTAGACTCTTAGCAATACTTCACTCTTCCTTGACTTAATCTTGACTTATCTTGGATAACAAGCTTAGTTTTCCTCAACTCAAAAGTTTTTGCCTCAAGCTATGTTATATTCGCCAAGAGAAAGGGTGAGGAACAGTAAGAAAGAGCAATATTCTCGAGGCTTAGTGTTAAAAATCCTCTCCACAGAGGTATTAACCCATTTGCTTTTCTATATCAAATAAAGGTTGTTTTTCTCTCTTAGAATCAAACAATTTTCAATGTAGAAATAACCTTACAAATTATTTGTTCCATGCTTCTATTTCAAAATGAGGAAACTACACATTCTGTATCCCAACTGCACAGAAGCCCTGACCCTTTTACCGACTGCCCACTTTCTGGCTTTCTGCAACTGAAACCCATTTCTTTCTCTTCCTGACTCAAAAATATCCCAAAGAAAACTGCTGTGGCCATTGTGGAGCCATGTTCCATGACTTTTCCCAAGTCAAGTTCAAAGTTTACCTTAAATAAGCTAAGTAAGCAGTCTGCCCGTTGGCACAGAATGGGCATGATTTGTTACTCTTTCTGACACCTCCCATTTTAAAGAATACTTCTTTGGAAAGAAGGGGAATTATTTAATTAAATTCTACTTTTTACAGCCTGGCTTTCTGACTAGTGTATGTAACTTTCAGTCTGTTCCTTCCTGAACCTGTGTTCTAATGGTATTTGCTTTTTTATTTTGCTTTACTAAACAAAATGTAGTCAGAAGTTCTAAATAGAGGATTTCTTCCCACTGAGTCGTATATTGTGCCTAGCAACAATATATCAAGCAAATATTTTGCCATTATTTTAAAACTTGATGACAATTTTCCATGAACTTAACTTCAAAAAGTTTTAACCTGGGCATCCCCAAACTGCTCTTAATTACTGGTTGATTTTGCTATCCTTGGATTTAAACTCCTCTCAAACCCATTCAATCTCTAAAGTTTGAAAAAGCATCTGAGGCAAACAGATATTGAGAATAGTTCTTATTTTAGAAGTAATCTTATTTTCAGAGGTAGTATTCTAATTCTAGGATGACTTCATAATTGTCTCATTTTTACAAGGTTATTAATGATGAGGGGAGAAAGCTTTTTCTTTCACCTTGGTATTTTCTTGATTTTATATAAAAGTGAAATCAGTAAGAATAAAAGGGAAAACATACCTTTCTAGAGAAATAACAGCTTCAAAGTCACAAATTGCCAGCAACCAAAGTTTTAGATTCGCATAGAGTATGCCCCGATGTAGAAAACAACTAAGATTCTCATAGCCATCATTTATGAGAGCTTGAAAATAAAGGTACATATCTTATTCAGGTTCTGAACAAACATATCTGAGTTTTATTTTAGCCTATGCCCCTTCCTACTGCTTATTCTTTTTTTTTTTAACATTACATAAAATAAAACATATCTATAATGAGTGTACTTATTTGGTGAGTAAAAAATAGTACTCACATAAAAAAGTGTATTTGTTTATAAGGAACAATGTGACTATGATGGTTCACAATCTCATTAGAGCTGGAAGAAATCCTGGTATTAATCTAGGATAGTCCACTCACTTTACAGATGAAGAGATTAAGGTCCAAAGGGGCCAGGTACAGTGACCATGCAAATCAATCGCAAAGATGGGCCTAGAATCTAACCTCTGATCCACTGCAGTGGATTGCAGTCAGAAAGGCGCCATTGCCCTTGATGGCTTGTTATTATCTGGAAGATAGGAAGGCATCATTACTGGCCAAAGAACAGGTTCTGGTACAAACCCAGACTGGGGCAGACAGCAGAGGTCAGGCTTATACACATAAACCAGGAAGGGCAGATCAAAGAGGCTACTCCAATTGCAAGCAGACCTTGGAGTTAAGGCAGGCAACTTGACTACGCATATCCCAAAGAACAGAAGCGTGGGGCAAAAATAACCTCCTCTCAGGACTCCAGGCATGTGGCTCTCATCAGTGACCAGTCTAGCAGTCTAGAGGTTATCTCGTGTCTCCTCACTTGCTGATTCCCCCTCAACTTTCAAAAACATGCAATGAATTAGATGAGATTTCTACATTTGATCCACATCACCCAAGCTTCTCAAGCTAAAAAGGGAAAGTTCTGCAAAAAATGTACATAATGTTCACAGCCTGGGACACAAATATGCACAATACTAGATTTTGGGACGTATTCCTAGTGGAAGCAGTGATCATACAGATTAAGTAATCACTTGAAGGCCATTTGACGGCTCAGTTCACAGTATGACTGTCTAGCAAGGAGAAAAACAGCTGCAGTTGGTTAGTTGGTTGCTCTAGAAAAATAGAAATATTCTTCTTTTTTTTAATTTATTTTTTTTTAAATTTTTGAATTTTATTTTATTTGTTTATACAGCAGATTCTTATTAGTCATCAATTTTATACACATCAGTGTATACATGTCAATCCCAATCGCCCAATTCATCACAGTACCACCACCAACCCCCCCGCCGCTTTCCCCTCTTGGTGTCCATACAAGAAACATTCTTCTTGAGGAAACAAAAATATTAGAATTACTTATCCTCTCTGTGCTTCGGTTTTCTCATCAGTAAAATGGGGATGATAATAGTACCTACCTCATAGCATTATTCTGAAGAGTAATTGAGACACTCCATATATAGCATTTAGAATAGTGCTTGACAAGTAGTGAAATGCCTAATGAATGTTAGATATTATTATTATTATCTTAGAAAAATATATTGAGGGTCCTTTTTGATTGTGAAAGATAAAACTCCTTAGGCTATCCTATAGGAGAAGATTGAGGCTAAAATAAAGCTGGTCTGCTCTGAATAATTAAATAACAAGGATTTGTATTATTGTGATAGCCTAGAAAAGAGCGGGTGACGAGCCCAAAACTTGGAGAAGAGGGAAATATGAGAAAGCAGCTTTTAGGAAGACCAGGAAGAAAGGGGTTTAGCCAGATGGCAGATGGACAGAGCTGACAGAGACCAATAAAAGATAAACTTACAGAAATAAGGGTATTTAACCTTCAAATTTAAATTATCTGTGCTAACTTTATCCTCTGAACCCTAAAACATTTAGTAACAGATGGTAGCCATGAGCAGTGAATTGGTGAACAAAAATGGAGACTCAATCAGACAGCAGAAATTAGGTACAAAGATTCCAAGAGAATTGAACAGGAATCCTCAGTTCTCTCTTCTAGGAATCCTTGGAAATAGAAGGGAGGGCACTAGACTCCTCTCAGCACATAGGATGGGCTTTGAGTTATTTTATTTGAATATTCATGGGAAGGGTGACCTCAGAAGGCAAATGGATTTAGAGATATCAAGAAACAATCATCTTTTGGAGTTCCCTGGTGGTCTAGCGGTTAGGATTCGGCACTTTCACTGCTATGGCCCGGGTTCAATCCCTGGTCAGGGAACTGAAATCCCACAAGATGCAAAGCACTGCCAAAAGAAAAAAAAGGAGAAACAATCATCTTAGATTGCCTCCCCTGAGGAGCTATGTATTCTCTTCCTAAGAGTCTGGTGGTCTCCTTAATCTCTAGATTCTGCCTCATCTAGGATGTTGGGATTCTAGCACTTTGCAACCAGGTGAACAGAGCCATGTTTGGAGTGTTGCACTCTGGCTAGAATTTGCCAGTCAGGATGGGCTAATTTATTCAGCTGGACACTGTTTACTGAGCATTTATTCTACGCCCAGAATTGTGGACATATTCATATACCAAGAATGCACTGGTACAGGGTAAAGTGGAAATGGCCACTTTTAGCTGTTGGCATCCTCTTACTGAGGATTCTCAAAGCCCATTTTTAGTCTAAGGGTTACAAAACTCTGAATTTGACTAATCCATGGGCTGGGTCTATGGAGTAGGACATAGCCCACCAGGAAAAATCACTGTCATTTTAGCAAGACGACTAAGAAATAGGCCTGGATTTCCAGAAATAGCCTCAGAACTTCATATATAGAAAGAGATTTTTTTGATATGATATTCTCTCTTTGTCACAGTTGTACACACGTAAACACACACACAATCATACACACTAAAAGGGAATATTAGAAACACTTTTAGCTAAATTATTGTAGCTTTAAGTATAAATAAATATATATGCTATATAAATATATATAAGTATATATATATATATATAAATGTATAACAATATACATATTACATTAGTCATCCCACATTAGTATTCCACTCCATGAAAGTGGCTGCTGAACCTCAGATTAAATTCTCATGTATTTGCCATTAAAGGTGAAGTACCTGAAACACTATAATCCTGCAGTGCTCTAAGAGGGTTACTCTTCCTAAATAAGCAGGCTCTGTAATACAATGCTAACCAGTTATTAGGATCTAAGTGAATTGCAATAGAAAGATCTTGAGTTGCTTGTTTATAAAAGTGCCGTTTAAAATATACTCTCCCTCGGTATGTCCTAGAAAAAGAAAAAAATTCATTTTAACATGTACTGCAAAATATAAATTTTCTCTTTTTGGCAAACTTATACAACTAATTTTATATTTGAATAACAACTTGTGATTATTTCTCTTTGCTACCCAGGAAAGTTTAGTCATAATGTTAATAGCAAAAAGGATATGGACATTTTATAAATAAATATGTAAATATATAATAAAATACTGTATTATTATATGTATAAATAATATATAAATATATAATAAAATACTTTATGCTTATTGATAATATATATTAATTATATATATGCTTAATAATTATTATTATATTTCTTACATTTATCAGAGAGGTGTGTCAATAAAATAAATGAGGCACCCAAGATACACTGAAGATACACCCCCAAAATGGGAGGCTGCTCTATCTGCAAGGGTAAAAGCTATTGCATCAGTTTTATGAGTTGAATTCTATCTCCATTAACTCCTGACTTCAATTTCTAAATTTTCATTGACCTATATCAACTCTGAAAATGTCATCTTCGATCACTTAATAATGTAAAACAAATCAGTTTTTACTGCTAAAAAAAAAAGACAATTAAGGAAAAACAGGAAGAATAAGCTAGTAGGTTGCCTGCTCTGAAGAAGTTAAATCCAGGGGGAGGAAAATAGATGTTCAAGAAGGTTATAGTATGAAAACAATGGTAATTTGGAAAAAAGAGTACAGCAAGTAACAGAGGTCTTTCAAAAGCACTAAGCATCCTAAGACTCGGGATATTTTATCGTGGAGCAAAATATTTTTTACCCCACATATAAGAAATGTCTCATATAGTTTCTAATGAATATAAGAATCTTACATTTATTTTTAATAATTTCTGATTGCTAAAGACTATTACTAATTATTTCTAAGTATATATATGATTCTGAACTTAAAATCTTACAGAATAAAACATTACTAATATTTTTTGTAGGATGCCATTAAGTCATGTCGATTCCTCAAACACACTGACTTTTGCATCCATTCCTTCTTTCATTTCTACTGCCTCAGTACTGAAGACCCTCATCAGATCACATCTGGGCTACTACTTTATTCCATTCTTATCTCTAGAGTGATGAGATTTGATCAACAGATAATAAAGATCACTTTTTTCAAAAACTTTCAACAGCCCCCTATTGACAATGGGATAAGGCTGAATTCTTTAAAAAGGCATATAGGCCTCCCATAAGATAACACCACATTATAACACCTTGAATTAACCTTCTGTTCTTCTCCAACTAATTTGATGCCTTCCTGCAAGTAATGCCCCTTTAAGTCAAGAAGTAGACAACCAGAATAGAACAATAACTAGGGATGAATTTTTAAAGAGCTTCAAAAAAGTTTGTCCTCCCTTCAAATGGCTGCAAGCTGAGATAATTTTAGAAGTAAGTTATTTCAAACTTTCAAAGAACAAAAATTATCCAATCCTAAAGGACACGTTTCTAAGAAAAGAAAAAGATAAAAGACTTAATTCATTTTGAGAAAGTAGACAAATCCTGAAATCAAAATCTGACTATGAAACTAGTGAACAATCTTACTATGAATATAGATGAAAAACTCTTAAAGAAAGTGAAGACAAAGCGAATTCAGTATTGTTTAATAATATTCTATCTAAAAATATATGACGGCCAAGAGGCATTTATCCTTCAAAATTAGAAAGCCTATTACCATGAAATTCTTATACGTAGATCATAGGAAAAAAATTTAAACAGGAATAAAGAGATATTCCCTTGAAATAATTAAAGAATAAATGGCTCAAAAATTACAACTGTGATGTTTCTTGGTAAAAGCCAAAGGCATTTTCATTAAGTTCAAAAGATGAAGATTCTTATTATCACCAACATTATTGTTAAGTTAAAGTTGATGCAATGATAAAATGAGTTGGGAGATTAGAGTAGAGCAAAAGAGGTAGAACAGGGAACTCCAAAACTCCACCTTTCCACAAAAGCAATGAATAAGTGGGTAAACACTGTCAGAAGCAATTAAAGAATTAAGAATCTAATTAAAAACTTAGAACCACCAGGGTAATGCTTAATAAAGGAGGGAAAGCTGCTGAATTTTGGTAAGAGAGCTCTGTGGTGTTCTAACTCACCCTATTTCCCCCCCCAACTTCCCAGGCCCATGGTGGTCTTGAAGAAAACAACCTGCATTCCTGATGCAGGTTACTAGTACCAGAGGGAACAATATAAATCTTATTCTCAAAGAACTGTAGCTTTGTAGTTTTGACCTGTCTGGTGGATCACTGAAAGACTGGCTCAAATGTTTCCCTTTGTTTTGACTGCCTTAGAGCTTTCCCAGGGCTGATGTGACTTCCTGGATGGTATTTATCAAAGTCATTTAAAGGCAAATGTATTAGCTGCTGCCACTTGGGGCAAGGGATAACAGTTGGGGCAGGCAATAGTCAAACCAAAAGCCCTTGTAAGAAAGAAGGTGGAGAAGGAGATACCAGGGGGATGAGGTCTTTAGAAAGTTTCCGCATATTGTAGGGAATCTAAAAGGCCACATGCAAACCCAAGGCTGAAAGCATGCACAGAAAAGACCTACGAAGACCCTTAGCTTTCACCTCTGGTTAATTCAGTCTCTGTGCAAGTAGGACATGAAAGCTAAGGCATTGAAGTTGTCTGGATAAGCATTCAAGGAGTGCCCCAAAAGAGAGTCAATCTGCAAAGACTGAGAGAGTTTTTTTTGTTTGTTTCGTTGGTTGGTTTCGTTGGAATCTCAGTCAAATCACTAGCTGACTACCAAGTTAACAGAACACAGACTTCAGTGGCCACACATGACAAAGAATACAGACTTACAAAATATGTTCAGAAAAGTCACTAAACAAACTACATGAACGACAAGAAGCAGCAACAAAAAACACTGGAAGAGGAGGAGGTGAATCTGATATCCAAAGGTGCCACATAATAATATTCAAAGTGACTACTTTTCAACAAAAAATTACAAGTAATGCAAAGGAAGAAGAAAATATGGCCCATTCACAGGATAAAAAGAAAAAAATAGAAACCATCACTGAGGAAGCCCAGACATTGGACAAAGACTTAAAATCAACTGTCTTAAAATCAACTTAAAAGACTTTAAATAAACTATCTTTGGGAAACCCATGGCGGTCCAGTGGTTAGGACTCAGCGCTTTCACTGCCGGGGCCCAGGTTTGATCCCTGGTCAGGGAACTAAGATCCTGCAAGCAATTTGGCCCAGCCAAAAACAAAAAACAAAACAAACCAAAAAAACCCATAAAACTATTTTAAATATGTTCATATAACTAAAAGAAACAGTAAAGAACTAAAGAAAACTAGGAGAATGATGTCTCAATGCATAGAGAGTATCAATAAAGATACTGATAGATAGAACTAGATTGAGAGATAGAGAAATTATTGAAAAAAAGGAACCAAATAGAAATTCTGGAGTTTAAAACTACAAAAACGAATGAAAATTCACTAGAGGTTTCAACAACAGATTTGAGAAGGCAAAAGAAAGATTCAGGAAACTTGAAGTAAGGTCAATTCAGATTATCCAGCCTGAGAAGCAGAAAGAAAAAAAGAGTGAAAAAAAAAAAAAAGGCTGAGGGACCTCTGGAACACCATCAAGCATACCAACATATGCATACATTGCAAGTCACAAAAGGAAAGGAAATAGTAAAGGAGCAGAAATGACATTTGAAAAAGTAATGGTTGAAAGCCTCCCAAATTTGATGAAAGAAATGAGTCTATACAACCAAGAAGCTCAATGATTCCATGTAGGAAAATTCAAAGAAATCTAGAGGCACCTTATAATCAACCTGGTGAAAGCCAGAGACAAAGAAAGAATCTTGAAAGCAGTATGAGAGAAGCAACTCATCACGTACTTGGAATTCTCAATAAGATTAATAGCTGATTTCTCATCCAAAATCACGGCCAGAAAGATCATGACTCTGAATAGTCTATGAATCATAAATACAATAAGTAGAAAGAAAACCACTCTTAGGCACAATGTACCAAAACTGCTGAAATCCAAGGACAATGAGAAGAGCTTCCCCGGTGGCACAGTGGTTAAGAATCTGCCTGCCAATGCAGGGGACACAGGTTCGAGCCCTGGTCCGGGAAGATCCCACATGCCACAGAGCAACTAGGCCCATGTGCCACAACTACTGAGCCTGCGCTCTAGAGCCTGGGAGCCACAACTACTGAAGCCCACGCTCCTAGAGCCTGTGCTTTGCAACAAGAGAAGCCACCACAATGAGAAGCCCGTGCACTTCAACGAAGAGTAGCCCCCGCTTGCCGCAACTAGAGAAAAGCCCTTGCACTGCAATGAAGACCCAAGGCAGCAATAAATAAATAAATAAATAAATAAATAAATAAATAAATAAAAATTTAAGAAACAAAGACAATGAGAAAAGTTTAAAAGCAACCAAAGGAAAAAGACACATTACTTTCAAAGGCATTGACTAACCACTGATTTTTTTCACTTAAAAAAAAAAAGGAATCTATATGACACTGCACTGCAATATGTTCAAAGTGCTAAAAGAAAATAAATGCCAAGGGAGGACCTTCAAGATGGCAGAGGAGTAAGACATAGAGATTACCTTCCTCCCCACAAATACATCAAAAGTACATCTACATGTGGAACAACTCCTACAGAACACCTACTGGCAGAAGACCTCAGACTTCCCAAAAGGCAAGAAAATCCCTACGTACCTGCGTAGGGCAAAAGAAAAAAGAAAAAACAGAGACAAAAGAATAGGGATGGGACCTGCACCTCTCGGAGGGAGCTGTGAAGGAGGAAAAGTTTCCACACACTAGGAAGCCCCTTTGCGGGCTGAGACAGGGTGTGGGCAGGGGGTAAACTTCGGAGCCACGGAGGAGAGCGCAGCAACAGGGGTGCAGAGGGCAAAGCGGAGAGATTCCCACACAGAGGATCAGTGCCGACCAGCACTCACCAGCCTGAGAGGCTTCTCTGCTCACCTGCTGAGACAGGTGGGGGCTGGGAGCTGAGGCTCCAGCTTCAGAGGTCAGATCCCAGGGAAAGGACTGGGGTTGGCTGTGTGAACACAGCCTGAAGGGGGCTAGTGCACCACAGCTACCTGGGAGAGAATCTGGGAGAAAGTCTGGAAATGCCTAAGAAGCAAGAGACAATTGTTTCAGGGTGCGCGAGGATTGGGGATTCAGAGCATCCCCTAAACGAGCTTCAGAGACGGGCGCGAGCCGTGGCTTTCAGCGCGGACACCAGAGACAGGCATGAAACTCTAAGGCTGCTGCTGCCGCCACCAAGAAGCCTGTGTGCAAGCACAGGTCACTATCCACACCGCCCCTCCTGGGAGGCTGTGCAGCCTGCCACTGCCAGGGTCCCATGATCCAGGGACAATTTCCCAGGGAGAACACACGGCATGCCTCAGGCTGTTGCAATGTCACGCTGGCCTCTGTCGTCGCATGCTCGACCGGCATTCTGTACCCCTCCCTCCCCATAGCCTGAGTGAGACAGAGCCTCCTAGTCAGCCGCTCCATTAACCCCGTCCTGTCTGGGTGAAGAGAAGATGCCAGAGGGCAACCTACATGCAGAGGCAGGGCCAAATCCAAAGCTGAACCCCAGGAGCTGTGCGAACAAAGAAGAGAAAGGAAAATTTCTCCATGCAGTCTCAGGAACAGTGAATTAAGTCTCCATAATCAACTTGATGTACCCTGCACCTGTGAAATACGTGAATAGACAACGAATCCTCCCAATATTGAGGCGGTGGACTTTGGGAGCAACTGTGGACTTGGGGTTTGCTATATGTGACTGACTAGTTTCTGATTTATAAGTTTACCTTAGTTTAAATTTTAGGTCTTGTTATCATTGTTGGATTTGTTTATTGGTGTGGTTGCTCTCTTCTCTTTTTTTAATTACCTTTTAAATTATTTTATTCTAATATTTTAAAAAATTTTTATTTTAATAACTTTATTTAATTAATTAATTAATTTATTTATTCTTTCTTTCTTTTTTTTCTTCTCCCTTTTCTTCTGAGCTGTGTGGCTGACAGGGTCTTGGTGCTCTGGCCGGGTGTCAGGCCTGAGCTCCTGAGGTGGGAGAGCTGAGTTCAGCACATTGGACCACCAGAGACCTCCTGGCTCCACGTAATATTGATCAACAAGAGCTCTCCCAGATATCTCCATCACAACACTAAGACCCAGCTCCACTCAACAACCAGCAAGCTACAGTGCTGGAGAGCCCATAGCAAACAACTAGCAAGACAGGAAGACAACCCCACCCATTAGCAGAGAGGCTACGTAAAATCATACTAGGGTCACAGACACCCCAAAACAGACCACGGGACGTGGTCCTGCCCCCCAGAAAGACTAGATCCAACCTCATCCACCAGAACACAGGCACCAGTCCCCTCCACCAGGAAACCCACACAACACGCTGAACCAACCTTACCCAGTGGGGGCAGACACCAAAAACAATGGAAACTACGAACATGCAGCCTGTGAAAAGGAGACCCCAAATACAGTAAGTTAAGCAAAATGAGAACACAGAGAAACACACAGCAGATGAAGGAGCAAGGTAAAAACCCACAAGACCAAACAAATGAAGAGGAAACAGGCAGTCTACCTGAAAAAGAATTCAGAGTGGGGCTTCCCTGGTGGCGCAGTGGTTGAAAATCTGCCTGCCAATGTAGGGGACACAGGTTCAAGCCCTGGTCTGGGAAGATCCTACATGCTGCGGAGCAACTAGGCCCGTGAGCCACAATTACTGAGCCTGCGCGTCTGGAGCCTGTGCTCCGCAACAAGAGAGGCCGCGATAGTGAGAGGCCCGCACACCGCGATGAAGAGTGGCCCCCGCTTGCTGCAGCTAGAGAAAGCCCTCACACAGAAACGAAGACCCAACACAGCCAAAAATAAATAAATACATAAATAAAATTTAAAAAAAAAAGTCATTAAAAAAAAAAAGAATTCAGAGTAATGATAGTAAAGATGATCCAAAATCTTGGAAATAGAATGGAGAAAATAAAAGAAACGTTTAACAAGGACCTAGAAGAACTAAAGAGCAAACAAACAATGATGAACAACACAATAAATGAAATTAAAAATTCTCTAGAAGGAATCAATAGCAGAATAACTGAGGCAGAAGAACGGATAAGTGACCTGGAAGATAAAATAGTGGAAATAACTAGTGCAGAGCTGAATAAAGAAAAAAGAATGAAAAGAATTGAGGACAGTCTTACACACTTCTGGGACAACATTAAATGCACCAACATTCAAATTATAGGGGTCCCAGAAGAAGAAGAGAAAAAGAAAGGGACTGAGGAAATATTTGAAGAAATTATACTTGAACACTTCCCAAATATGTGAAAGGAAATAGCCAATCAAGTCCAGAAAGGGCAGAGAGTCCCATACAGAATAAATCCAAGGAGAAACACGCCAAGACACATATTAATCAAACTATCAAAAATTAAATACAAATAAAAAAAATTAAAAGCAGCAAGGGAAAAGCACCAAATACCACACAAGGGAATCCCCATAAGGTTAACAGCTGATCTTTCAGCAGAAACTCTGCAAGCCAGAAGGGAGTGGCGGGACATATTTAAAGTGGTGAAGGGAAAAAACCTACAACCAAGATTACTCTACCCAGCAAGGATCTCATTCAGATTCGATGGAGAAATTAAAACCTTTACAGACAAAACTTTTACAGCAAAAGCTAAGAGAATTCAGCACCACCAAACCAGCTTCACAACAAATGCTAAAGGAACTTCTCTAGGCAAGAAACACAAGAGAAGGAAAACACCTACAATAACAAACCCAAAACAATTAAGAAAATGGTAGTAGGAACATACATATCGATAACTACCTTAAATGTAAATGGATTAAATGCTCCAACTAAAAGACATAGACTGGCTGAATGGATACAAAAACAAGACCTGTATATATGCTGTCTACAAGAGACCAACTTCAGACCTACGGACACATACAGACCGAAAGTGAGGGGATGGAAAAACATTCCATGCAAATGGAAATCAAAAGAAAGCTGGAGTAACAATTCTCATAGCAGACAAAATAGACTTTGAAATAAAGACTATTACAAGAGACAAAGAAGGACACTACATAATGATCAAGGGATCAATCCAAGAATAAGATATAACAACTGTAAATATTTATGCACACAACATAGGAGCACCTCAATACATAAGGCAAATGCTAACAGCCATAAAAGGGGAAATTGACAGTAACACAATCATAGTAGGGGACTTTAACACCCCACATTCACCAATGGACAGATCAACCAAAATGAAAATGAATAAGGAAACACAAGCTTTAAATGACACATTAAACAAGATGGACTTAATTGATATTTTTAAGACATTCCATCCAAAAAGAACAGAATACACTTTCTTCTCAAGTGCTCATGGAACATTCTCCAGGATAGATCATATCTTGGGTCACAAATCAAGCCTTGGTAAATTTAAGAAAACTAAAAACATATCAAGTATCTTTTCTGACCACAACGCTATGAGACTAGATATCAATTATGGAAAAAAAGCTGTAAAAAATACAAACTCATGGAGGCTAAACAATACGCTATTAAATAACCAAGAGATCACTGAAGAAATCAAAGAGGAAATCAAAAAATACCTAGAAACAAATGACAATGAAAACACGACGGCCCAAAACCTATGGGATGCAGCAAAAGCAGTTCTAAGAGGGAAGTTTATAGCAATACAATCCTACATCAAGAAACAAGAAAAACCTCAAATAAACAACATAACCTTACACCTAAAGCAACTAGAGAAAGAACAACAACAACAACAACAAAAAACTCCATAGTTAGCAGAAGGAAAGAAATCATAAAGATCAGATCAGAAATAAATGAAAAAGAAATGAAGGAAATGATAGCAAAGATCAATAAATCTAAAAGCTGGTTCTTTGAGAAGGTAAACAAAATTGATAAACCATTAGCCAGATTCATCAAGAAACAAAGGGAGAAGACTCAGATCAATAGAATTAGAAATGAAAAAGGAGAAGTAACAACTGACACTGCAGAAATACAAAGGATCATGAGAGATTACTACAAGCAACTATATGCCAATAAAATAGACAACCTGGAAGAAATGGACAAATTCTTAGAAAAGCACAACCTTCTGAGACTGAAGCAGGAAGAAACAGAAAATATAAAGAGACCAATCACAAGCACTGAAATTGAAGTTGTGATTAAATATCTTCCAACAAACAAAAGCCCAGGACCAGATGGCTTCACAGGCGAAGTCTATCAAACATTTAGAGAAGAGCTAACACTCATTCTTCTCAAACCTTCAAAAATATAGCAGAGGGAGGAACACTCCCTAACTCATTCTAAGAGGCCACCATCTCCCTGATACCAAAACCAGACAAAGATGTCACCAAGAAAGAAAACTACAGGCCAATATCACTGATGAACATAGATGAAAAAATCCTCAACAAAATACTAGCAGAGAGAATACAGCAGCAAATTAAAAGGATCATACACCATGTTCAAGTGGGGTTTATCCCAGGAATGCAAGGATTCTTCAATATATCCAAATCAATCAATGTGCTGCACTATATTAATGAAGCGCAGGATGAAAACCATATGATCATCTCAATAGATGCAGAAAAAGCTTTTGACAAAATTCAACACCCATTTATGATAAAAACTCTCCAGAAAGTAGGCATAGAGGGAACTTACCTCAACATAATAAAGGCCATATATGACAAACCCACAGCCAACATTGTTCTCAATGGTGAAAAACTGAAACCATTTCCACTAAGATCAGGAACAAGACAAGGTTGTCCACTCTCACCACTATTATTCAACATATTTTTGGAAGTTTTAGCCACAGCAATCAGAGACAAAAAAGAAAAGGAATCCAAATCAGAAAAGAAGAAGTAAAACTGTCACTGTTTGCAGATGACATGATATTATACATAGAGAATCCTAAAGATGCTACTAGAAAACTACTAGAGCTAATCAATGAATTCGGTAAAGTAGCAGGATACAAAACTAATGCACAGAAATCTCTTGCGTTCCTACATACTAATGATGAAAAATCTGAAAGAGAAATGAAGGAAACACTCCCATTTACCACTGCAACAAAAAGAATAAAATACCTAGGAATAAACCTACCTAAGGAGACAAAAGACCTGTATGCAGAAAACTATAAGACACTGATGAAAGAAATTAAAGATGATACAAACAGATGGAGAGATATACCATGTTCTTCGATTGGAAGAATCAACATTGTGAAAATGACTATACTACCCAAAGCAATCTACAGATTCAATGCAATCCCTATCAAACTAACAATGGCATTTTTCACAGAACTAGAACAAAAAATTTCACAATTTGTATGGAAACACAAAGACCCCGAAGAGCCAAAGCAATCTTGAGAAAGAAAAACAGAGCTGGAGGAATCAGGCTCCCGGACTTCAGACTACACTCCAAAGCTACAGTAATCAAGACAGTATGGTACTGGTACAAAAATAGAAATATTGATCAATGGAACAGGATAGAAAGTCCAGAGATAAACCCAGGCATCTATGGTCAACTTATCTTTGATAAAGGAGGGAAGAATATACAATGGAGAAAAGACAGCCTCTTCAATAAGTGGTGCTGGGAAAGCTGGACAGCTACATGTAAAAGAATGAAATTAGAACACTCCCTAACACCATACACAAAAGTAAACTGAAAATGGATTAAAGACCTAAATATAAGGCCAAACACTGTAAAACTCTTAGAGGAAAACATAGGCAGAACACTCTATGACATAAATCATAGCAAGATCCTTTTTGCCCCACCTCTTAGAGAAATGGAAATTAAAACAAAAACAAACAAATGGGACTTAATTAAACTTAAAGCTTTTGCACAGCAAAGGAAACCCGAAACAAGACGAAAAGACAACCCTCAGAATGGGAGAAAATATTTGCAAACAAAGCAACTGACAAAGGATTAATCTCCAAAATATACAAGCAACTCATGTAGCTCAATATCAAAAAAACAAACAACCCAATCCAATTATGGGCAGCAGACCTAAATAGACATTTCTCCAAAGAAGATATATAGATTGCCAACAAACACATGAAAGAATGCTCAACATCACTAATCAGTAGAGAAATGCAACTCAAAACTACAATGAAGTATCACGTCACACCAGTCAGAATGGCCATCATCAAAAAATCTACAAACAGTAAATGCTGGAGAGGGTGTGGAGAAAAGGGAACCCTCTTGCGCTGTTGGTTGGAATGTAAATTGATACAGTCACTATGGAGAATAGTATGGAGGTTCCTTAAAAAACTAAAAATAGAACTATAATACGACCCAGCAATCCCACTACTGGGCATATACCTTGAGAAAACCATAATTCAAAAAGAGTCATGTACCACAATGTTCACTGCAGCTCTATTTACAATAGCCAGGACATGGAAGCAACCTAAGTGTCCATCGACAGATGAATGGATAAAGAAGATGGGGCACATATACAATGGAATATTACTCAGCCATAAAAAGAAACGAAATGGAGTTATTTGTAGTGAGGTGGATGGACCTAGAGTCTGTCATACAGAGTGAAGTAAGTCAGAAAGAGAAAAACAAATACCGTACGCTAACACATATATATGGAATCTAAAAAAAAAAAAAATGGTTATGAAGAACCTAGGGGCAGGATGGGAATAAAGACGCAGACCTACTAGAGAATGGACTTGAGGACACAGGGAAGGGGAAGGGTAAGCTGGGACAAAGTGAGAGAGTGGCATGGACATGTATAAAATCGATAGCTAATGGAAAGCAGCCACATAGCACAGGGAGATCAGCTCAGTGCTTTGTGACCACCTAGAAGGGTGGGATAGGGAGGGTGAGAGGGAGGGAGATGCAAGAGGGAGGAGATATGGGGATTTATGTATATGTATAGCTGATTCACTTTGTTATAAAGCAACTAACACACCATTGTAAAGCAATTATACTCCAATAAAGATTTTTTTAATTAATTAATTAATTAATTTAAAAAACGAAAAAGATATGAAAAAGACTTCTTTACACAAACTATGAAACATTACTGACCAAAAGGAATGAAGACCTAAAGAAACAGAATGTACCATATGCGTACATGAAAAGACTCAAAATTCTTAGGATGTCAATTTCCCCCTACTGCTCTATAAATTCATTACAACCCCAATCAAAATACAAAGGAATTGCCACAGAAGTTGACCTGCTGATTCTGTTAGGTTAAACCGTATGAAATTTTGAAATTTTACTATTTTGATCTATAAAGAAGTCAATTTTCATATAGTTTAACCCAACTCAATGTGTTTGGAAATGCAAAAAAGCCAAGGAAGGCTCTGACAATTTTGACAGATCAAAAGAACTGTTCTACTGGATTTCAAGACTTACTATGAAACTATAGTATTTAAGGCAGCATAGTATTGGTGCAAAGATAGATTTTTTTAAAACCCGCAAAATAGAAAAAGAGACTGAGAAATAGATTCACCCATACATAGATCTTCATTTCCTACAAAGCTAACACTGCAAAGCAATGGTAAAGGCACAGTCTTTTTATTAAATATTGCTTGGAAAATTGAATATGCATGTAGAAAAAGTGAAATTTGTTTCCCTACTTCACATCATATACAAAAATTGATTCTAGGTGTACTGTAAATCTAACTTTAAAAGCGAAACAATAAACCTTCTAGAAGATCAGACAGGAGAATATCTACACGACACAAAAGTAGGAAAAACTTACTTATAGTACACAAAAAGCACTAACCTTAAAGAAAAAGGTTACTAAATCAGACTATGTTTCATTTTAAAACTTTGTTTACCAGAAGACAATTATTTAAGGAGTGCAGTGACAATCCGGAGCAGGAAAAAAATTTGCTGCAAATATAACCAACAAAGGGCCCGTATCAAGAATACGTAATAGTTCATACAAATCAATAAGAAAAAAGACCAACAACCCAAAAGTCATGAATGACAAAAAAGAAAATCCAAATGGTTAAGAAAATTTTGAAAATGAATAATCATGTTAGTAATGAAGAAAATGAAAATTCAAACTAAATGAGATAATACTACATACCCACTAGGATGGCTAAAATTTGAAAGTTATAATAGTAGCCAGTACTGGTCTGTAGCCTGCATATATTGCTGGTAGTACAACCAGTTTGTAAAATTAGTTTGGCCCTACAGCTGAACAACTGCATACCCTATGTACCAGATGTTCTACCCCTACTTGTGCATCCAACGGAAATGAGTATATGTGTGTCATGTACAAGAAAGTTGAAGGAAACAGTATTTGTGATCATCAAAAATTAGAAACACTTAACTGTCCATCAACAGTAGAATGGATAAGTAAACTGTAATATATTCATATAACTGAATACTATACAAAAATTAAAAGGAGCAAACTACAGCCACATGCAATAGTACATAATATTCAATGAAATAAGTTAGAATTGAAAGAAAACTACTTTATGATTCTCTTTATATAAAGTTCAAAAAAAAAAAGGCAAAACTAAACCAAGAATGTTTAGGGACACATACTTATGTGTTGAAACTATAAAGAAATACAAGTCAGGACAGTGGTTACCTTCTCAGGAAGGCAAAGGCACAAGGGGGTGCTAGAAATGTTGTTTCTTGACCTGATAATGGTTACACGAGCATTTACATTGTGATAAGTCATTAAGCTGTATGTTTGTACTTTGTATACTTTTTTTGGATGCCTGCTGTATTTTTCTATAAAAATGCTAATATTAAACAAAAACTGTGAGTGAAGAGATGAATAGGTATGGCTACATACACATTTTAAGCCTCTTCAAAACAAAACTTAGATGAAAAGAAAAGCTACAAAATGGAAATTGCATTATGCACAATAAGGTTGGAAGAGCAAAGTTTAATATCCCAGTTACAATAAGATAGCACAGAAATCTATATGAACAGTTCTCTGTACTGAATGAATACAAAGTATATGAAAAGAAATCCAAAGAAACAAAATATAGGTTAATACTTCAAAAATCGATAATGTAACTAGTATTCAGGAAATGCAAATGAAACAATTCTAAATTATCATTTCATGCCATTTAAGTTAAACTACCCACCACTCTTAGGGTATAGGTAAAGATTTTCCTTCACTAGTAGCACTAAAAATCGATTCACTACTTTTAAAGGGCTGTCTGATGTATTTCAAGAAATTTTCTTTCCTGGGAATGTATTTCAAAAAAAAAAAAACATTCAAAAGCCATATCTAAAATAATTCTCACCTTGCTTGAGAATTTTGGGGATCTATATTTAACAAGGCTGTAAAATCCTCTTCAGCTGCAATCCAGTTTTCATTTTCATAGTAGAACATCCCACGTTTAAATAATGCATCTGTTCTTCTGGGATCATAAAAGATACACTACACGGGGGTGTGGAGGGGAGGCACAAAAACATATCACATAATGAAAAAATAAACAAGAAAAGTATGTAATCCTATAGCAAACTAAATGGACTGAAAACCATGTTTTTAATTTCAGATTACATAAAACAAACTAAGATGCCAGAACTTTCAGATTTGCATTTGAAGACCATGCCTTTAGGAAGTCCATTTGTCATCAAATTCTAGAAAGGGGAGGTTTTATTAAAAAAAAAAAAAAACAACCAGCAAATACAAGAAGCCAAGGTTTCTGCCCACTAAAATTTTTATTAATAAAACCTCATAAGTAATTGTTCAGCTAGAGTAGGGTTATATTGGATCTATCATAGCATTTTATTCCAATTAAAGATGATATATATTAGATCACATCAAGGCTGATTCAATGAAATTAAATATGGATTAATTTAGTCCCTAAAATGGTGAAAAGAAATGAATTGGTATTGGCATGGTTCATTCATTTCACATTGACATACAAGGCAATAGAGTAACGAGACTAAATCATTGTAAACTCAGCTGTAAAGTTTCTTGCCTATTGATAGTGGGGAGAAAAATGAAGCACAAAGATTATGAAGTATTTTTAAAACAGGGGAAAAAAAACTCTAAAGATTTTGAAGTTTGTTTGACCTCAAGTTGCTGCATTAGTCGATCTTTAAACTATTGGTGCTAGATAAAGGAAATGATCAGAAAAGATATTTTTAATAATTTTAATATCTTCAAAAGAGATTTGTGGTCACTTCTAGACAAGAAGTTACCAAAACTTATAATATTCTCTTGAAGCAAAAGAAAGTCAAGTATGTGGCTAACCATCATAGATTAAGAAACAGCGCAGTTGGGAACATGAAAAGCTAAATTATTTAAATAACATCTAAGTTCTCAATTGTACTAAGAACTAAGAATTTAAAGTCAGGAGTTCATGGTTACAATTCTGCCGCAATCAGTGGAATATCTGCCTGACTCTAGCCTCAAAATACAGTTCAGCTAAAATTCACTTCCTCAAGGGAATTCTCTGATATCCCCCAACCAAACATAAATTGCCTCCCATCATCTTTATTTCCATCATAGCATTCATCACAATTTGTAATTACATATTAGTGTATATATTTATTTCTTTAATATCTGTCCTTTAAACTATAGGCTCCATGTAAGCATGAAACATGTCTGTTTTATTCATCAAGATTTATCCACTACATTACACTACACAGTGCCTTAGTCAATAAATATTTGTGAGTAAATGAATGAATTAATTAATTAATGAGCCAGTGAGCACAGCTTTCTTTTAAAGCAGATAGGTTTGCTGCAGAAGAGAATCAGCTACGTCTCAAGAGTTAAGAAGCAGAAAATGATTTTCTCCATTGTTTCAAAGAAAGAAGCAATCTTCAAAGGTTTCTTTATTCACTGCTTCATAGTCCAAGAGAAGAGAGCTGGAAAAGTCAAGTCCCCCTCAAAGTTGCCTCTTGCCTCAATGCTCCCACACCTGACTCTGATGTAAATCCATCCATTCAAAAAAATCATTGACATACTGTTAATATCAATCCCAGTAACGAATGTTCTAGGGCCTAATCTAAAATAAACTAATTTTGATTGTATAACATATGAAAGAATTTCAACAATTTGCTGTAATATTAGGATGAGCATATCATGCTCTAAAATACATAAATGGCAGAATTATATGTGATACAGCTTACTTTAGAAAAGTCATCAATGGCCAGTACTTTGTTTTCTATTTCGTACATCTCACCCCTCCTGAAATACATATCAGCATCCATGGGCTTGCACTTAATTGCTTGAGTATAATTTAGAATTGCCAAAGTACTGTCTTCTTTTCCTCTGAAAATTTCTGCCCTTGAAAAATATGCCTCTAGAGAAAATTGAAAAAGGTAAAATTTAGTGTTACAGTCCTAAATTTTTAAAGATGAATCCTTCACCCTCCAAAAATGTAGTCTTAGAATAATGTATCTCTATTATACTTTCTTTGCCATTTAACTTAAGATTTGTTTTTTATTTCAACAATGCAAAATTTGTTCTCAAAGCCTGGATAAATACTTATGGTTAAAAGTGTTTTCAATTTCAATATGAAATAACAAAAATTAACTTTTCTTTTTTGTATATCTGAAATGTTTCATAATCCTTTAACGTTCATAGTAAAAAGTTATATTTTGATGGTACAAAATCTTATGGACTTTTAGCAGAGATCAGCATAGATTTAAAAAAACATTTATTAAGCTCATGTTATATTCTAGGGGTATGTTGTGGGTGCTGGAGATACAAAGATGAATATGACATTTTCTCATTCCCCAAAAGTTCCACATCTAGTCATTCAAGTTGGTTAGAGAATGGTACGTAAACACAAATGTAAATGTGAAGTCTTAAGAACACTATAACTCTAATTCAGACTAAATTTGTAAATCATTTCTATAACTAAAAATTGTAAGTTCATATTCCTCTTACAGGATGAGCAGTAAGGAACCAATTTATTGTAATGTATACCAAGGACATTAACATTTCAAACCATGATAAGTATTTTTAAAATAATAGGATCACAAACAGTCCTAAATATACAATATCAAGAGTAAATTTAACTTAGGAAGTCACAACCATTTGTGAAGATGTATATGTCTTGAATTATGTATCTTTATACCGCTAAATGACCAAAGCTTAGGTAAAGATCTAAGTAATATAACTGCACAGACAACCCACCTGCATTATTTTTATTATATTTATTTATATAATTCAAGTCATCCAAAGCTTCATTAATTCTGCCTTGGAAAAGATAAATGAAATGTCGGTGCCAATAGGCATTGAGAAACAATGGCTCCAAGAGTATAGCCTAGAAAATAAATGTATAAATTCAATTTAAATTGATTTAAGGGAAGATATCCCATCAAATAAATTTTCAAACATTATTGATCCCAATGGCTTTGTATGTGTATAGTATAAAATGATGCCTCCCAATCTGACAGACAAAATCAAGTGTTTTTAATGTTAATTATTTGAAAATGCCAATAATCATAATTTCACAATCCCATATGTATAATACAAATATTCATTGTTCAAAATTCTAGTAAAAGTTAATATATAGTTATAAGCAAGGATAAATTGTTAATATTATTATTTTGATTAAATAAAAACTTACTTCCTGTAGATCATTCATGGCACTCTGGAACTTTCCCAGTTTCCTATAAAGAGCTCCACGCCTACAATATAAAAATGCAGGATATTTCTTCTTACTATTTATTTCTTCAGTCAAGATCTCCACTTCGGATTCATAATGTCTAATGACCGCTGGAGGAAGACCAGACTCCAAAGAATCACTCAATTCTATTTTCGGTGTTTTTTTCACTCTTTTAGACAAGTCTTCATGAACAGATATTTTAACAACTGTCTCTCTTGGGGTTGTCTTCTTTTTTTTAGGCTTAGAGAACAAGTCAAGAGCCCATGTTTGAGGACCACTATTTTCTGGAATTCTTCCTTTACTTTGGGCAAATTTGTCAAAATTTAAACACAAAGGTAGACTGGGACATCGTAATAGACGTTCATATAGTGGAACTTTGAGCAAAAATTTCTTCTGTCCAGGAAGGATTCCATGAGACTCTGATCTAGTGTTCAAAAGAGTGATTTTTAAATTACAGAAATATAATTTTTATAATGAATAAATCAACTCAGCCACAGACAAAATTACTATTTCTCTGTTATCAAAATAAAATTACATGGTACTTTTATGCAAACCAAGTCCTCCTGTTCATTCATTGAGATCATATGAAGAATCTCTGTGAGTTTATGAAAGCAGAAGACTGTTATTAAAGATGCAGCCTTTGTAGAGAACTGAAATAAAGGGTCAGTGCTCCCTTCAGGCTTAATTTACACCCCTACCACCAACCAGAGGAAATACAATGGAGAAATGAGGAGTTAAAACTTGATGTGAGAAAGGAAATGACATCTAAATGGTTCACAAGGACATGAACTTGAGGAAGAAGGAAAGATTTGACTCCACAACAGGTTAACAAAAAAAATCCCAGACTCCATCCCAAACTTAGTAGGCTATCAAATTAGATGACATGTAGTAAGCTTTCAAATGGTATGTTTCTAGGATTATCCTCCTCAAACTCTCCATTTCCCACACAGTTTTCATTCAGTAGAATTTATGCATGCCAGTGCTGTACTAGCCACACAAGATAGAATAAACACATTCTATCAGAAGAAAAAAAAAAAATCACACCCCATCATTCCATTAATATTTACTGAGTGTGTACTATGAGAAAGACCCGTGCTAAAAGTAGGAGAATAAAAGTGAGAAAAATCAGTACCCTTCCCTTTCCTTACTCTGTGACACTCCCCACTCCTCTCCACACTCTAGTGCAAGCCACCATCATCTCTTCTGTCTAGAGTACAATAACTTCTTAGTTCCCTACTTCTCCTCTTGGTCTCATCCATTCTCCACATGGCAGCTAGCATGATTTTTTTTAAACAAATGTAAATCAGATCATGTCACTCCCTCCAAGAGTTTTCTCTAGTACCTAGAATACAAATCAAACTTTTCACCACAGTCTACAAGACTCTACATGATAAGACCCCAGCAAGTATCTCTAATAACACTACTTTCTCGCCTCCCACTGTTCCAGGCACAGAGCAAGCCTCAAGGGTACTGCATTTTCCAGTCCTTCTGAGTGGCTGACTCCTTCCCAATTACTATTTCTGGTCAAATGTCACCTTAGAAGGACCATCTGTGCCAAATAGGTTTCGTTTCCACCTGCACATTTATCTCTATCCTTCTCTACCTTGCTCTTTGCCCTGGAGTACTAGTCTGTACAGACTACAGACATAGGATCCCTTGCTGTCTTCTAATCAAATATGTCCAATTAGGAGCCCTGAAAAGGTAAAGAGTGAAGTCAAAGTATTTATTCCTCTGGTCCCCTCCTGAAGGGTTGCCTCACACTGGCCATGATCTTTGACCAAAGTTCACTACTTATTTCAAGGAAATCCTTTCCATACAATTTCTTTCTTCCAGGTTCTAGTAATCACTCCCTCTTTTTGTCCTCTCATACTTAGGGGTAGAGATTGGCTCTATTATTTCTAGTCCCAGGATACTACTCTATCATTTGTGGTTTCCCTATGCCCTGACATCTTTGTAAATTGCCCTTGTTATACCTTCCTAGAATTATTCTAAATTGAGAGTGCTGTTTACTCGTGGGATCCTGACTGATAAATTAATTGGTACCAGAGATGGGCCCAGGAAATACACACACAAAAGGATCCTTCAATGAGTGAATTATAAAATTAAGGCCCAAACCACAATACATTTCTTATTTCTAATGTAACTATAACAATTGTTGATTAAACAAGACCTTTTAAGAGTTTTTGGAGGCTTGGATAACTCATCATACACAAGTGTAAGTTTACTGAGTCTCAATCCTTTCTTCAGTTTCATCTTCTTTTTCTTGGGATAAACAACGTAAGTAATGCCAGCTTGTCTAGATGTTTCAATGAGAGGGAGAGACAGGTCTCTCGAACTGTATCTGCCCTGCATGTTGTCTAAGATAGTATCTATATTTTCTTTCACAGAGACAGGTTCCTCAGTTTCATTTTGCTCAGCCATCCAATGCTCCAACTCCTTTGTTTTTTGAAACATCACCTCTTTCATATTGCATTGCATGTCATCCTTAATCTCTAATGGAGTTATGGTCTCCTCCTTCTTCAACTCAACTGCAGATTTTACTCTCTTATTTATAAGGAGATAAAGAAACAGAAAAAATATAAAATCAATTTAGTTGCTGTACATTTAAAATTAATTCAGTTACAATTGCTATTAATGTAATTTGGTCACTATTGAAAAAATTTAAATCTATTCTTGATGTTTTTCAAAAGTGAGCATATAAGTTAACAGTGGGTTAGTTAAAGCAAAGTGCAATAATTTGGTCACATGACATTGCAATAGCTACATAAAAGTAACACCATAAAGTAGATATGAATTAATTGTGATTTTATATATTCTTAATTAGAAATGAATGCTCTTTACATATCCAAATAAAGTATTTGCTCTACTTTTAGTTTAATGCAAAAAAAAGTGGTAGAATGGGCAAAAATTATTAAAATGCCTTACCTTATAAAATCAATTTGCGGGACTTCCCTGGTGGCACAGTGGTTAAGAATCCGCCTGCCAATGCAGGGGACATGGGTTCAATCCCTGGTCCGGGAAGATCCCACATGCCATGGAGCAACTAAGCCCGTGTGCCACAATTACTGAGCCTGTGCTCTAGAGCCCGCGAGCCACAACTACTGAGCCCATGTGCCACAACTACTGAAGCCCGTGTGCCTACAGCCTGTGCTCCACAACAAGAGAAGCCACCGCAATAAGAAGCCCGTGTACCACAACGAAGAGTAGCCCCCACTCACTGCAACTAGAGAAAGCCCGTGCACAGCATTGAAGACCCAACGCAGCCAAAAGTAAATAAATAAATAAATAATTTGTAAGTCTATTTTCAAAAGCACCCTAACAATATTGAATTTCTATACATAGTATTCAATTATTTTCAATTCAATATTTACAGGCTTAAATAACAGAATTTCAGCCTCATATTCATTTTATCTAATCATTAGAGAACCAACTTAATTTTTAATAATAATATTAATATAATACATTAATAATTTACAATAATTATGCATTAGTAACTTGAAACTCTAACAACACTCATTATTAATAAAAGAGAGATCAGTTCCAATCCTTTGATACAGCATTTCTTGCCTTTTGAGCTATTGTCACTAAATTAACTGCATTTAATTTTCCTAGTAAATAATAATTTGTTACAGAAATATTTTTCTTTATAGTGAATATAGGCCCAAATTCCAAATATAACAATTCCATACAAGCTGGTTATATACTTTAAGATGTACTAAAGTGCAATAGGGATATTGACCCTCTCTGTGACTTACTATATATACTTCCCCCATCTCAAGAAATTGTATTCAACTCAATGTGTAATTAGAATCGAGAATAGAGAAATACAGACTATAGAATAGATGTATGTGTATGTATATGTATATATCAAGAAAAGTAAACACATATGTATGTACCAAGAAAAAGTAGAACATGCCTGAAAAAAAGTAGAATGTAAGATTTTCATATTACCCGCTTGCTGACTAGCTATGAATTATGCAGCTCTGTAGAACACTTGAGAAGGAATTACTGACAGAATCTATAACTATAAAGCAGAACTACCAGGTAGGTTTGGGTTTTTTGTTTGTTTTCCAGCTTTACTGAGATATTATTGACATATAACATATATAAGCTTAAGGTATGCTGTGTAATGATATGATAAACATATATACTGTGAAATGATTACCACGATAAGGTTAGTTAACACCTCAATCCCCTCATATAATTGTTTTTGTGTGGTGATAACATTTAAGATATACTCTTTTAACAACTTTCAAGTATATAATATAGTATTGTTAATTATAGTCACCATGCTGTACATTAGAGCCCCAGAATTTATCTTATAAATGAAGGTTTATACCCATTGACAAACATCTCCCCATTCCTCTTCTCCTGCCCCAGCCCTTGCAACCACAATTCTACTCTATGTTTCTGTAAGTTCTGCTTTTTAGATTCCACATATAAGTAAGAACAGTATTTATCATTATACTTTTTATTATGTAAGTTTCAGGTGTACAACACTCTCATTCAACATCTGTATATACTACAAACTGACCACCCCCAAAGTCTACCGTCCATCACCATAAAGCTGACCCCCTTCACCCCTTTTCCTCACCCCTCAAGCCCCCTTCTCCTCTGGTAACCAACAATCTGTTCTCTGTATCTATGAGTTTCTTTTGGTTTTGATTTGTTTGTTTATTTATTTTGGTTTTGTTTCATTTTAAATTCCACACACGAGTGAAATCATATGACATTTGTCTTTTTCCTTCTGACTTATTTCACCTAGAATAATACCCTCAAAGTCCATCCACGTTGTCACAAGTGACAAGATTTCATTCTTTTTATGGATGAGTAGTAGTCCATTGTGTGTGTGCATGTATATGTATAACACACACACACACACACATATATATGTGTATATATACACATATATATATAATCACTATATATATATATATATGTATATATATACACCACATCTTCTTTATTCATTCATCCATGGATGCACACTTAGGTTGTTTCCATATTTCAGCAATTGTAAATAATGCTGCAATGAACATAGGAGTGCATATATCTTTTCCAATTAGTGTTTTCATATTCTTTGGGTAAACACCCAGAAGTGGAATACCCAGATCACATGATAATTCTATTCTTAATTTTTTGAGGAACCTCCATACTGTTTTCCATAGTGGCTGCACAAATTTACAATCTCACTAACAGTGTAAGAGGGTTCCCTTTTCTCCACATCCTCTCCAATACTTGTTACTTCTTGCCTTCTGGATAATAGCCATTCTAACAGGTGTGAGGTAATAGCTCACTGGTTTTGATTTGCATTTCCCTAGTAATTAGTGATGTTGAACATCTTTTCATGTGCCTGTTGGGCTACCTGTATATCTTCTTTGGAAAAATGTCTATTAAGATCCTCTGCCCATTTTTAATCATGTTGTTTTTGTGTTGTTGAGTTGTATGAATTCTTTATATATTTTGGATATTAACCCCTTATCAGATATATAATTTTCTCCCATTCAACAGGTTACCTTTTTGTTTTGATCATGGTGTCCTTCACTGTGCAGAAGCTTTATAGTTTCAGTAGTTCCATTTGTTTATATTTGCTTCTGTTTCCCTTGCCTTCAGAATCAGAGCCATAAAAACATTGCTAAGACAAATGTCAATGATATTACCATCCATGCCCTCTCCTAGAGTTTATGGTTTCAGGTTTTACATTCAAGTCTTTAACCCATTTTTAGTTTTCTGTGTATGGTATAAGACAGTGGTCTAGTTTCCTTCTTTTGCATGTGGTTGTCCAGTTTTCCAAATACCACTTAATTGAAGAGACTGTCCTTACTTCATTGTGTGTTCTTGACTCCTCTGTTGTAAATTAATTGGCCATATATGTGTAGATTTATTTCTGGGCTCTCAATTCTGTTCCATTGATCTGTGTGTCTGTGCCTATACTATATGATTACTATAATTTTGTAGTATAGGTTGAAATCAGGGAGTGTGATACCTCCAGTTTTGTTCTTCTTTCTCAAGATTATTTTGCCTATTCAGGATCTTTTGTGGTTCTATACAAAATTTTGGAATTATCTGCTCTAGTTCTGTGCAAAATGTCATTGGAATTTCGATAATGATTACACTGAATCTGTACATTGCTTTGGGTAGTATGGACGTTTGAACAATATTAATTCTTCCATTCCATGAGCACAGAATATCTTTCCATTTACTTGTGTCTTCATCAGTTTTTTTCATCAGTGTCTTATAGTTTTCAGTGTACAAGTCTTTCATTTCCTGGGTCAAATTTATTCCTAGCTATTTTAATTCTTTTTGATGCAATTGTAAATGGGGTTGTTTTCTTAATTTCTCTCTCTGATACTTCATTATTAGTTCATAGAAACACCACAGATTTCTGTATATTGATTTTGTATCCTGTGACTACTGATTTCAGTTATTAGTTCTAATAGTTTTTTGGTGGTATCTTTAGAGTTTTCTATATATAAAATATCATATCATCTGCAAATAATGACAGATTTTCTTCTTCCTTTCCAACATGGATGTCTTTTGTTTCTTTTTCTTGCCTAATTGCTGTGGCTAAGACTTCCGTATTACGTTGAACAGAAGTAACAAGATTGAGCATCCTTGTCTTCTTTCTGATCTTAGGCAAAAAGCTTTCAGCTTTTCACCACTGAGTATGATGTTAGTTTTGGGTTTGTCATATGACTTTTTTATATTGAGGTATGTTCCCTCTATACCTGCTTTGTTGAGAGTTTTTTTCATAAATGGATGTTGAATTCTGTCAAATGCTTTTTCTGCATCTATTGAGATGATCATATGATTTTTAGCCTTTATTTTATTAATGAGATGCATCATGTTGATTGATTTGTGGGTGTTGAACCATCCTTGCATTCCTAGGATAAAACCCATTTGATCGTGGTGTATGATCCTTTTAATGTACTGTTGAATTCAGTTTGCTAATATTTTGTTGAGGATATGTGTGTCTATGTTCAAAAAACAATTGGTCTGTAATTTCTTTCTTTCTTTCTTTTTTTGTGGTGCCCTTGTCTGGTTTTGGTATCAGGGGAATGCTGGCCTTATACAATGTGTTTGGAAGGTTTCCCTCCTCTTCTCAATTTTTTTGTAAGAGTTTGAGAAGGATAGGTATTAAATCTTCTTTGAATGTTTGGAAAAATTCACCAGTGAGGGAGGTTTTTGATTACCAATTCAATCTCTTTATTAGTAATCAGTCTATTCAGGTTTTCTATTTCTTCATGATTCAGCCTTGGTAGATTGTATGTTTCTAGAAATTTGTCTCTCTTCTGGGTTGTACACTTTGTTGGCATATAATTGTTCATAGTATTCTCTTATGATCCTTTGCATTTCTGTGGTATCAGTTGTAACTTCTCTTTCATTTCTTATTTTATTTATTTAAAGTCTCTCTCTTTTTTTCTTGGGTAGTCTAGCTAAAGGCTTGTCAATTCTGCTTATCTTCTCAAGGAACCAGCTAAGTTTCACTGATCTTTCCTATTGTCTTTTTAGTCTCGATTTATTTCCACTCTGATCTTTATTTTTTCCTTCCTTCTACCAACTTTCAGCTTCATTTTTTTCTTCTCTTTCTAGTTCCTTTAGATGTAAAGTTAGATTGAGATTTTTCTTGTTTCTTGTGGCAGGACTGTAGTGCTACAAAAGTCCCTCTTAGAACCCCTTTTGCCGAATACCATAGATTTTGCTATGCCGTACTTCTGTTTTCATTTGTCCCTAAGTGTTTTTTTAATTTCTCCTTTGATTTCTTCCATGACCCATTGGTTGTCTAGTAGCATGTTGTTTAATCTCCACATTTTTATGGTTTTCCTGTTTTTTTCTTGTAATTGATTTCTAGTTTCACACCTTTGTGGTCAGAAATAATGTTTGGTAGGATTTCAATCTTCATGAAAGTTGAGACTTGTTTTGTGACCTAACACGTGATCTATCCTGCAAAATGTTCCATATGCACTTGAGAAGAATGTGTATTTTACTGCTTTTGGATGGAATATTCTTTATAAATCTATTAAGTCTATCTGGTTTAATGTGTCATTTAAGACCAATGTTTCCTTATTGGTTTTCTGTCTGGATAATCTATCCATTACTGTTAAGTGGGCTGTTAAAGTTCCCTCCTTATTGTATTGTTTTCAGTTTCTCCCTTTAAGTCCATTAATAGTTGTTTTATATATTTTGATGCTCCTATATTGGGTGCATATATATTTGTAAACGCTATATCTTCTTTTTGGATTGACCCTTTTATCATTATGTAGTGCCCTTCTTTGTCTTTTATTACAGTCTTTGTTTTAAAGGCTATTTTGTCTGATATGAGTATAGCTATACCAGCTTTCTTCTCATTTCCATTTGCATGAAATATCTTTTTCCATCCCTTCACATTCAGTCTGTGTGTGTCCTTACTTCTAAAATGAGTCTCTTGGGCTTCCCTGGTGGCGCAGTGGTTGAGAATCTGCCTGCCAATGCAGGGGACATGGGTTCGAGCCCTGGTCTGGGAAGATCCCACATGCCGCGGAGCAACTGGGCCCGTGAGCCACAACTACTGAGCCTGCGCGTCTGGAGCCTGTGTTCCACAAGAGAGGCCGCAATAGTGAGAGGCCCGCGCACCGCGATGAAGAGTGGCCCCCACTTGCCGCAACTAGAGAAAGCCCTTGCACAGAAACGAAGACCCAACACAGCCAAAAATAAATAAATAAATTAATTAATTAAAAATAATATAAAATAAAATAAAATGTGTCTCTTGTAGGCAGCATATAGATGAGTCTTGTTTTTTTTTTTAATCCATTCAGCCACTCTATATCTTTTGATTGGTGAACTTAGTCCATTTACATTTAAAGTAATAATTGATAGGTATGCATTTATTGCCATTTTAATTGTTTTATGGATGTTTTTGTAGTTCTTCTCTGTTCCTTTCTTCTTTTTTTCCTCTGTTCCCTTATGGTTTGCTGGCTTTCTTTAGTGTTAGCTTTAGATTCCTTTCTCATTTTCTTTTGTGCGTTTACAAGTTTTTTCTTTGTGGTTACCATGAGGCTCAACATAACATTCTATGTATATAGCAATCTTCTTTTAACTTGATAACAACTTTGAACACATCCTAAAGCTTTACATTTTTACTCCTCCCCCCCACATTTATATTTTTATGACACCTTTTACATCTTTTATTTTATGCTTTCCTTAACTAATTATTGTAATTTTACTTAATTTTACTACTTTTGTCTTTTAACTTTCATACTTGCTTTATAAGTTACTGATCCACTACCTTTACTATATATTTACCTGTTCTAGTGAGATTTTTACTTTTATATGTTTTCTTTTTATTAATTTAGTGGCTTTTCTTTTCAGCTTACAGAAGTCCCTTTAATATTTCATAGAAGGCTGATGTCGTTGTAAACTCCTTTAGCTTTTGCTTATCTGTAAAACTCTTAATTTCTCCTTCAATTCTGAATAATAACCTTACAGGTGGAGAATTCTTGGCTGGAGATTTTTCCCTTTCAGCACGTTTTTATATCATGCCACTCTCTTCTGGCTTTTAAAGTTTCTGCTGAAAAATCTGCTCGTAGCCTTATGGGATTTCCCTTGTATGTAATAACTTGCTTTTCTCTTGCTGCTTTTAAGATTCTCTCTTTATTCTTATCTTTTTTCATGTGTCTTAGTGTGTTTCTCTTTGGGTTCATATTATTTGGAACTCTCTGGGTTTCCTGGACCTGGATGTCCTTTTCCAGATTAGGAAAATTTTCAGCCATTATTTCTTCAAATAATTTTTCTGGCCCCATCTCTCTCTCTTCTCCTTCTGGGACCCCCTATAATGTGAATGTTATTCTGCCTGATGTTGTACCAGATATTCCTTAAGGTATGTTCACTTTTTTTTTTTTAAATGCACTTCCACGTTTATTGCAGTATTCGCAACAGCCAAGGTATGGAAACAACCCAAATGCCCATCAGAGGATGAATGGATAAAAACGATGTGGTATGTATACACAATGAAACACCACTCAGCCATGAGAAAAGAGGATATCCTGCCATTTGTGACAACATGGATAGACCTTGAGCACATTATGCTAAGTGAGATAAGTCAGATAGAGAAAGACAAGTACTGTATGGGTATCTTCACTTTTTAAAATTCTTTCTTCATTTTGCTGCCCTGTCTGAGTGATTTCTGTTGCTTTTTCTTGCAACTTGCTGATTCATTCTTCTCCTTCATCCAGTTTGCTATTGAACCCTTCAAGTATATTTTTCAGTTCAGTTTGGTACTTTCTTATATTTTCTATCTCTTTGCTGTTTTCACTGTGTTCATCCATTCTTCTCCCAAATTTGGTGAACATCTTTTGACCATTACTTTGAACTCTTTTGGAACATATTCTTCTCTCTGCTTTTGCCTGACTCTTTGTGTTTTTCTATATGGATTAGGCAAAACAGCACCTCTCCAAGTCTTGAAGGAGTGGTCTTGAGTAGAAAATGATCTGTGGGACCCAGAAGCACAATTTCCCCTGGCCACCAGAGTCAGGTATTCAAGGGGCGCTCCTTGTGTGGGCTGTGTGCACCTGCTGGCTGTAGCAAGGCCACAGCTGCTACACAGAGAGAGCAAGGCTTGGTGCTCTTGCTCACCCAGCACAGTTGTGGCATGGCTGCTGTGGCACAGGGTGGGGGGAACTTGGGGCACTTGCCCTGCCTGACTGCAACACAGTTGTGTCATAGGGTGTACAGGGTTTGGTGCACTCACCCAACCCGGTTCCAACATGGCTGATGTACAGTGTGTGTGTTGGCAGGTACTCAGGGCACTCACCTGGCCTGGTTTCAGCGTGGGGTGGGTGGAGCATGCCCACTGGCGCTAGCAGATTATAGGGAGAACACAAAAAATGGCACCCAGCAACTCCTTCATCAGTAAGTTAGAATGAGATTTTTAAATGGTGCCCACCAGCACTTCTGTTCCCAGAGAAAGTCCCAACAGGTTCCTGCCTCTCCAGCAGCTGCTTTAAGATCAGTAAGTGGGCATCCCTCACTTATGATCTAGGCGTTTTTCAAACTATTGCTTTTGTGCTGAATCTCAGGGCAAATGGATCTGTGCAGGAGCCCTTTAAGAGCAGGTTCTCCATTCCCTAAAGTTCAGTGGTTCTCCTGGACTCAATCCTCACTGATTTTCAAAACCAGACATTTTGGGGGCTCACCTTTCCATTGCTGGACACAAGGGTGGGGGTTCCTGATGTGGGCTCACTCCCTTCATTCCTTGAGGGAAAGTTTTGGGATCCCTCCTGATTGTGGGTCACCATTCCTGGGGTGGGGTCTCAGGTGAGATCATGTCTCTGCTCTCCTACTTACCCAGATGCATCTCTTTTATCCTTGTTGTAGAAGCACTCTTCATCTAGTTCTCAGGTCCTTTTTGGAGGAAAATTATTCCATATATAGCTTCAAATTTGTTGTGTCATGGAAGGAGGTCAGTTCAGGGTCTTCCTATGCTGCCATCTTAAACCCAGTCTCCCTTTCTCTCTCATTTATCATAATGTCCCATGGTCCATGCATGTTGTCACAAAAGGCAAGATTTCCTTCTTTTTATAACTAATATTCCATGAATATAGATGCAAAAATTCTCAAGAAAATACTAGCAACAAATTCAACAGCACATTAAACAGATCATACTACATGATCACATAAGATTTATCCCTTGGATGCAAGGATCATTCAACATACACAAATCAATAGATGTGATACATCACATTAATAGAATGAAGCATAAAGATCATATGATCAACTCAATAAACATATAAAAATCATTTCACAAGGTTCAACATCCTTTCATGATAAAAACTCTCAACAAAGTGGCTATAGAGGGGACATACCTCAACATAATAAAGGTCATAAATGACAAACTCACAGCTAACTTCACACTCAATAGTGAAAGGTTGAAAGCTTTCCCACTAAAATCAGGAACAACAGTGCTCACTCTTGCCACTTTTATTCAACATAGTACTGGAAGTCCTAGCCAAAGCAAGTAGGACAGAAGAAGGGGAAAAGCCATCCAAATCTGAAAGGAAGAAGTAAAATTGTCTCTGTATGCAGATCATAGGATCATATATAGAGAAAACTCTAGAGACTCCACGAAAAAACTGTTAGAACTAATCAATGAATTCAGTAAGTTGCAGGATACAATATCAACATACAAAAATCAGTTGTATTTCTATTTACTAACAATGAATTATTTGAAAAAGAAATAAAGTAATCTCATTTACAATAGTATCAAAAATAATAAAATACTTAGGAATAAATTTAACCAAGGAGGTGAAGAATTTGTACACTAAAAATTACAATACATTGATGAAAGAAGTTGAAGACACAAATAAATATAATAAAAAGATATCTCACATTCGTGAATCAGAATTAGTATTTTTGAATATCCATACCACTCAAAGCATCTATAGAGTCAATACAATACCTATCAAAATTCCAATAGCATATTTCACAAAAATAGAAAAAACAATCTTAAAATTCATATGGAGCCACAAAAGATCCCAAATAATCAAAGGAATTCTGAGAAAGAAGAAAAAAATTGGAAGCATAAGAATTCCTAATTTCAAACTTTATTACAAAGCTATAGTAATCAAAGCAGTATGGTGCTGGCATAAAAACAGACACAGAAACCAATGGAACAGAATCAGGATCTCATAAATTATCCCATGCATATATAGTCAACTAATATTCGACAAGGGAGCCAACAGTACTCAATGGTGAAAGTATAGGTTCTTCAATAAACTGTCCCGGGAAAATTGAATATTCACATGCTAAAGAATGAAATTGGACTCCTATCTTACACTACACACACAAATTAACTCAAAATGAATTAAAAACTTAAATGTAAGACCTGAAACTGTAAAACTAGAAGAAATCACAGGGAAAAGTTCCTTGATGTTGGTGTTGGTGATGATTTTTTGGATATGACACCAAAAGCACAAGCAACAAAAGCAAAAGTAAACAACTGGGACTACATCAAACTTAAAAGCCTCTGCACAGCAAAATAAACAATCTGCAGAATGAAAAGGCGACCTATGAAATGGGAGAAAATATTTACAAACCATCTATCTCATAAGGAGTTAATTCCAAAATATGTAAGAAACTCTTCCAACTCGATAGCAAGAAAAACAAACAATCCAATTTAAAAATGGGCAAAGAAACTCAGTAGAGATTTTTCCCAAGAAGACATGCAAATGGCCAACTGGCTCATGAAAAGTTGCTCAATGTCACTAATTATCAGGGAAATGCAAATAAAAATCACAGTGAGATATCATCTCACACCTGTTAGAATAGCTATTATCAAAAAGACAAGAGACATCAAATGTTGGTGAGGCTGTGTTGGAAGTGTGAGTTCAAGTGTTGGAACCCTTGTACACTGTTGAGGGAAATGTAAATTGGTACAGCCACTATGGAAACAGCATGGAGACTCTTCAAAAAATTAAAAATAGAACTACCATATGATCCAGCAATCCCACTTCTGGGTATATATCCAAAGGAAATGAAATCAGGATCTTGAAGAGATATCCACACTCCCATTTTCATAGCCACATCATTCACGATAGCCAAGATATGGAAACAATCTACCTATCAACAGATGAATGAATAAAGAAAATGTGATATAGATACAGATATAGATATACACACACAAAAGAATGTCATTCAGCCATAAAAAAGAAGGAAATCCTGCCACTGGCAATGACATGGATGGACCTTGAGGACATTCTGCTAAGTGAAATAAGTCAGACAGAGAAAGAGAAATACTGTATGAGCTCACTTATATGTAGAATCTAAAAACAAAACAAACAAACAAACAAAACCCTCATAGATACAGAGAACAGATTCATGGTTGCCAGAGGCAGGAAGTAGGAGATGGGCAAACTGGGTGTGGTGGTCAAAAGGTACAAACTTTTAGTCATAAAATAAATAAGTCCTGGGGATGATTTAATGTACAGCATGGTGATTACAGTTAAAATACTGTATTGTATATTTGAAAGTTGTTAAGAAAGTAGCTCTTAGAAGTTCTCAGCACAAGAAAAAAGGTGTAAATATGTGGGATGACAGATGTTAACTAGACTTACTGTGATGATCATTTCACAATATACACAGGTATCAAATAATTATGTGGTACACCTGAAACTAATATAATGTTATATATTAATTATATGTCAATAGAAAAATCTTAAGGATGGTGTCAGTGTACAGGGATACAAAACAGAACAATCAAAAAGTTGGTAAGAAAGAAGAATGTCAGAAATGAAATAGGAAGCAGGTTAAAGTTAAGCAGGTTAAAAGCAAGTTAGAAGCAAGTAACATGGAGAATCAAGGAAGCTGAGTGTCAGATTTCAGAGAGAAAAACAAAAGCTGGGAGCTATTTGCCAATGCCACTAAACGTAAGATCAGCACTCAAAAAGATTGCCAACAAACACATGAAAGAATGCTCAACATCATTAATCATTAGAGAAATGCAGATCAAAACTACAATGAGATATCATCTCACACCAGTCAGAATGGCCATCATCAAAAAATCTAGAAACAATAAATACTGGAGAGGGTGTGGAGAAAAGGGAACCCTCTTGCACTGTTGGTGGGAATGTAAATTGATACAGCCACTATGGAGAACAGTATGGAGGTTCCTCAAAAAACTAAAAATAGAACCACCATATGACCCAGCAATCCCACTACTGGGCATATACCCTGAGAAAACCATAATTCAAAAAGAGTCATGTACCAAAATGTTCATTGCAGCTCTATTTACAATAGCCAGGACATGGAAGCAACCTAAGTGTCCATCATCGGATGAATGGATAAAGAAGATGTGGCACATATATACAATGGAATATTACTCAGCCATAAAAAGAAACGAAATTGAGTTATTTGTAGTGAGGTGGATGGAATTAGAGTCTGTCATACAGATTGAAGTAAGTCAGAAAGAGAAAAACAAATACAGTATGCTAACACATATATATGGAATCTAAGGGAAAAAAAAAAAAAGGCCATGAAGAACCTAGTGGTAAGACGGGAATAAAGACACAGACTTACTAGAGAATGGACTTGAGGATATGGGGAGGGGGAAGGGTAAGCTGTGACAAAGTGAGAGAGTGGCATGGACATATATACACTACCAAACGTAAAATAGATAGCTAGTGGGAAGCAGCCGCATAGCACAGGGAGATCAGCTCGGTGCTTTGTGATCACCTAGAGGGGTGGGATAGGGAGGGTGGGAGGGAGGGAGATGCAAGAGAGAAGAGATATGGGAACATATGTATATGTATAACTGATTCACTTTGTTATAAAGCAGAAACTAACACACCATTGTAAAGCAATTATACTCCAATAAAGATGTTAAAAAAAAAAAAACGCTTATGGATTCTTGTTGCAGAGCAAAGTCCATTGCGTTTGGTAAGAGAAGGTGTGGGTTTAAGTACTAGCTCTGTCACTTATCACTTTCTGACCTTTGCTTTTTCATATATAAAACAAGGATAGTATCTGTCTCATCTTCCCTCTTATCAGGAGATTGTGTAGCTCAAGACCAAACTGGAATAGAGTCCATGAAAATGCATTAACACTGTGAGCCCAATGCAAGTGTAGATCAATATTATAAGTGACTTGATTTATAATATACCAAGTAAAGCCAAAGTATGAATATGAGACACTTCCAAGAGATGTTGAAAATCTTCAATTGGTACTATGAACAACAATCTTACAGGGGCTACCAAATACACAGTTGAATCCAAAATTTCAGTCAACTCTGGATGAATCAAGTGATCACACTATTTCAGGAAAACCAACAAAAAGCATAGGTGGTGATTATTACTAGAGATGTAAACATTTCTTTTGAATAACAAAAACTGAAAAATTATCATACCTTTAATTGTGGAGATTGCATGCTGAAACATTTTTGCATATTTTCAAATGAGGCAGATTTTCTTAGGAAAAAAAACTGTGAAATAATCAGATGACAAATATACACTGACTCTAGACACTATTTGGTAAACTAAAATATCATATGACAATTGGCTAATAATAACTGTTTAAGTAAATCAATGAAATGCAGAAACACTAATGAAAATACAGGTTCTTACTGATTTTGAAATCACTGACTTCACAGATGGGAGCAGAGCTTAAAATCCATCAATTAATTTTGAAAAGTGTATAATAATGGAAGCTATCTTATTTTTTTAATTCAACATATATAACAAACACTAAAGTTTCCAGAAAGTAGCCCAGGTGTGTGTAAATGTGCCATAGATATGCTGGGCCATTAATCCTCTTAGCCCTGGGGCTGCGCTAGTGGGACCTGGAGCGGCTACTGTTCCTCCTACTTTTCAGTGGCTACTGAACAGTCTCCTCTAAATCGTGAGCAACCTCAACCTTTTACCCCGTAAGGCCACACAAATATTATTACTCACTATGAGAACTATTATACTAAAAGAGTTGTGAAGTACTAACATACCAAATAGAGTAGAAAGTACCAAAAAAAATGACATATTTCATGTATGATGGTGGAAACAGACATAAAGAAGTAATTATAATCCAAAGCAACTGTAACAATGACTGTAAAGATAGCATGAATCAGGTGTAAAGAGAGCACAGGAGAGGTGGAGGTCAATTCAGAATGGAAAGGAACCTGGATTGACCAGCTTGAAGAGGTAGCATTAGGGCTGGCCTGTAAAAGGTAGTGACATTTCCATGAACTGAGAAGGGGTTGAGAACATCCCAGGCCAACGGAATAGCCTAAACAAGCACAGAGAAGTGTCAAAGTGCTGGGATTTTAGTCCCCTAGGACTCTGGTGCAGGCAGAGTACAGGGTACCTGGGGGTTACATGGAAGCAGAAGCATAATGGGAGGTAAGATAGTAAATATAGTCAAGGCCAGGTTATGAGGCTTAGTTAAGCACTCTGACTTTGATAGGTGGAGTTATTCAGTTTGTTCAGATTGAGTGTTGTAATTACACCTGTGTTTTAGGAACATTGCAGGGGACAATAGGGAGGATGGATTAGAAACCGTTAAAAACAGTAATATCTGACAGGTAGGTATAAGTAATGCTACCAGAGTAGTCTATGCATTCCAAACTAGAAAGTGTCATTTGTTGGTTCAATTATGTTTTTAAGTGATGGTCACTGTTCTAGGTGCTGTGGATAAAACAAGAATGATATGACCTCCATATCACTCAGACTAATGAAAAATAAAAAGATAAAACATATATGAGGACAAATATTTAATAAGCAATAGTGATATATGTTAAAAACAGCAAAAGTGATCTATATTAAATAGAAATATTACTCAAAAAAAAAGTATTACCTGACTGTATGGGGAATATGGAAGGAGGCACAGACACATATTAAACCTACTGTAACTGACCAGAATGGGGATTTGATTTGTCCTAGGTCAATAAGGCTCTCTACTATGTGACACTCAGCATCCCAGGATATCACCAAGGGGAGTAAGGGCTGAAGGCCTTAAGGAAAGAAAAATAAAACCCTTTCTTGTTTGTCCCTCATAAAGTTCAAGATATTTATTAAACCACTAATATAAATTTCATACCTTTCTTCTTCCCTCAATCACTATCTCTTTTCTCCCCAATTGTGTTTATTAATTAGTTTATTTAGATACACTGAAGGGATAATAACGTCATGGGCATGAGTCCAATCACCATTTAGAGAATTCAGTTTTACTCTGTTTCATAGCCATAAACAAATCCCTCCCTGCATTTGGTCAAAAGATTCATAAACATGTTCCTTTGATCATTTAAGACCTGGGCAAGCAGTGCTAAATGAGTGCAAACCCAGACATTTTAGGAATTTTAGGAAAACTCACAGCAGATATCCTGCTATTGATTAGTAAATAACATCTTCTGAGTGTCATAAAGATCACAGATTTGAAAGAGGAAACAGGTCCTCTGCAAAGACACTAGTGAATATTCTGAGGCATTTCCCAGAATGAGGAAGCATCAAGAAATTATTTCTGAAATCGCTAGAAATAATATCTGAACTGTAGTCACATAAAGCCACCAACCAATAATTTAGAATAAAAATTATACTTACCCTAGAACTTCTCCTACACTGATTTAAAGTAATGACACTTTCCTTGCTTTCAGATGTAAATTTCTCAAATAAAATTCTGCTTGCTTGCACACTCTGTGATTAAAAAAAAGATAACAGTTTTAAGCTATATAGTGGAATACTTTTAAAAGCCTATGATTACTGTTGCTTCATAGTATAACATTATTACCAAAAGAGCAATATACAGGAAAGGTAGAATTCTAGAAAACACCAGAGATGCATCAAAGTCTGGCTGCAGACTAAGTATTTGGCCAAAACCCACAGTTTGGCTTTGGCATTGGACTTTAGCCAAATAGATACTTCTACATTATTTCTGACATCCCTGGTCTTAGGAGAAATCAATGATCCTGTGACCTCATAGGTTGGCATTGAATCTCTTTAGTATATCAACATCAGTATTATGAACAAAACATATCATTTGGAGTTATTGTAAATATGCAACTATTCACTGACAAATACAAGTAAGCATTCTAAATATTAATTGGAATGAAAATTGCCTTAAATGCTTTATACTTTTAACTCAGTCAATTAAATTATATAAATATTTATTGTTGTAAGGGTGACTTGCTGCAATAATTATGATTATTATTAAATGTGCTACTTCTCTATCTTGTAATCAGAGATTTGGATATATAGAAACAACTACAAGACCTAAGTTTCATAGCCCGATGGATACTTGATGAATAAAATCCTTCTACTGCTTTGTTTGCTGAAATTTTTAGGTCTCAACTAACATTTCAAAAATTTTAAATATTTATTGAATAGAAAATCAACTTTTAAAAGTATCACGTAGGGACCTCCCTGGCGATCCATGTGTTAAGACTCGGCGCTCCCAATGCAGGGGGCCTGGGTTCAATCCCTGGTGGGAGAACTAAGATCTCACATACCGCAACTAAGCCCGTGCGCTGCAACTAGAGAAGCCCGCGTGCCACAGAGCCTGCATGCCGCGACAAAGACCCAGTGCAGCCAAAAAAAAAAATGAATAAATTTTTAAAAAGAGTATCACGCAGTTATCACTGAAAATGGAACAGATATGCAGAAGGCTATGGGTAATTTAGGAATCACCAACATTGAATTTTTGTTCATCCTCTCTGTTGTATTTATGGAAAGTAGTTATAGCACAATGTAAGGTAAGAGAATTACTGGACATTGCAGAAAGATACCTGGTCACTTTCATCATTATTCTTCAAAGACAAACTATGTGACACACAAGAGATTTTGGAACTATTTTATCATATGCTTGCACAAAATATTCAAATATGATGGAATAGCAGCTATTACATACTTAAAACAATACTTTTAACAGTAACAAGGACAAAAATTTTAACACTGCACTTTATAGATATCAGAAAAGCAGAACCTACTAACAATCAATGATTGCTTTTTAAAAAGAGAATGTGGAAGGAGACCTTCAAGATGGCGAAGGAGTAAGACGTGGAGATCACCTTCCTCCCCACAAATACATCAGAAATACATCTACATGTGGAACAACTACTACAGAACACCTACTGAACACTGGCAGAAGACCTCAGACTTCTCAAAACCCGGGTGGCTGTCAGGATCTTGGTGCTCCAGCCAGGTGTCAGGCCTGTGCCTCTGAGGTGGGAGAGCTGAGTTCAGGACATTGCTCCACCAGAGACCTCCCAGCTCCACATAATATCAAATGGCAAAAGCTCTCCCAGAGATCTCCATCTCAACGCTAAGACCCAGCTCCACTCAACTGTCTCCAGCACTGTAGCATCAGCAAGCTAAAGTGTTGGATCCCCTAGGCCAAACAACTAGCAAGACAGGAACACAACCCCACTCATTAGCATAAAGGTTGCCTAAAATCATAATAAGGTAACAGAAACCCTAAAACGCACCACCAGATGCAGTCCTGCCCACCAGAAAGACAAGATCCAGCCTCATCCACCAGAACACAGGCACCAGTCCCCTCCACCAGGAAGCATTCAAAACCCACTGACCAACCTTAGCCACTGGGCGCAGACACCAAAAGCAACAGGAAGTACGAAACTGCAACCTGTGAAAAGGAGACCCCAAACACAGTGGGTTAAGCAAAATGAGAACACAGAGAAACACACAGCAGATGAAGGAGCAAGATAAAAACCCACCAGACCAAACAAATGAAGAGAAAATAGGCAGTCTGCCTGAAAAAGAATTCAGAATAATGATAGTAAAGATAGCCAAAATCTTCGAAACAGAATGGAGAAAATACAAGAAATGTTTAACAAGGACCTAGAAGAACTAAAGCGCAAAGGAACAATGATGAATAACACAACAAATGAAATTTAAAACTCTCTAGAAGGAATCAATAGCAGAATAACTGAGGCAGAAGAACGGATAAGCGACCTAGAAGATAAAATACTGGAAATAACTACTGCCGAGCAGAATAAAGAAAAAAGGTTGAAAAGAATTGAGGACAATCTCAGAAGCCTCTGGGACAACATTAAATGCACCAACATTCGAATTACAGGAGTCCCAGAAGAAGAAGACAAAAAGAAAGGGACTGAGAAAATATCTGAAGAGATTATAGTTGAAAACTACCTTAATAAGGGAAAGGAAAGTCAGTCAAGTTCAGGAAGTGCAGAGAGTCCCATAGAGGATAAATCCAAGGAGAAACATGCCAAGACACATATTAATCAAACTATCAAAAATTAAATGCAAAGAAAAAATATTAAAAGCAGCAAGGGAAAAACAACAAATAACATACAAGACAATCCCCATAAGGTTAACAGCTGATCTTTCAGCAGAAACTCTGCAAGCCAGAAAGGAGTGACAGGACATATTTAAAGAGATGAAAGGGAAAAACCTACAACCAAGATTACTCTACACAGCAAGGATCTCATTCAGATTCGATGGAGAAATTAGAACCTTTACAGACAAGCAAAAGCTAAGAGAATTCAGCACCACCAAACCAGCTTTACAACAAATGCTAAAGGAACTTCTCTAGGCAGGAAACACAAGAGAAGGGAAGGACCTACAATAACAAACCCAAAACAATTAAGAAAATGGTAACAGGAACATACATATTGACCCATTTCAGACCTAGGGACACATACAGACCGAAAGTGAGGGGATGGAAAAAGATATTCCATGTAAATGGAAATCAAAAGAAAGCTGAAGTAGCAATTCTCATTTCAGACAAAATAGACTTTAAAATAAAGACTATTACAAGAGACAAAGAAGGACACTACATAATGATCAAGGGATCAAACGAAGAAGAAGATATAAAAATTGTAAATATTTATGCACCCAACATAGGAGCAACTCAATACATAAGGCAAATTCTAACAGCCATAAAGGGGGAAATCGACAGTAACACAATCATAGTAGGGGACTTTAACACCCCACTTTCACCAATGCACAGATCATCCAAAATGAAAATATATAAGGAAACACAAGCTTTAAATGATACATTAAACAAGATGGACTTAATTGATATTTATAAGACATTCCATCCAAAAACAACAGAATACACTTTCTTCTCAAGTGCTCATGGAACATTTTCCAGGAGAGATCATATCATGGGTCACAAATCAAGCCTTGGTAAATTTAAGAAAATTGAAATCATGTCAAGTATCTTTTACGATCACAACGCTATGAGACTAGACAACAATTACAGGGAAAAAATCTGTAAAAAATATACAAACACATGCAGTTAAACAATACACTACTAAATAACCAAGATATCACTGAAGAAATCAAAGGGAAATCAAAAAATACCTAGAAAAAAATGACAACGAAAACATGATGACCCAAAACCTATGGGATGCAGCAAAAGCAGTTCTAAGAGGGAAGTTTATAGCAATACAAGCCTACCTCAAGAAACAGGAAACATCTCAAATAAACAATCTAACCTTGCACCTAAAGCAATTAGAGAAAGAAGAACAAAAAAACCCCAAAGTTAGCAGAAGGAAAGAAATCATAAAAATAAGATCAGAAATAAAGGAAAAAGAAATGAAGGAAACAATAGCAAAGATCAATAAAACTAAAAGCTGGCTCTTTGAGAAGATAAACAAAATTGACAAAGAATTAGCCAGATTCATCAAGAAAAAAAGGAAGAAGACTCAAATCAATAGAATTAGAAATGAAAAAAGAGAAGTAACAACTGACACTGAAGAAATACAAAGGATCATGAGAGATTACTACAAGCAACTATATGCCAATAAAATGGACAACCTGGAAGAAATGGACAAATTCTTAGAAAAGCACAACCTTCCGAGACTGAACCAGCAAGAAATAGAAAATATAAACAGACCAATCACAAGAACTGAAATTGAAACTGTGATTGAAAATCTTCCAACAAACAAAAGCCCAAGACCTGATGGCTTCACAGGCGAATTCTATCAAACATTTACACAAGAGCTAACACATACCCTTCTCAAACTCTTCCAAAATATAACAGAGGGAGGAACACTCCAAAACTCATTCTGTGAGGCCACTATCACCCTGATACCGAAACCGGACAAAGTGTTCACAAAGAATGAAAACTACAGGCCAATAACAATGATGGACATAGATGAAAAAAATCCTCAACAAAATACTAGCAGACAGAATCCAGCAGCACATTACAAGGATCATACACCATGAACAAGTGGAGTTTACCCCAGGAATGCAAGGATTCTTCAATATATGCAAATCAATCAATGTGATACACCATATTAACAAACTGAAGGATAAAAACCACATGATAATCTCAATAGATACAGAAAAAGCTTTCAACAAAATTCAACACCCATTTATGATAAAAATCCACCAGAAAGTAGGCATAGAGGGAACTTACCTCAACTTAATAAAGGCCATATATGACAAACCCACAGCCAACATCGTTCTCAATGGTGAAAAACTGAAACCATTTCCTCTAACATCAGGAACAAGACAAGGTTGTCCACTCTCACCACTATTATTCAACATAGTTTTGGAAGTGTTAGCCACAGCAATCAGAAAAGAAAAAGAAATAAAAGGAATCCAAATTGGAAAAGAAGAAGTAAAACTGTCACTGTTTGCAGATGACATGATACTCTTCATGGAGAATCCTAAAGATGCTACCAGAAAACTACTAGAGCTAATCAATGAATTTGGTAAAGTAGCAGGATACAAAATTAATGCACAGAAATCTCTTGCATTCCTATACACCAATGATGAAAAATCTGAAAGAGAAATGAAGGAAATACTCCCATTTACCATTGCAACAAAAAGAATAAAATACCTAGGAATAAACCTACCTAAGGAGACAAAAGACCTGTATGCAGAAAACTATAAGACACTGATGAAAGAAATTAAAGATGATACAAACAGATGGAGAGATATACCATGTTCTTGGATTGGAAGAATCAACATTGTGAAAACGACTATACTAGCCAAAGCAATCTACAGATTCAATGCAATCCCTATCAAACTACCAATGGCATTTTTCACAGAACTAGAATAAAAAATTTCACGATTTGTATGGAAACACAAGAGACCCCGAATAGCCAAAGCAATCTTGAGAAAGAAAAAAGGAGCTAGAGGAATCAGGCTCCCGGACTTCAGACTATACTACAAAGCTACAGTAATCAAGACAGTATGGCACTGGCGCAAAAACAGAAATATAGATCAATGGAACAGGATAGAAAGCCCAGAGATAAACCCACACACATATGGTCACCTTATTTTTGATAACGGAAGCAAGAATATACAATACAGCCTCCTCAATAAGTGGTGCTGGGAAAACTGGACAGCTACATGTAAAAGAATGAAATTAGAACACTCCCTAACACCATACACAAAAATAAACTCAAAATGGATTAAAGACTTAAATGTAAGGCCAGACACTATAAAACTCTTAGAGGAAAACATAGGCAGAACACTCTATGACATAATGCACAGCAAGATCCTTTTTGACCCACCTCCTAGAGAAATGGAAATAAAAACAAAAATAAACAAATGGGCCCTAATGAAACTTAAAAGCTTTTGCACAGCAAAGGAAACCATAAACAAGACCAAAAGACAACCCTCAGAATGGGAGAAAATATTTGCAAACGAAGCAACTGACAAAGGATTAATCTCCAAGATTTACAAGCAGCTCATGCAGCTCAATATCAAAAAACAAACAACCAAATCCAAAAACGGGCAGAAGACCTAAATAGACATTTCTCCAAAGAAGATATACAGATTGCCAACAAACACATGAAAGAATGCTCAACATCACTAATCATTAGAGAAATGCAACTCAAAACTACAATGAAGTATCACCTCACACCAGTCAGAATGGCCATCATCAAAAAATCAACAAACAATAAATGCTGGAGAGGGTGTGGAGAAAAGGGAACCCACGAGAATGTAATGGGAATGTAAATTGATACAGCCACTATGGAGAACAGTATGGAAATTCCTTAAAAAACTAAAAATAGAACTATAATACGACCCAGGAATCTCACTACTGGGCATATACCCTGAGAAAAGCATAATTCAAAAAGAGTCGTGTACCACAATGTTCTTTGCAGCACTATTTACAATAGCCAGGACATGGAAGCAACCAAAGAGTCCATCGACAGATGAACTGATAAAGAAGATGTGGCACATATATACAATGGAATATTACTCAGCCATATAAAGAAACGAAATTGAGTTATTTGTAGTGAGGTGGATGGACCTAGAGTCTGTCATACAGAGTGAAGTAAGTCAGAAAGAGAAAAACAAATACCGTATGCTAACATATATATATGGAATCTAAAAAAAAAAAAATGGTTCTGAAGAACCTAGGGGCAGGACAGGAATAATGATGGAGACGTAGAAAATGGACTTGAGGACAACGGGAGGGGGAAGGGTAAGCTGGGATGAAGTGAGAGAGTGGCATGTACTTATATATATTACCAAATGTAAAATAGATAGCTAGTGAGAAGCAGCCACATAGCACAGGGAAATCAGCTCGGTGCTCTGTGACCACCTAGAGGGGTGGGATAGAGAGGGTGGGAGGGAGACATAACAGGGAGGAGATATGGGGATATATGTATATGTATAGCTGATTCACTTGTTATAAAGCAGAAAGTAACACACCATTTTAAATCAATTATACGCCAATAAACACGTTAAGAAAAAAAAAAAAGAGAATGTGGTTCATATCTTGGAACCTGTCAGCATATGGCCCAGGGCAATTACAGCATTGCTTACCTGATATATGATGTAAAAATTCTCCTCCTCTACTACAGGGATATTGCTAAAATTAGTATGCATGTAATAAAAGCTGGGATGCAGATGGAAATGGAAACAGTTTTGCTACCTTAAAAGTCGGTTATGACTTCTGCTTCTAATTATGGCATGCTAGGTACTTCTGCTGAGAACAACTAATAAAGTGTGTATTATGTCAAAGATAATCTTCAAAGCATCAAAAAGCTAACAAGATGATGAAGAAATACTGAGCAAAAATATAGGAAAAAGCAAAAACCTGAAAATGTAAACCCAGTTTTCAAAGATGATTTTGTTTGCAAGATGTTTGCCAAAACTGTTGCAAAGCTGAGCTGCATATCTGCAACTTTTGATGGTAAGGATGACAGAAATCCACTCCCAGATTCTCCCTGAGGTATGGAAAAAGATTTTATATATATATAATATACAAGTATACAAGGCTACAGGGATACTACAGGGTTATACCCTCAGATTAAGAGTGAATGGAAGAAAAAAAAAAAAAAAAAGAGTGAATGGAAGTAAATCAACATTTGTGTATACTTTCAGCCTAGGCTCTGTCACAAGTTGTTCATAGAAACTCAAGCCTCAACCTTAAATTTAGGTTGAGTGGTACAGATCTCAGGTTCTAAAAAAAATTTTTTTCTCTAGAGGAGGAACTGCCATTTCAGGTCTCAAATATTTACTAAAAATAATGTTTTAAATACAATGATAAACATTTAAAGACAGACAGGTACACAAAGAAACAAAACACCAGAACACAATAGGTTTGGAGGAAATATATAAATTCTAAAAAGAAAAATACAAAACCAAATTTAAAAATACAGAGAACAAGTTTAACAATATATTAGACATAACTGAAGAAAGAATTTATGAACCTGAACTAAAGACAGATCAGAAGAAATTGTCCAGGATCCAGTTTCAAGAGAAAAAAAAGTAGCTAATACGTGTGATTAAAGTCCCAGAAAATGAAAGAGAGAATGGACAGAGGCAAAATATGAAGAAATAGTGACTAAAAATTTTACATAGCTGATGAAAGACATCAAACCACAGATTCAAAAATCCCAATTATTCCTCAATACAATAAATAAGAAGAAATCTACAACTAGACACATCATACTGAAACTGTATGGAAGAAAAGAGAATAACTTAAAAGTAAAAAGTTGGGGGGGGGGGGATGCAGAGATTTGATTATCTTCAAAGGATTCATACTTAAGACTCAATTCTCAACAGCCATAGTGAACACCAGAATATTGTGAAACATCATTAGTGTGCTAAAAGTAAATATTTGCAATAGTATTATCCCCAAGTAAAATATCCCACAAGCATGAATATAAAGACATTTGAAACAAAGAAATTACAGGATTTTACCGCTTCCCTTAAAGCAAGTTCTAAAAGATATACTTTAGCAGAGGGCAAAATGATTCCAGACAGGATGGTCTGAGATGCTCAAAAAATAGAAAGGTTCATTGTTATAGTATAATGTTATGTAAGTAATTTAGTGTTGTAAGCAAAAGTGAATAGATGAAAACTTGTGTTAAAAAATAATTTTTGCCCCCAAAAAATTAAAAAATAGAAAGGAAAAGAGAGAGAGATAAATACATGGGTAAAACATAAGGAATATTGCATGAAATGATAAGAATAATGTCTTTGGAATTTTAAATGGATCTAAAAATGTATCAAAGTTAGAGCATATTAAATCAAAAAGGAGTAAATGGAATAAAAGGTTTAAAGTCATTGTAGTTTCCTGGAAGAGTATAAAGGTATTGATTAATATTAGATATTGAGGGACTTCCCTGGTCTAGTGGTTAAGACTCCACGGTTCCACTGCAGGGAGTGCAAGTTCGATCCCTGGTTGGGGAATTAAGATCCCACATGCTGCATGGTGCAGCCAAAAATTTAAAAAACAAACAAACAAAAAAAACATTAGCTACTGATAAGTTAAACATATATATTCTACGGAAACCATCATAGGAATAAGAAACAATATATATAACTTCCAAAGTAGGCATGATAAAACACTATTTACCCAAATATTTAAAAATTGAAAATAACGGCAGAAGACCTTAATAGACATTTCTCCAAAGAAGACATACAGATGTCCAGCAGGCACATGAAAAGATGCTCAGCATCACTAATTATTAGAGAAATGCAAATCAAAACTATAGTGAGGTACCACCTCACACCGGTCAGAACGGCCATCATTAAAAAGTCTACAAATAACAAATGTTGGAGAGGGTGTGAAGAAAAGGTAACCCTCCTACACTGTTGGCAGGAATGTAAGTTGGTGCAGCCATTATGGAAAACATTACAGTACGGAGGTTCCTCAGAAAACTAAAAATAGAATTACCATATGATCCAGCAATCCCACTCCTGGGCATATACCCAGACAAAACTATAATTTAAAAAGATACATGCACCCCTGTGTTCATAGCAGCACTATTCACAATAGCCAAACATGGACATAACCTAAATGTCCATCGACAGATGAATGAATAAAGAAGATGTGGTACGTATACACAATGGAATACTGCTCAGCCATAAAAAAGAATGAAATAATGCCATTTGCAGCAACATGGATGCAGCTAGAGACTATCATACTAAGTGGAGTAAGTCAGAAAGAGAAAGACAAATACCATATGATACCACTTATATGTGGATTCTAAAATATGGCACAAATGAACGTATCTACAAAACAGAAACAGACTCACAGACATAGAGAACAGACTCGTGGTTGCCAAGGGGGAGGGTGGTAGAGGAGGGAAGGACTGGGAGTGTGGGATGAGCAGATGTAAACTACATATATAGGATGGATAAACAACAAGGTCCTACTGTACAGCACAGGGAACTATATTCAGTATCCTGTGATAAACCATAATGGAAAAGAATTTTTTAAATGTCTGTATGTGTGTAACTGAGTCACTTTGCTGCACAGCAGAGATTGGCACAACATTGTAAATCAACTCTACTTCAATAAAAAAATAAATAAATAAAAATTAAAAAAAATTAAATCAGAATATATTATATGCAGACCACTGACATTTTTTTAAAAGGAATAATAAAAAAGATAAATTTAAGATAGGAAATAAAAGGAGAATATAAAACAAACAAAAGGCAGCATCTATGAAAAACAAAAATCAAATGGCAGGATAAAACAAAAAATATCAGTAATCATAATGTATATAAACAGGTAAAATTTGCTTTTAAAAGAAATGAGACAGATCTTTGTATCTAAATATCATTTCCCATTCAAAGAAACCAACAATCTTTGAACAAAGGTCTGATTACAGTTCTGGTGAATGGAAAGTGTTCTGGGCCCTCTTTTTGTACCAGAAAGTCCTGTTGGATCCTTTTCCTTCTGGTCATTGGATGTGAACAACCACCAGTACCAATTTACTTCTGGACTACCTTTCTAATGCATTACTCCATCATCACCAGTTCTAACCAATGCTTCTTTTTTTTTTTTTTTTTTTAACATCTTTATTGAAGTATAATTGCCTTACAATGGTGTGTTAGCTTCTGCTTTATAACAAAGTGAATCAGTTATACATATACAATATGTTCCCATTTCTCTTCCCTCTTGCATCTCCCTCCCTCCCACCCTCCCCATCCCACCCCTCTAGGTGGTCACAAAGCACCGAGCTGATATCCCTGTGCTATGCGGCTGCTTCCCACTAGCTATCTATTTTACATTTGGTAGTGGATATATGTCCATGACACTCTCTTACTCTGTCACATCTCACCCCACCCCCTCCCCATATCCTCAAGTCCATTCTCTAGTAGGTCTGTGTCTTTATTCCCGTCTTGCCACTAGGTTCTTCATGGCCTTTTTTTTTTTTTCCCTTAGATTCCGTATATATGTGTTAGCATACTGTATTTGTTTTTCTCTTTCTGACTTACTTCACTCTGTATGACAGACTCTAACTCCATCCACCTCATTACAAATACCTCCATTTCATTTCTTTTTATGGCTGAGTAATATTCCATTGTATATATGTGCCACATCTTCTTTATCCATTCATCTGTCGATGGACATTTAGGTTGCTTCCATGTCCTGGCTATTGTAAATAGAGCTGCAATGAACATTTTGGTACATGACTCTTTTTGACCTATGGTTTTTCTCAGGGTATATGCCCAGTAGTGGGATTGCTGGGTCGTATGGTAGTTCTATTTGTAGTTTTTTAAGGAACCTCCATACTGTTCTCCATAGTGGCTGTATCAATTTACATTCCCACCAACAGTGCAAGAGTGTTCCCTTTCCTCCACACCCTCTCCAGCATTTATTGTTTCTAGATTTTTTGATGATGGCCATTCTGACCGGTGTGAGATGATATCTCATTGTAGTTTTGATTTGCATTTCTCTAATGATTAATGATGTTGAGCATTCTTTCATGTGTCTGTAGGCCATCTGTATATCTTCTTTGGAGAAATGTCTATTTAGGCCTTCTGCCCATTTTTGGATTGGGTTGTTCGTTTTTTTGTTATTGAGCTGCATGAGCTGCTTGTAAATCTTGGAGATTAATCCTTTTGATTAATCAGTTGCTTCATTTGCCAATATTTTCTCCCATTCTGATGGTTGTCTTTTGGTCTTGTTTATGGTTTCCTTTGCTGTGCAAAAGCTTTTACGTTTCATTAGGTCCCATTTGTTTATTTGTGTTCTTATTTCCATTTCTCTGGGAGCTGGGTCAAAAAGAATCTTGCTGTGATGTATGTCATAGAGTGTTCTGCCTATGTTTTCCTCTAAGAGTTTGATAGTGTCTGGTCTTACACTTAGGTCTTTAATCCATTTTGAGTTTATTTTTGTGCATGGTGTCAGGGAGTGTTCTAATTTCATACTTTTACATGTACCTGTCCAATTTTCCCAGCACCACTTATTGAAGAGGCTGTCTTTTCTCCACTGTATATGCTTGCCTCCTTTATCAAAGATAAGGTGACCATATGTGTGTGGGTTTATCTCTGGGCTTTCTATCCTGTTCCATTGATCTATATTTCTGTTTTTGTGCCAGTACCAAACTGTCTTGATTACTGAAGCTTTGTAATATAGTCTGAAGTCAGGGAGCCTGATTCCCCCAGTTCCATTTTTCATTCTCAAGATTGCTTTGGCTATTCGGGGTCTTTTGTGTTTCCATACAAATTGTGAAATTTTTTGTTCTAGTTCTGTGAAAAATGCCAGTGGTAGTTCGATAGGGATTGCATTGAATCTGTAGATTGCTTTGGGTAGTAGAGTCATTTTCACAATGTTGATTCTTCCAATCCAGGAACATGGTATATCTCTCCATCTATTTGTATCATCTTTAATTTCTTTCATCAGTGTCTTATAATTTTCTGCATACAGGTCTTTTGTCTCCTTAGGTAGGTTTATTCCTAGATATTTTATTCTTTTTGTTGCAATGGTAAACGGGAGTGTTTTCTTAATTTCACTTTCAGATTTTTCGTCATTAGTGTATAGAAATGCAAGAGATTTCTGTGCATTAATTTTGTATCCTGCTACTTTACCAAATTCATTGATTAGCTCTAGGAGTTTTCTGGTAGCATCTTTAGGATTCTCTATGTATAGTATCATGTCATCTGCAAATAGTGACAGCTTTACTTCTTCTTTTCCGATTTGGATTCCTTTTATTTCTTTTTCTTCTCTGATTGCTGTGGCTAACACTTCCAAAACTATGTTGAATAATAGTGGTGAGAGTGGGCAACCTTGTCTTGTTCCTGATCTTAGTGGAAATGGCTTCAGTTTTTCACCATTGAGGACAATGTTGGCTGTGGGTTTGTCATATATGGCCTTTATTATGTTGAGGAAAGTTCCCTCTATGCCTACTTTCTGCAGGGCTTTTATCATAAATGGGTGTTGAATTTTGTCAAAAGCTTTCTCTGCATCTATTGAGATGATCATATGGTTTTTCTCCTTCAATTTGTTAATATGGTGTATCACATTGATTGATTTGCGTATATTGAAGAATCCTTGCATTCCTGGGATAAACCCCACTTGATCATGGTGTATGATCCTTTTAATGTGCTGTTGGATTCTGTTTGCTAGTATTTTGTTGAGGATTTTTGCATCTATGTTCATCAGTGATACTGGCCTGTAGTTTTCTTTCTTTGTGACATCTTTGTCTGGTTTTGGTATCAGGGTGATGGTGGCCTCGTCGAATGAGTTTGGGAGAGTTCCTCCCTCTGCAATATTTTGGAAGAGTTTGAGAAGGATAGGTGTTAGCTCTTCTCTAAATGTTTGATAGAATTCATCTGTGAAGCCATCTGGTCCTGGGCTTTTGTTTGTTGGAAGGTTTTTAATCACAGTTTCAATTTCACTACTTGTGATTGGTCTGTTCATATTTTCTATTTCTTCCTGGTTCAGTCTCGGCAGTTTGTGCATTTCTAAGAATCTGTCCATTTCTTCCAGGTTGTCCATTTTATTGGCATAGAGCTGCTTGTAGTAATCTCTCATTATCTTTTGTATTTCTGCAGTGTCAGTGGTTACTTCTCCTTTTTCATTTCTAATTCTATTGATTTGAGTCTTCTCCCTTTTTCTCTTGATGAGTCTGGCTAATGGTTTATCAATTTTGTTTATCTTCTCAAAGAACCAGCTTTTAGTTTCATTGATTTTTGCTATTGTTTCCTTCATTTCTTTTTCATTTATTTCTGACCTGATCTTTATAATTTCTTTCCTTCTGCTAGCTTTGGGGTTTTTTTGTTCTTCTTTCTCTAATTGCTTTAGGTGCAAGGTTAGGTTGTTTATTCGAGATGTTTCCTGTTTCTTGAGGTAGGCTTGTATTGCTATAAACTTCCCTCTTAGCACTGCTTTTGCTGTGTCCCATAGGTTTTGGGTCGTCGTATCTCCATTGTCATTTGTTTCTAGGTATTTTTTGATTTCCCCTTTGATTTCTTCAGTGATCACTTCGTTATTAAGTAGTGTATTGTGTAGCCTCCATGTGTTTGTATTTTTTACAGATCTTTTCCTGTAATTGATATCTAGTCTCATAGCGTTGTGGTCGGAAAAGATACTTGATACGATTTCAATTTTCTTAAATTTACCAAGGCTTGATTTGTGACCCAAGATATGATCTATTCTGGAGAATGTTCCATGAGCACTTGAGAAAAATGTGTATTCTGTTGTTTTTGGGTGGAATGTCCTATAAATATCAATTAAGTCCATCTTGTTTAATGTATCATTTAAAGCTTGTGTTTCCTTATTTATTTTCATTTTGGATGATCTGTCCATTGGTGAAAGTGGGGTGTTAAAGTCCCCTACTATGATTGTGTTGCTGTCGATTTCCCCTTTTATGGCTGTTAGTATTTGCCTTATGTATTGAGGTGCTCCTATGTTGGGTGCATAAATATTTACAATTGTTATACCTTCCTCTTGGATCGATCCCTTGATCATTATATAGTGTCCTTCTTTGTCTCTTGTAATAGTCTTTATTTTAAAGTCTATTTTGTCTGATATGAGAATTGCTACTCCAGCTTTCTTCTGATTTCCATTTGCATGGAATATCTTTTTCCATACCCTCACTTTCAGTCTGTATGTGTCCCTAGGTCTGAAGTGGGTCTCTTGTAGACAGCATACATATGGGTCTTGTTTTTGTATCCATTCAGCCAGCCTGTGTCTTTTGGTGGGAGCATTTAATCCATTTACATTCAAGGTAATTATCGATATGTATGTTCCTATTCCCATTTTCTTAAATGTTTTGGGTTTGTTATTGTAGGTGTTTTCCTTCTCTTGTGTTTCTTGCCTAGAGAAGTTCCTTTAGCATTTGTTGCAAAGCTGGTTTGGTGGTGCTGAACTCTCTCAGCTTTTGCTTGTCTGTAAAGGTTTTAATTTCTCCATCACATCTGAATGAGATCCTTGCTGGGTAGAGTAATCTTGGTTGTAGGTTTTTCTCCTTCATCACTTTAAGTATATCCTGCCACTCCCTTCTGGCTTGCAGAGTTTCTGCTGAAAGATCAGATGTTAACCTTATGGGGATTCCCTTGTGTGTTATTTGTTTTTTTTCCCTTGCTGCCTTTAATATGTTTTCCTTATATTTAATTTCTGACAGTTTGATTAATATGTGTCTTGGCGTGTTTCTCCTTGGGTTTATCCTGTATGGGACTCTCTGTGCTTCCAGGACTTGATTATTTCCTTTCCCATATTAGGGAAGTTTTCAACTATAATCTCTTCAAATATTTTCTCAGTCCCTTTCTTTTTCTCTTCTTCTTCTGGGACCCCTATAATTCGAATGTTGGTGCGTTTAATGTTGTCCCAGAGGTCTCTGAGACTGTCCTCAGTTCTTTTCATTCTTTTTTCTTTATCCTGCTCTGCAGTAGTTATTTCCACCATTTTATCTTCTAGGTCACTTATCCTTTCTTCTGCCTCAGTTATTCTGCTATTGATCCCATCTAGAGTATTTTTAATTTCATTTATTGTGTTTTTCATCATTGCTTGGTTCCTCTTTAGTTCTTCTACGTCCTTGTTAAATGTTTCTTGCATTTTCTCTATTCTATTTCCAAGATTTTGGATCATCCTTACTATCATTATTCTGAATTCTTTTTCAGGTAGACTACCTATTTCCTCTTCATTTGTTAAGTCTAGTGTGTTTTGACCCTGCTCCTTCATCTGCTGTGTTTTTCTGTCGTCTCATTTTGCTTATCTTACTGTGTTTGGGGTCTCCTTATCACAGGTTGCAGGTTCGTAGTTCCCGTTGTTTTTGGTATCTGTCCCCAGTGGCTAAGGTTGGTTCAGTGGGTTGTGTAGGCTTCCTGGTGGAGGGAACTAGTGCCTGAGCTCTGGTGGATGAGGCTGGATCTTGTCTTTCTGGTGGGCACGTCCACGTCTGGTGTTGTATTTTGGGGTGTCTGTGGCCTTATTATGATTTTAGGCAGCCTCTCTGCTAATGGATGGGGCTGTGTTCCTGTCTTGCTAGTTGTTTGGCATAGGGTGTTCAGCACTGTAGCTTGCTGGTCATTGAGTGATGCTGGATCTTGATGTTGAGATGGAGATCTCTGAGAGATTTTTGCCGTTTGGTATTACGTGGAGCTGGGAGGTCTCTTGTGGACCAGTGTCCTGAAGTTGGCTCTCCCACCTCCGAGGTACGGCCCTGATGCCTGGCTGAAGCACCAAGAGCCTTTCGTCCACACGGCTCAGAGTAAAAGGGAGAAAAAATAGAAAGAAAGAAAGAAAGAAAGAAAGAAAGAAAGAAAGAAAGAAAGAGGCTATAATATAGTGAAGTAAAATAAAGCTATTAGAAAGCAAATCTATACAGACAAAATCTCCCCCAGAAGCATATACATATACACTCACAAAAAAAAAGGAAAAGGGGAAAAATTAATATATCCTGCTCCCAAAGTCCACCTCCTGAATTTGGGATGATTCGTTGTCTATTCAGGTATTCAACAGATGCAGGCACATCAAGTTGTTTGTGGAGTTTTAATCCGCTGCTTCTGAGGCTGCTGGGAGAGATTTCCCCTCCTCGTCTCTGTTCGAACAGCTCCTGGGGATCAGCTTTGGATTTGGACCCGCCTCTGCGTGTAGGTCGCCTGAGGGCGTCTGTTCCCCGCCCAGACAGGACGGGGTTAAAGGAGCAGCTGCTTCAGGGGCTCTGGCTCACCCAGGCCACGGGGAGGGAGGGGTACAGAGGAGGCGGGGCGAGCCTGCGGCGTCAGAGGCCGGCGTGACGTTGCACCAGCCTGAGGTGCGCAGTGCGTTCTCCCGGGGAAGTTGTCCCTGGATCACGGGACGCTGGCAGTGGCGGGCTGCACAGGCTCCCGGGAGGGGCGGTGTGGAGAGTGACCTGTGCTCACACACAGGCTTTTTGGAGGCGGCAGCAGCAGCCCCAGCATCTCACGCCCGTCTCTGGGGTCCGCGCTGATCTCCGCGGCTCGCGCCAGTCTCTGGAGTTCATTTAGGCGGCGCTCTGAATCCCCTCTCCTTGCGCGCCGCGAAACAAAGAGGCAAGAAAAAGTCTCTTGCCTCTTCGGCAGCTGCAGACTTTTTCCCGGTCTCCCTCTCAGCCAGCTGTGGTGCGCTAACCCCTTCAGGCTGTGTTCACGCCGCCAACCCCAGTCCTCTCCCTGCGATCCGACCGAAGCCCGAGCCTCAGCTCCCAGCCCCGCCCTCCCCGGCGGCTGAGCAGACAAGCCTCTCGGGCTGGTGAGTGCTGGTCAGCGCCGAGCCTCCGTGCGGGAAGTGCGGGAACCTCTCCGCTTTGCCCTCCACACCCCTGTGGCTGTGCTCTCCTCCGTGGCTCCGAAGCTTCCCCCCTCTGCCACCCGCAGTCTCTGCCCGCGAAGGGGCTTCCTACTGCGTGGAAATCTTTCCTCCTTCACAGCTCCCTCCCACTGGTGCAGGTGCCGTCCCTATTCTTTTGTCTCTGTTATTTCTTTTTTCTTTCGCCCTACCCAAGTACGGGGGGAGTTTCTTGCCTTTTGGTAGGTCTGACGTTTTCTGCCAGCGTTCAGTGGGTGTTTTGTAGGAGCAGTTCCACGTGTAGATGTATTTCTACTGTATCTGTGGGAAGGAAGGTGATCTCCGCGTCTTACTCTTCCGCCATCTTCTCTCCTCCCCCAATGCTTCTTATAATTGCTACAATTCCTACTTCTGTTCAGACAATTCTGCCTACTCTCAATTCCCTATATTCACACTTTTCTATATACAAAGACAGAAAAATACATGCTCATACTTTAGAAACACATACATGCTCATGCTTTATAAACACACAGTTTAGACAACATTGTACTCATATTGCAGACCCCCCTATTGTGTCAGTTCATTTAGAATCAGATGCTACCAGTGGAGGATAAAGAGAGAGGGAGCAACATGCAGGGGGAGCCTTCAGACCATGATGTAGATCTGACAACTGTGGAAGGGGAAAAGAGAGGAAGGACTCGGCAGGAAGAGCTTCAGATTATGGACCAGTTCTGAGAAAGAGTCAGCCAGGCAGATGGAAAGTCTCTGAGCCAAAGTGCCTGATAAAACAGTCCCACACTGAGCTGGAAAGGGTCAGCTTTAGAAAGCCTCTGTGCTCAGTCACTGGCTGGGAGCAGTCCAGAGGAAGAATGGCCCTGGAGTGAATGCCATGGTAGATCTACAGGACAGCAGCTGGAGGCTGGCCAAGTATGCTCTCCCATCAGATTCTCTGGAAGGAGATGTGAGCATCACATCTTTTTTTGTGAATGTCACACCTATTTACACAATTAATATTCACCAATCTTTTACATTAAGGAATCTTTTATATAATTTGTTATTAATCTTCTCTTTTTAGCTCATGGCATCTTTTCCCCAAAAAATATAATTATTATTTTCTTAAGTAAATGAAAAGTTTAGATTACACTTAAAAAAAGGAAGTGTAAATATACACAATAATCTTCCAATTTAAATTACACATACACTTTGGCCAGGAATTCCAAATAGAAAACTACACATATGTATGCAAAGGTACGTGCAAGTATGCTTTAAGAGAAAAAAAATCAAGATGCAGAACGATATAGATTACCTTATTCCACATATGTAAAAACATTAATCTGCACAAACCTGCATGACATAAATAAAAATGAAAATGTTCGAATAGATACACACATTGCATTTGACAATGGTTGATTTCAGGGAGAAGAGAACTGGGGAGGACAGCATTCAAGGTGGGGAGTGCTCTTTATGCCATACACATCTTTGTATTTGTATTTTTTCTACTACTTGTGCAAGTACTTAAGTAATTTTAATAGGTCTTACCACTCTGAAAACAGCACAGACAATAATATTGCTAAAGAAAATAATGGTTTAACAAAAGACAAACTAGAAAAAAATTTTTGAAAAGAAACCACAAAATAAAATAATGTTAGTAAGACCAAATTAACCACATGCCACTTATATGGTTCATATAAAACAAAACAAACAACAAAGAGATGATTAAAATGAAAATATTCCTGAACACAAACAGATAATAACACAGGGCTGGCCATATTAGAGTAGGATTGCAGCATTAAATAGGCCAAAGTAGGTCATTCAAAACTGGTTAAGAGACAGAATTCATAAGAAAGATAAAACATTGCCAAATTCATAATAAAGATAAACAGCTTCTACTCACATAAAGTAAAAGCTATTAGTAACATATGGAGAAATGGACAAAACACAGGTGCATTGAAAACCCCAAAAAGTAGTTTTTAGAAGAACTATGTCACAGAAGAATGGAATAACAGAACAATATAACAGCTATACCTATTATTAACTGAGCACTTACCATTCATCAGGTAATATACTATATAGTCTTTTATTAAATCCCCAGAACACCCACATTACATACAAAACTCTGAGACTTCAAGAAGTTAAGATACTTATGAAAACAAAGTTAAGATACTTAAGAAAAACTTATGATTACCAAAGAGGAAAGCAGGGAGAGATAAATTAGAAATTTGGAATTAACAGATACATACTACTATATATAAAATATTACAGATAAACAACAAGGACCTACTGTATAGCATAGGGAACTATATTCAATATCTTGTAATAACCTATAATGGAAAAGAATCTGGAAAAGAAAACGCATATATACACACATACATATATATATATGTATAACTGAATCACTTTGCTGTACACCTGAAACATGGTAAATCAACTATACTTCAATAAAAAAATAAAAATTTTTAAAAAGAAGAAGTTAAAATACTAATACAAGGGTATCCAGAAAACAAGTGGGATTCAAATCCAAGACTGTCTGATTACAAAGCCTGCACCCTGCTTAGTGCCACTACAATATAAAAGTCACTGCATATAATAGCATTGAATTAGTATTGTAGACACTATTGGAATATCTAGTAAACCACAAAGCAAATATCAATAAATTCCAAGAAACTGTTACTCTAAAGAACATATTTTCTTATGTTAATAAGGATAAACAATAAAAATTAAACAAAATAATTTCAAGTTAAAAAAACACTTTCCCACATAAGTTGTGTATCAAAAAGATAAAGAAAGCTGCAATAGAAATTATTTAGAAAATAAATGAACACACCATAAATAAAAAATATATGAAATAAGGTCAAAATACTTATATTTGTTAAAAATATGAAAGGTAAAGAGATTAAATTTTCAACAAGAAATTAGGAAAACACCCAAATAGAGATGTCAACCTTCTGCAGAAGCAGGAAACCAATAACCAAAACATTTTCAAAAAGAGAAGCAACAAAAACTCAGAGGGGCAAAAACTGAATTTATAACTAATCCAAAAGTTTTCTGGTCAAATATGGTAGGTTGGACTCATTTGTTTTTCTGGCTGACTGGTCATGATATCTAATAGCTAGGGAATCATACACCATAAACCTTGCTAAAAAAATTAAAGAGATGGTTTTACACTAGTGTGGGTATAGTAATTTGACAAGTAGAGAATAAAGCACTTGTAATTGAAAATAAATGAGAAAAGACAAAAAAAAATACTAATTTCTAGAAAATTCATTCTAGGGAAGAAAAAAATTCCCCAAATATCATTAGAAATGGGAAAGAAAACAATGCAACTTTAGCAATGGAGATTAAAACTAAAGAGAGAATATATACAAACTCTGCATATAAGCTTATAAATTTCAATTGAATAAATGGCTTTCTGTAAGAATATGTTACCAATTGACTTGAGGAAAAATATTAAACATGAATAGCCCAAGAATTAGAAAATAAAAAGTTTTAATTGTCAAAAAATTACCTTCCCAAACTGTTCAAATGTTTCTAGACAGTGAATCCTTCCACATTTTCAAGGTTATTCCTATGCTATTTGAATTCCAGAATATTAAAAAAGAAGAAATGTTACCCAATTAACTTTATAAAGCAAGAATAACCTTGATAACAGAGTCCAACAAAAAAAATACACTAAATACATATTTCACTCATGAGTGTATATTTTAAAAAAACAATAAAATATTGCCTAACAGAATTCAATATAATATTTAAAAATAATACGTCATAATCAAGTAATGCAAGGAATGTAAAGATGTTTCAATATCAACAATGATGTTGATGACCATTTCAAACAAGGGCATATATGGACAGAATTTCTTTAATTTTATATCTGAATTTATTATGCTAATACCCTGGTATGCTTTCCCCATGATTAACTTTTTTGTCTTACTCTTTTCTGATATATGTGTTATCAGTAAGCTATCTAGGATCCTATGCAAATAAACTAATTCTAAATACCATTAAAAATGTATGCACCATGATGTTCATCACAGAATTATTTTAAGAGGAAAATATAAGTAGGAAGAAGAAAAGGAGGGGAAAGGAGAAAAAAAGAAGAGGAGCAGGAAGAAAAAGAATTTTTAACAATGAAAGAAAATGGACCAGAAAGTGGGCAGTGATTGTCTTGAGGGAGAAAAATAACAGATGATTTTGGTTTCCTTCTCTTCATTTTTCTAATTTTTAAAATAAGCCATAAAACATAAAATGAGAGCAAGCAAACACTTTAAAGGAAGAAGAAAATAGATTAATAATTGTATTGGGTAGTTTTAAACTTTCTTAAACATTAACTAAAAATGCACTTTTAAAAGCAAATGAAAATATCATAAAGATCTTCTAAACAACCCAAGAAGCTTTATATCTTGTCAGTCAAATAAATGATTCATTCAGAAAGAAAAGAGAATATTCTTTTTGACTGGCTAAATTAACATGGATAAGTACAACATTTTTTTTTTTAGAAATATACGTATAAGAAGTGTACACATAGTTAGGGGTTATGTGTGTATATATGTATACACATATAACACATACATATAAAAATTATTTATTTTGTATGTATAATTTCTATAGTGCCATCCAATCATTCAATTATGGCAATCTTTACCAACAATTTACATAACAACTGTCCAGTAAAATTTAATGTTATATTCAATTATACAGTCTAATTATTAAACAATACAGAAAAGTCATTCAGTATTTTACCTCATATTTTGGATATACTGTTTCCTTTATGACAGATACTGGAACAGAGAATTTGGGTGAAGTTAGATTCCAAAACAACTTGGTAAATCCTGGATAAGCAGACACCTTTGAAAATAACATAAAAGGCTATTAGAAATTAACAAATGATCCCTAGGGTAAATACCCAAGCTCCTATCAAAATTAGTTCTAGCTGCTGAGAAAATGAGGTGATTGGTTCCACAGTGTCTGCAAATCTGGGAAAGACAATTTATCATACCCATCAGATTAGCAAAAATATAGTCAGCAACTTCAAGTGATGCCAAGGATGTGGGAAATTAGTAGAACCACACTAGAGGCAAACTGGTTATTTCTAGTAAAATAGAAAATGTATATGCTGCATAATCCAATAATTTCACTTCCAGCTATATATTCTAAGGAAATTCTTCCACATATTCATGAAGAGATATGTACAAGGATGTTGATACAGTGTACGAAATAGCAAAAAACAAAGCCCAATTTAAATGTCGATTAATAGAGAAACAGATGAATAAAATGTGGTGTATTCATATAACTAAACACTGTAAAGCCATTCCAGCACAAAAATTACAAACCATAGTTGGATCTTAGAAGCATAGTATTAACAGTAAAATAAGTAACTTTTAGAAAGATACATACAAAATCATGTCATTTATATAAATGTACCTAGAACACACAGAACTATAGTACTTATTGTTTAGGGTCATAAGTACATATAATAAAGAATAAAATCATGGACTGGAAAAAACTTAATTGTAACAATAACTGTCCTTGGGTAAAAAGGAAGAGAAATGGAATTAGGAAGAAGTACAAGAGGACTTAATTTGTTTTTAAAATGTCTTTTAAAAAATCTGAAACAAGTATGACAAAATATTACTTACAAATTTTTGATAACATGTACCCACGTGTTTGTTAGCTTGGTTTCTGTATTTATTTGTTTCTTTAAACTTTTTCAAATAACATTTAATCAGGCATAGAGGAATTTTTAGGGAGGTGAAACTATGCTGCATGATACTAGAATTGTGGCTAAATGACATTCATTTCTCAAAACCATCGAACTTTACAGCACAAAGAGTGAGACAATGTATGCAAATTTTAAAAAAATCATTTAGGAGGTCAAGGGCAATCCCAGGATAGTAACCTTGGAAATGAGTAGGGTATATAAGACTAAAGGCAAAAGAAACTGTATGTAGCACTACACTTTAGTTGATAAAGTTGTTTCCCACAGGAATATGGGTTAATAATTCTGATACTTATATATTGGAATTGAACAATTAAGTAAATGGATGGAGGATGGTGGGAGCCAGGAGTCACTCATTATAGGGAGTTTAAAGATAAGCAAGGGAGGAGGTTAGAATGATACATGCGGTCATGAATTAGAGTTGTAGACATCAGTATGAACTCATGCTTAGCTTAAGTTAGACAAAGATGGTTACATATATGACAATCCAAAACCTGTGGGATGCAGCAAAAGCAGTTTTAAGAGGGAAGTTTATAGCTATACAAGCCTACATCAAGAAACAAGAAAAATCTCAAATAAACAATCTAACCTTACACCTAAAGGAACTAGAGAAAGAAGAACAAACAAAACCCAAAGTTAGCAGAAGGAAAGAAATCATAAAGATCAGAGCAGAAATAAATGAAATAGAAACAAAGAAAACGATAGCAAAGATCAATAAAACTAAAAGCTGGTTCTTTGAGAAGATAAACAAAATTGATAAGCCATTAGCCAGACTCATCAAGAAAAAGAGGGAGAGGACTCAAATCAATAAAATTAGAAATGAAAAAGGAGAAGTTACAACAGACACCGAAGAAATACAAAGCATCCTAAGAGACTACTACAAGCAACTCTATGCGAACAAAATGGACAACCTGGAAGAAATGGACAAATTCTTAGAAAGGTATAACTTTCCAAGACTGAACCAGGAAGAAATAGAAAATATGAACAGACCAATCACAAGTAATGAAATTGAAACTGTGAATAAAAATCTTCCAACAAACAAAAGCCCAGGACCAGATGGCTTCACAGGTGAATTCTATCAAACATTTAGAGAAGAGCTAACACCCACCCTTCTCAAACTCTTCCAAAAAATTGCAGAGGAAGGAACACTCCCAAACTCATTCTATGAGGCCACCATCACCCTGATACCAAAACCAAACAAAGACACTACAAAAAAAGAAAATTACAGACCAATATCACTGATGAATATAGATGCAAAAATCCTCAACAAAATACTAGCACACAGAATCCAACAACACATTAAAAGGATCATACACCATGATCAAGTGGGATTCATCCCAGGGATGCAAGGATTCTTCAATATACGCAAATCAATCAATGGGATACACCATATTAACAAAATGAAGAATAAAAACCATATGATCATCTCAATACATGCAGAAAAAGCTTTTGACAAAATTCAACACCCATTTATGATAAAAACTCTCCAGAAAGTGGGCACAGAGGGAAACTACCTCAACATAATAAAGGCCATATACGACAAACCCACAGCAAACATCATTCTCAATGGTGAAAAACCGAAAGCATTTCCTCTAAGATCAGGAACAAGACAAGGATGTCCACTCTCACCACTATTATTCAACATAGTTTTGGAAGTCCTAGCCACGGCAATCAGAGAAGAAAAAGAAATAAAAGGAATACAAACTGGAAAAGAAGAAGTAAAACTGTCACTGTTTGCAGATGACATGATACTATACATAGAGAATCCTAAAAATGCCACCAGAAAACTACTAGAGCTAATCAATGCATCTGGTAAAGTTGCAGGATACAAAAGTAATGCACAGAAATCTCTTGCATTCCTATACACTAACAACGAAAGATCAGAAAGAGAAATTAAGGAAACACTCTCATTTACCATTGCAACAAAGAGAATAAAATACCTAGGAATAAACCTACCTAGGGAGACAAAAGACCTGTATGCAGAAAACTATAAGACACTGATGAAAGAAATTAAAGATGATACCAACAGATGGAGAGATATACCATGTTCTTGGACTGGAAGAACCAATATTGTGAAAATGACTATACTACCCAAAGCAATCTACAGATTCAATGCAATCCCTATCAAATTACCAACGGCATTTTTTACGGAACTAGAACAAAAAATTTCACAATTTGTATGGAGATACAAAAGACCTCGAAGAGCCAAAGCAGTCTTGAGGGGAAAAAACAGAGCTGGAAGAATCAGACTCCCTGACTTCAGACTATACTACAAAGCTACAGTAATCAAGACAATATGGTACTGGCACAAAAACAGAAACATAGATCAATGGAACAAGATAGAAAGCCCAGAGATAAACCCACGCACCCATGGTCAACTAATCTATGACAAAGGAGGCAAGGATATACAATGGAGACAAGACAGTCTCTTCAATAAGTGGTGCTGGGAAAACTGGACAGCTACATGTAAAAGAATGAAATTAGAACACTCCCTAACACCATACACAAAAATAAACTCAAAATGGATTCGAAACCTAAATGTAAGACCAGACACCATAAAACTCTTAGAGGAAAACACAGGAAGAACACTCTTTGACATAAATCACAGCAAGATCTTTTTTGATCCACCTCCTAGAGTAATGGAAATAAAAACAAAAATAAACAAATGGGACCTAATGAAACTTCAAAGCTTTTGCACAGCAAAGGAAACCATAAACAAGACGAAAAGACAACCATCAGAATGGGAGAAAATATTTGCAAATGAATCAACGGACAAAGGATTAATCTCCAAAATATATAAACAGCTCATTCAGCTCAATATTAAAGAAACAACCCAATCCAAAAATGGGCAGAAAACCTAAATAGACATTTCTCCAAAGAAGACATACAGATGGCCAAGAAGCACATGAAAAGCTGCTCAACATCACTAATTATTAGAGAAATGCAAATCAAAACTACAGTGAGGTATCACTTCACACCAGTTAGAATGGGCATCATCAGAAAATCTACAAACAACAAATGCTGGAGAGGGTGTGAAGAAAAGGGAACCCTCTTGTACTGTTGGTGGGAATGTAAATTGATACAGCCACTATGGAGAACAGTATGGAGGTTCCTTAAAAAACTAAAAATAGAATTACCATATGACCCAGCAATCCCACTACTGGGCATATACCCAGAGAAAACCATAATTCAAAAAGACACATGCACCCTAATGTTCACTGCAGCACTATTTACAATAGCCAGGTCATGGAAGCAACCTAAATGCCCATCGACAGACGAATGGATAAAGAAGATGTGGTTCATATATACAATGGAATATTACTCAGCCATAAAAAGGAACAAAATTGAGTCATTTGTTGAGACATGGATGGATCTAGAGACTGTCATACAGAGTGAAGTAAGTCAGAAAGAGAAAAACAAATATCGTATATTAATGCATGTATGTGGAACCTAGAAAAATGGTACAGATGAACTGGTTTGCAGGGCAGAAGTTGAGACACAGATGTAGAGAACAAATGTATGGACACCAAGGGGGGAAAACCGCGGTGTGGTGGGGATGGTGGTGTCCTGAATTGGGCGATTGGGATTGACATGTATACACTGATGTGTATAAAATTGATGACTAATAAGAACCTGCTGTATAAAAAAATAAATAAAATAAAAATCAAAAATTAAAAAAAGATGGTTACATATAGAAATATTATGTATATTTATTATATTTATTATGTGTATTATAATATGTGTATTTACAGGAAGGAGTTAGTATACAGACATATATTTGTGTGAGGTGAGAAGACCTAGAAGCAACAAAACCCCAGCAGCAACAAGCACATCCAATGCTCTGACCTTAGTTTCTAATTACAGTCTCCAATAAAGGAAACTGAGGCTTCCTGTAGAAATGGCTGACTCTATGGACTGGGGCAGGAAATATGCAAGAAGAACCTGGAGCATCTGTACCACCAGTAATTAAGTGTTAAAAAAAAAAATCCCACAATGATGGGGTCTGTCAAAGGGACATAGGAGACAACTGAAGGAGCTCTCAATGACCAAAGCTCAAACAATTTTAGCAAAATAATAAAAATAATAATAAAGTAGTATTGGAATATAACTCAAAGTATAGCATAAACACCCATGAGTCATACTGATATAAGTAAATGATTGAATAAATAAATAAATGGGAAGAATAGACAAACATCCTGTCCAGATGAATTCAAATTAATCTTTATAGATACTCTGCTCTGAAGGAGGTGGAGCATAGCTCCACATTCCTTAAGTGTGGGCTGCACATAGTGACTTCTTTCCAGAGAACAGATGGAAAGGAGGCAAAAAGAGAAACTTGACAATGAAGAAAACCTGGCAGACACTACCTCAGCCAGGTGATTAAAGTTAACATCAACAATGATAGGTCATATTGATAATATGTACTCTCAATATGATATGATGAAAATGGCACCTTACCTCAGTGGTCTTCCTCCCAAAATCACATAACACAATCAAATCAAAAAAAAATCAGTCAATCCCAATTAGGGACAGTCTACAAAATACCTGACCAGTACATCCCCCAAACTGTCAAGGTCAACAAAAACAAGGAAAGACTCAGAAACTGTCACAGCCAAGAGAAGCCTAAGGAGACATAACAACTAAATGTAATGTGGTATCCTGGAGGGGATCCTGGAACAGAAAATGGACATTACATTAAAACTTAGGAAATCTGAATGAAGTATGGACCTTAGTTAATAATAACATATAAATATCAATTCACTGATTTTAACAAATCTACCATACTGCTCTAAGATGTATTGGTAGTTTCTTAGGGCTACTGTAGCAAATACAATTCGGTGGCTTAAAACAACAGAAATTTATTCTCTCAGAGTTCTAGAAACAAGAAGTCCATCAAGGTGTCAAGAGGGCTATGCTCTCTCTGAATGCTATAGGGAATTCTTCTGTGCCTCTTCCTAGCTTCTAGTGGTTGCCAGCAACCCTTGGCATTCCTTGGCTTGCAGCGGCATCATTCCAATTTGCTTCCATCAGCTCAAGGTGTTCTTCCCTGTGTGTCTGTGTGTTCACAGAGCATTCTCTTCTTATAAGGACACCAGTCATATCAGATTTAGGGCTTACCCTTGGGTTTCGGGCTTACCCTAAATCCAAGATGATCTCATTCCAAGATTCTTAATTACATCTGCAAAGACCCTATTTCCAAATAAGGTCACATTCACAGGTACCATGGGCTAGGACTTGGATATATCTTTTGGGGGCCACTATTAACCCACCATTATCGTATTAATAATAGGGGAAACAGAGTGTGGGAAATCTCCACACTGTCTTTGTAATTTTTCTGGAAGTCTAAGACTATTCTAAAAAATAAAGTTTACTATCAATAAAATAATAATAATAAAACAAACAGTAAAAGAAAAATAATTTTTAAAAATAGGTGGAAGTGAAAAACTTAATCCGGCATTCATGACAAGATTTGAAGAAAATGTGGCAAGATTTTTAAAAATAATAGCTGTTTGAATCCATGGTATTATTGGTAATTATGTTTTCCTTAACTTTCATTGACTTTGAATAATATTTAATTGGACCAAGTACTTTCCCCAAAAAGATTTGTCTTTCACCAGAAAAAAATGAGCGCAAATGATTTTAAAGCATCAACTTGCAAGCATTACTCTAGCATTAACTATGAAACCCTAAGAGTGACCATCTCCTGGAGCATGGTTGCTATACAGACTTCTGACAGTAATATCCAAAGACCCAAACACAGTAAATAAAGATTCACAATTATAAGCTGATACTGAGTCTTCAGCACGTTTATTTCTAGTCAACTATTCTTTGATCACATTTCCTCTCTACCAACAGAGTATTTATTTAGAGAAAGGTAGATTTTGCAGTTGCCACGTTAACTTGTCCACCACAGAAATTCAAAATTGTTTCCATCTCACTCATCCTCTATTTGGTGGGCACACTGCATCACTTTATGCTGTATAGACCTAGAGCCAGGAATTCCTTGACAAAATATGAATAAACTCTTCCAAAATCAGCTGACAATTCTTTTTCCAAAGATCACCTAGAAATTAAGATTTCAGATATTCAAATGATTATGTCACATACAATATGGTAAATCTTCCCTTGTAGTAGGTAGACTTTCAGCAGCTTAAGCATCCAGAATAAAATTATTCCCCTAGAAGAAAGCAGTATACAAGCCTCTAAGTGGGAAGAGAGGAAAATCTATCACTAAACAGAACTATTTTGCTCTCAAGGAAAAACACAGATGCACTTTCAGGAGAGAATGTGTCAAATTAAACTAGCAAAGAAACACTCATCATGGTAAACTGGTTTCCCCAGCAATGCTCAGAACTTTCTAAGAGGAAATCAGGAAAATGGTTAGAAACAGCCGGGTTGGTGGCTGCTAGAACTTGACAGGAGGATAAAGATTGCACAGCAAACTGAATTACTAACTATAAAGCAAGCTAGGTTAATTTAGTAAAACAGCACCTGCACAGCCCCTAAGGTTACTACATATATTACAACCCAATACAATAACTCATGTTCATACTGAAGACTCAATGTCAGAATATTATATTTGCTAAGGGAGAGAGACATGCAAATTAGCTTCAGGGGTAAGTTGAGCTTCATATAAATGAAATATAAGGATGAACAACAGCTTCTAAAATGTGGTCTGAGCTCTGGAGAGCCTCAAGACCTTTCAGGGGTCTTTTAAAGACCTTTCTACACTAAAAATACAAGGAGGTCATTTGCCTTTTTCACTGTGTTGAAATTTGCACTTTGTGTAAAAAAAAAAAAAAAGAGTAAAATTGGTGGACCTTAGCGTGAATTAAGGCAGCAGGATCTTAAAAATACCCCCACAAAGCAAGAAAAAAATGTTCATTTTATTAAATCTCAACTTTTAAGTGAATATCTTTTTAATATTCAGTGTAACAAAATGATAAGTACACATGAAGTGCTTCTGTGGCCATAATGCAGTAGGATGGTGGTTTTGAGGAAAAACATGTGTGCTATTGTTTGAGTTCTGAACTGAACTAGCCACCATTTTTACTTGAGAGGACAAATATTAAACTACCTTTATTCAGACTTCGGTTTGTGGTAAGCATTTTCTTGAAAATGAGAAAATCAGTCATTTCAAATAAAATAATTGAGAGTATGTGTGTCAAGAGAAAAAATTTAAGCTTTTAGCAAAAATTAGAACTTTGGAAAAATTGTGTCCCTCACCATGAGCTTGCCAGGTTCCCAGTGCTAAAAGACTTTTCTGATAATATTAAAATTGAGATATTTTGACATTATATATTAGTGAAATGTGTCAACATTTGAAGATCTACGTAACTTGAGTAATAGTATTTTCTAAATGACCAATACAAAATGTTACAAAATCATGCATGGGTAAAAGAGCCATTCAAAGTACAAAATGAGACCCCACGTCCAAGGACAGAGGAGAAGCCACAGTGAGACGGTAGGAGGGGCGCAAGCAGAGTAAAATCAAACCCCGTAACTGCTGGGTGGGTGACTCACAGACTGGCGAACACTTATACCACAGAAGTCCACCCACTGGAGTAAAGGTTCTGAGCCCCACGTCAGGCTTCCCAACCTGGGGGTCAGGCAACGGGAGGAGGAATTCCTAGAGAATCAGACTTTGAAGCCTAGTGGGAATTGGATTGCAGGACTTTGACGGGACTGGGGGAAACAGAGACCCCACTCTTGGAGGGCACACACAAAGTAATGTGTGCATCAGGACCCAGGGGAAGGAGCAGTGAGCCTGGGGGAGACTGAACCAGACCTACCTGCTGGTGTTGGGGGGTCTCCTGCAGAGGCGAGTGGTGGCTCTGTTTCACCGTGGGGATAAGGACACTGGCAGCAGAGGTTCTGGGAAGTTCTCCTTGGCGTGAGCCCTCCCAGAGTCTGCCATTAACCCCACCAAAGAGCACGGGTAGGCTCCAGTGTTGGGTTGCCTCAGGCAAAACAGCCAACAGGGAGGGAACCCAGCCCCACCCATCAACAGTCAAGTGGATTAAGGTTTTACTGAGCTCTGACCGCCACAGCAACAGGGAGGGAACCCAGCCCCACCCATCAACAGTCAAGTGGATTAAGGTTTTACTGAGCTCTGACCGCCACAGCAACAGTCAGCTCTACCCACCACCAGAGCCTCCCATCAAGCCTCTTAGATAGCCTCAACCACCAGAGGGCAGACAACAGAAGCAAGAAAAACTATAATCCTGCAGCCTGTGGACCAAAAACCACAGTTACAGAAAGATAGAGAAGATGAAAAGGCAGAGGGCTATGTACCAGATGAAGGAACAAGAAAAAACCCCAGAAAAACAACTAAATGAAGTGGAGATAGGCAACCTTCCAGAAAAAGAATTCAGAATAATGATAGTGAAGATGATCCAGGACCTTGGAATAAGAATGGAGGCAAAGATTGAGAAGATGCAAGAAATGATTAACAAAGACCTAGAAGAATTAAAGAACAAACAAACAGAGATGACCAATACAATAACTGAAATGAAAACTACACTAGAAGGAATCAATAGCAGAATAACTGAGGCAGAAGAACGGATAAGTGACCTGGAAGACAGAATGATGGAATTCACTGCTGCGGAACAGACTAAAGAAAAAAGAATGAAAAGAAATGAAGACAGCCGAAGAGACCTCTGGGATAACATTAAACGCAACAACATTCGCATTATAGGGGTCCCAGAAGGAGAAGAGAGAGAGAAAGGACCAGAGAAAATATTTGAAGAGATTATAGTCGAAAACTTCCCTAACATGGGAAAGGAAATAGCCACCCAAGTCCAGGAAGCGCAGAGAGTCCCATACAGGATAAACCCAAGGAGAAACACGCCGAGACACATAGTAATCAAAGTGGCAAAAATTAAAGACAAAGAAAAGTTATTGAAAGCAGCAAGGGAAAAACGACAAATAACATACAAGGGAACTCCCATAAGGTTAACAGCTGATTTCTCAGCAGAAACTCTGCAAGCCAGAAGGGAGTGGCATGATATACTGAAAGTGATGAAAGGGAAGAACCTACAACCAAGATTACTCTACCCGGCAAGGATCTCATTTAGATTTGATGGAGAAATCAAAAGCTTTACAGACAAGCAAAAGCTAAGAGAATTCAGCACCACCAAACCAGCTCTACAACAAATGCTAAAGGAACTTCTCTAAGTGGGAAACACAAGAGAAGAAAAGGACCTACAAAAACAAACACAAAACAATTAAGAAAATGGTCATAGGAACATACATATCGATAATTACCTTAAACGTGAATGGATTAAATGCCCCAACCAAAAGACATAGACTGGCTGAATGGATACAAAAACAAGACCCATATATATGCTGTCTACAAGAGACCCACTTTAGACCTAGGGACACATGCAGACTGAAAGTGATGGGATGGAAAAAGATATTCCATGCAAATGGAAATCAAAAGAAAGCTGGAGTAGCTATACTCATATCAGATAAAATAGACTTTAAATTAAAGAATGTTAAAAGAGACAAGGAAGGACACTACATAATGATCCAGGGATCAATCCAAGAAGATATAACAATTATAAATATATATGCACCCAACATAGGAGCACCTCAATACATAAGGCAACTGCTAACAGCTATAAAAGAGGAAATCGACAGTAACACAATAATAGTGGGGGACTTTAACACCTCACTTACACCAATGGACAGATCATCCAAAATGAAAATAAATAAGGAAACAGAAGCTTTAAATGACACAATAGACCAGATAGATTTAATTGATATATATCGTACATTCCATCCAAAAACAGCAGATTACACGTTCTTCTCAAGTGCGCACGGAACATTCTCCAAGATAGATCACATCTTGGGTCACAAATCAAGCCTCAGTAAATTTAAGAAAATTGAAATCATATCAAGCATCTTTTCTGACAACAACGCTATGAGATTAGAAATGAATTACAGGGAAAAAAACGTAAAAAGGACAAACACATGGAGGCTAAACAATACGTTACTAAATAACCAAGAGATCACTGAAGAAATCAAAGAGGAAATCAAAAAATACCTAGAGACAAATGACAATGAAAACACGACGACCCAAAACTTATGGGATGCAGCAAAAGCAGTTCTAAGAGGGAAGTTTATAGCTATACAAGCCTACCTAAAGAAACAAGAAAAAGCTCAAGTAAACAATCTAACCTTACACTTAAAGAAACTAGAGAAAGAAGAACAAACAAAACCCAAAGTTAGCAGAAGGAAAGAAATCATAAAGATCAGAGCAGAAATAAATGAAATAGAAACAAAGAAAACAATAGCAAAGATCAATAAAACTAAAAGTTGGTTCTTTGAGAAGATAAACAAAATTGATAAACCATTAGCCAGACTCATCAAGAAAAAGAGGGAGAGGACTCAAATCAATAAAATCAGAAATGAAAAAGGAGAAGTTACAACAGACACTGCAGAAATACAAAGCATCCTAAGAGACTACTACAAGCAACTTTATGCCAATAAAATGGACAACCTGGAAGAAATGGACAAATTCTTAGAAAGGTATAACCTTCCAAGACTGAACCAGGAAGAAATAGAAAATATGAACAGACCAATCACAAGTAATGAAATTGAAACTGTGATTAAAAATCTTCCAACAAACAAAAGTCCAGGACCAGATGGCTTCACAGGTGAATTCTATCAAACATTTAGAGAAGAGCTAACACCCATCCTTCTCAAACTCTTCCAAAAAATTGCAGAGGAAGGAACACTCCCAAACTCATTCTATGAGGCCACCATCACCCTGATACCAAAACCAGACAAAGACACTACAAAAAAAGAAAATTACAGACCAATATCACTGATGAATATAGATGCAAAAATCCTCAACAAAATACTAGCAAACAGAATCCAACAACACATTAAAAGGATCATACACCACGATCAAGTGGGATTTATCCCAGGGATGCAAGGATTCTTCAATATACGCAAATCAATCAATGGGATACACCATATTAACAAATTGAAGAATAAAAACCATATGATCATCTCAATAGATGCAGAAAAAGCTTTTGACAAAATTCAACACCCATTTCTGATAAAAACTCTCCAGAAAGTGGGCATAGAGGGAACCTACCTCAACATAATAAAGGCCATATATGACAAACCCACAGCAAACATCATTCTCAATGGTGAAAAACTGAAAGCATTTCCTCTAAGATCAGGAACGAGACAAGGATGTCCACTCTCACCACTATTATTCAACATAGTTTTGGAAGTCCTAGCCACGGCAATCAGAGAAGAAAAAGAAATAAAAGGAATACAAATTGGAAAAGAAGAAGTAAAACTGTCACTGTTTGCGGATGACATGATACTATACATAGAGAATCCTAAAACTGCCACCAGAAAACTGCTAGAGCTAATTAATGAATATGGTAAAGTTGCAGGATACAAAATTAATGCACAGAAATCTCTTGCATTCCTATACACTAATGATGAAAAATCTGAAAGAGAAATTATGGAAACACTCCCATTTACCATTGCAACAAAAAGAATAAAATACCTAGGAATAAACCTACCTAGGGAGACAAAAGACCTGTATGCAGAAAACTATAAGACACTGATGAAAGAAATTAAAGATGATACCAACAGATGGAGAGATATACCATGTTCTTGGATTGGAAGAATCAACATTGTGAAAATGAGTATACTACCCAAAGCAATCTACAGATTCAATGCAATCCCTATCAAATTACCAATGGCATTTTTTACGGAGCTAGAACAAATCATCTTAAAATTTGTATGGAGACACAAAAGACCCCGAATAGGCAAAGCAGTCTTGAGGCAAAAAAATGGAGCTGGAGGAATCAGACTCCCTGACTTCAGACTATACTACAAAGCTACAGTAATCAAGACAATATGGTACTGGCACAAAAACAGAAACATAGATCAATGGAACAAGATAGAAAGCCCAGAGATTAACCCACGCACCTATGGTCAACTAATCTATGACAAAGGAGGCAAAGATATACAATGGAGAAAAGACAGTCTCTTCAATAAGTGGTGCTGGGAAAACTGGACAGCTACATGTAAAAGAATGAAATTAGAATACTCCCTAACACCATACACAAAAATAAACTCAAAATGGATTAGAGACCTAAATATAAGAGTGGACACTATAAAACTCTTAGAGGAAAACATAGGAAGAACACTCTTTGACATAAATCACAGCAAGATCTTTTTTGATCCACCTCCTAGAGTAATGGAAATAAAAACAAAAATAAACAAATGGGACCTAATGAAACTTCAAAGCTTTTGCACAGCAAAGGAAACCATAAACAAGACGAAAAGACAACCCTCAGAATGGGAGAAAATATTTGCAAATGAATCAACGGACAAAGGATTAATCTCCAAAATATATAAACAGCTCATTCAGCTCAATATCAAAGAAACAAACACCCCAATCCAAAAATGGGCAGAAGACCTAAATAGACATTTCTCCAAAGAAGACATACAGATGGCCACGAAGCACATGAAAAGATGCTCAACATCACTAATTATTAGAGAAATGCAAATCAAAACTACAATGAGGTATCACCTCACTCCTGTTAGAATGGGCATCATCAGAAAATCTACAAACAACAAATGCTGGAGAGGGTGTGGTGAAAAGGGAACCCTCTTGCACTGTTGGTGGGAATGTAAATTGATACAGCCACTATGGAGAACAATATGGAGGTTCCTTAAAAAACTAAAAATAGAATTACCATATGACCCAGCAATACCACTACTGGGCATATACCCAGAGAAAACCGTAATTCAAAAAGACACATGCACCCGAATGTTCATTGCAGCACTATTTACAATAGCCAGGTCATGGAAGCAACCTAAATGCCCATCAACAGACGAATGGATAAAGAAGATGTGGTACATATATACAATGGAATATTACTCAGCCATAAAAAGGAACGAAATTGAGTCATTTGTTGAGATGTGGATGGATCTAGAGACTGTCATACAGAGTGAAGTAAGTCAGAAAGAGAAAAACAAATATCGTATATTAATGCATGTATGCGGAACCTAGAAAAATGGTACAGATGAGCCAGTTTGCAGGGCAGAAGTTGAGACACAGATGTAGAGAATGGACATATGGACACCAAGGGGGGAAAACTGCGGTGGGGTGGGGATGGTGGTGTGCTGAATTGGGCGATTGGGATTGACATGTATACACTGATGTGTATAAAACTGATGCCTAATAAGAACCTGCAGTATAAAAAAACAAACAAAACAACTAATACTAAACTTTCATTGGGTTATTTGTATGGAAACATGTTAATATAAATGTTTCAGACATTACATGAAATTTCTAAAAATCTTATATTTGTATTTGTATGGAAATATGTATGGAAATATGTTAATATAAATGTTTCAGACATTAAAAAAAAAAAAAAAAACAAAGTACAAAATGAGGCAATAGATTTTCATGTAATAAGGTATAAAAAAGTCATTGACATGGTTTCAGATTTCAATTGCAGCAAACTTTTTTACCTGTACAAATTATCATTTAATACATTTTCTTTTCAACTAAGTTTAATTTTTCTCTCTTTTTTTGGGGGGGTACTGGTCCAACAACCAAAATTTTTGTATTAAGCTTTTAATTTTGAGATAATTATAGATTCACAGACAGTTTTAAGAAATAATACAGAGAGACCCTATCTATCCTTTACTCAGTTTACCTCAAAGGTAACATCTTGCAAAACTGTAGTACAGAATAACAAAATATTGACATTCATATAGTTAAGATGCAGAACATTTCCATCACCGTAAGTGATCCCTCATATTGTCCTGTATAGACGCACTCCACCCATTCCCACCCACCCTCATTCTGAAACCCTGAAAACCACTAATCTGTTCTCCATGTCTGTAATTTTGTCATTTCATGAATGTTATATAATAAAATCAGCCAGTGTGTAGTGTTTTGGAATTGGTTTTTACCAGCATAATTCTCTGAAGACTTATCCTTATAGAGTTTATGTATTCATTCTGCAACATGCTTAATAGTAGTTGCATGTTTATTTTGGTTTTTTAACTGCCAAACTATTTTTCAGGGTTCTGAGAAGGGAGTTTTGTTAATTAAGCATTCACTTTTCTTAACATTATAGAGCTATTCAAAGTATCTATTTCATATTGAGTGAGTTGTGGTAGCTTGTGTTTTTTGAGGAACTGCTCTCTTTTGTCTAAGTTGTCAAATTTATGTGTGTAGTTGTTTATAGTATTCCCTTATTATTATTTTGATGTCTGCAGGGTCTGTAGTGATATCTCCTGTTTCACTTCTAATATTGGTAATTTGTGTATTTTCTGGTTTTTCCGTGTCAGTCTTGCTAGAGACCAATTTTTTCTAAGAACTACTTCTTTGTTTCATTGATTTTCTCTATTGTTTTCATGTTTTCAACCTCATTGATTCCTGCTCTTCATTATTCCTTCCCACTGCTTGCTTTGGGTTTGTTTTGCTCTTCTTTTTCTAGGTTCTTAAGGTGGGAGCTTAAATTATTGATTTGAGACTTTCTCTTTTTTACTTAAAGCATTTAGTGCTATAATTTTCCCTCTTGGCACTGCATTATCTGTCTTCCACAAATTTTGATATGTTGTATTTTCATTTTAATTCAGTTCAATTGATTTTCAATGTATTTTTTAAATCCCTTGAGACTCCCTCTTTAACCCATGGATTACTTATACCTGTATTGTTTAGATTCCAATAGTTTGGAGATTTTTCTGTTACCTTTGTTATTGATCTCTAGTTTGATTTCATTATGGATTTGTTTTATCTTGGTATATGTCCTGCAGGAACGTGAAAAGAATATGTATTCTGCTCTTGTTGGGTGTAGTGTTCTGTGCATTTCAATTAGATCCTGTTGGTTGATGAAGTTATTGATTTTTCTATACCCTTGCTGATTTTCTAAGTGTTCTACCAACTATTTAGAGAGGGGTGTTGAAGTCTCCAAGTATAATTGTGGAATGGCCTATTTGTCCTTTTAGTTCTACCAGTTTTTGCTTCACATATTTTGCAGCTGTTTTGTGCACACACTCTTTAAGACTACTATGTCTTCCTGGTGGATTGACCTTTTTATCATAATATAATGCCTCTCTCTGTCTCTGACAACTTTCTTTGCTGGGAAGTCTACTTTATCTGATATTAATATAGCCACTCCTGCTTTTCTTTGATTAGTGTTTGCATGACTTATCTTTTTTTACCCTTTTACTTTCAACTTCTCTAAGTCATTATATTTGAAGTCAGTTTCTTGTAGACACTAAATAGTTGGTCATGTCTTTTAACCCACTCTGCAAGCTCTGTAACTTAACTGGTGTATTTAGACCATTTACATATATATATATATATATATATACATATATGTTTTACATCTTTATTGGAGTATAATTGCTTTACAATGTTGTGTTAGTTTCTGCTGTATAACAAAGTGAATCAGCTGTATGTATACATATATCCCCATATCCCCTCCCTCTTGAGCCTCCTTCCCACCTTCCCTATCCCACCCCTCCAGGTGGTCACAAAGCACCGAGCTGATCTCCCTGTGCTATGCTAAGCACTGAGTTGATCTCCCTGTGCTATCTCCCCATGCTATGATCTCCCTAGCTATCTATTTTACATTTGGTAGTGTATATATGTCATTGCTACTCTCTCACTTCGTCCCAGCTTCCCCTTCCCCACAACACCGTGTCCTCAAGTCCATTCTATACATCTGCATCTTTGTTCCTGTCCTACCCCTAGGTTCAGTACCATTTTTTTTGTTTAGATTCCATATATATGTATTAGCATACGGTATTTGTTTTTCTCTTTCTGACTTACTTCACTCTGTATGACAGACTCTAGGTCCATCCACCTCACTACAAATAACTCAATTTCATTTCTTTTTATGGCCAAGTAATATTCCATTGTATATATGTGCCACATCTTCTTTATCCATTCATCTGTTGATGGACACTTAGGTTGCTTCCACATCCTGGCTATTGTAAATAGTACTGCAATGAACATTGTGGTACATGTCTCTTTTTGAATTATGGTTTCCTCAGGGTATATGCCCAGTAGTGGAATTGCTGGGTCATATGGTAGTTCTATTTTTAGTTTTTTAAGGAACCTCCACACTGTTCTCCATAGTGGCTGATGTATTTAAGTTAGGGATTTTGTTTGCCATTTCATTTTTGTTTTCTTTCTCCTTGTTCTCTCTGGTTTCTTTTGTTTCTCTGTTTTCTTCTTCCTGCTTTCCTGTTACATGGACATATTTTAGAATTCCACTTTTATTTATCTATGGTATTTTTGAGTATATATCTCTTTGTGTAGCTTTTTAGTTTTGCTCTAGGTATTACATTATATAAATATAATAAGCATAACTTATCAAAGTCTACTGATGTCTCCAATTTACCAGTTCAAGTGGTGTGTAGAAACCTTACCTCCCTTTATGTCTCTTTATTCTCCATTTATAATACAGTTGTCTTAAACATTTCCTCTATATACATTTAACAGTATAATTTTTTTTCAACTGACAGACATAATTTAGAAAACTCAAAAGGAGAAGGAAACGTTATTGCATTTACCTGTGTTTTTGCTTTACAGGTTTTTGTTCCTTTTAGATATTCCGAGATTTTTTCTTTCATCATTTTTTTTTTCCTGTTTAGAGAACATCCTCTAGCCTTTCTTGTAGTGTAAGTCTGCTGGGTGACAAATTCTCTTAGTTTCCTTTCATCTGAAAATGTCTTGATTCCCTTTCATTCCCGAAGGATATCTTCTCTGGATATAGGACTCAGGGCTTACAGTTCTTTCCTTACAGCATTTGAAAAATGTTCCACCACTTACTTCTGGCCTCCATGGTTTCTGATGAGAAATCCACTGCCATTCAAATTGTTTTTCTCCTGTAGGTAACATATTACTTCTCTCTTGCTGCTTTCAAGATTTTTTCCCTTGTTGTTAGTTTTCGTAAGTTTCACTAGTAAGTGACTTGGTACAGATTTCTTTGGATTTTTCTTGCTTAGAGTTTGCTCAGCTTCCTGAATATGTAGGTTTAAGTCTTTTGCTAAATTGGGGAAGTTTCCAGTCATTATTTCTTCCTATATGTTTTCAGTCACCCCTCTTCTTCTTCTCCTTCCAGGACTGTGATAACACAAATGTTAGATCTTTTGTTTTACTCCCACAAGTCCCTGAGGGTCTGTTAATTTTTTTTTTCAGTCTGTTTCTCTTTGTTGCTCAAACTGGATAAATTCTATTGTTTTATCTTCAAGTTCACTTCCTGTTTCATCCATGCTACTTTTGAGCCCATCTGCTGAGCATTTTATTTTCATTACCATATTTTTTCAATCCTAAAATGTCTTCAATTTCTTTACTATGTATCTTCAATGCCTATACTAAGACTTTCTATTTCCTTTCTGAATCCTATTTTTTTTTAATTTGTTTCAAGTGTGTTCAAAATTATCACTGAAGCATTTTTAGGATGGTAGCTTTAAAATCATTGTCAGATAATTCTAACATCTCTGTTATCTAAGTGATAGCATCTATTGATCATCTTCTTACGTTCACTTTGAGACCTTCCTGGTTCTTGGTATGATTAGTGATTTTCAGTTGAAATTTGGATATTTGGGGTATTTTGCTCTGAGGCTCTGGATCTTATTTAAACCTTCTGTTTTAGCTGACACTCTGCTAGGCTTCCTCTGGTACCACCACAGTGGGGAGGGAGAGGAGTGGCTCATTACTACTAGGCGGGGATGCAAGTCCAGGATCCCCATGTGGTCTCAACTAACACAGTAAGAGGGGAACCTCATTACCACTTTATTATGGTGAAAGTCCCAGCCCCAAACAGCCTTCATTGATACCACCCTGGCAGGGGTATTATAGTGCCTTCTTATACTCTGGGCAAGAGTAAAAGTCTAGTTTTCCTACTAGGCCTTTGCTGGCAGAGGTGAAGAAAGGACCAGGGCCACCATTTTTTCTGTGGTGTTTGGCTAGGGTAGAGTAGTTATTGTTGAAAAGTTCTGTCTTGCTAGGCTGTCCCTTTCCTGGTTCTTTGGCTAGAGGGAGTAGGCTTTTGTTTGGACTTTTTTCTTTTTTCTGTCTTTACCTAGTTTTCTTTCTAGGCTACCAATTTTTTCAACTCTAAGTCTAGAATATGTGAAGCAAAAAACAAAACCCAAGGAACAAACTCGCCACTGTGCCATTTGTTGGGTCCCAAAGTTCCTAGTTACTGCCTTAGTCTCTCCACCTTTTAGATCTGTCCTGTTTGTAACACCCAGGTTTTTACCTGTACTTAGCAGGAAGAATAGGAAAAAGTACTTCTACTGCATCATCCCCAGAAGTGGAAGTCTCACAAGTAAGTTTCAAGAAACTACCACTTGTAAAGTTTTGGTATATTATTAAAGGAGAATATCCATAATTACGTTAAAAGTCTATTAAAATAATCTCTTCTTTTCCAACTACATATCTTCATGAAGCCAGAATCTTCCTCATATATTTCAACCAAAACAACCTACCACAAAATTGAATGCAGAAGCAAACATAAGAATCCAGCTAACATCTATTAAGCCAGACGTTAAAGAGATTTGCAAAAAAAAAATACAATCCTAGTTTTACACTACTTTTCTGTTTTAAAAAATATAACTATTTTTCATAAAAATACATTATGTTAGCATATATTACTTTATTACTGTTATTTTTAATTTTAAAAAATAAACATTTAAGCATTTTCCCAGCTTTAATTTCCAACATTGTAAATGTCAATAGATATAACCCACATAAATAATTATTGAAGTCCTCAAAAATTTTTAAGAGTATAAAAAGGGTCCTGAAACCAAAAAGTTTGACAGCTTGTAAGACAGAGAAAACTAATATTAAAGGAAGTTCTTACTTCCTCTCCCGAGAGTTGTAGGTGTGGCTTGTGAGCACTCCGTCCAGTTCCGGGTGCCAATTCAGGCGGTATCCCTGGTCTTGTTGGAAGGTCGGCAACATATTCTTGGTTGTCACCCGTAACAGGAATTCCTTGCAGTATTCTACAGGGTTTTTAATAACAACAACAACAAAAAATGTTCTTTAAGTCATTGATAAATCAAAGGGTGTTTTCTCTCATTTTATATCTCTACCGAAATAAGCACACTGACATTTGATATCTGTATTAAATAGATTAAATTGTGCAGAAGTCAGATAATCCAAAATGGGAAATAATTCAAGAATGATTTGTTTGGGCTTCCCTGGTGGCGCAGTGGTTAAGAATCCGCCTGCCAATGCAGGGGACACGGGTTCGAGCCCTGGTCTGGGAAGATCCCACATGCCGCAGAGCAACTAGGCCCTGGAGCCACGATTACTGAGCCTGCGCGTCTGGAGCCTGTGCTTCGCAACAAGAGAGGCCGCGATAATGAGAGGCCCGCGCACCGCGATGAAGAATGGCCCCCGCTTGCCACAACTAGAGAAAGCCCTCGCACAGAAACGAAGACCCAACACAGCCATAGATAAATAAATAAATAAATTTAAAAAATAATCTGTACTTAAAAAAAAAAAAGAACTCTATAAAAAAAAAAAAAAGAATGATTTGTTTGCTTCTGAATGCATTTTAGTAGTAATCTTTTGGTGGTTTTGTTTTATAATATTGGAGTAATAAATTCACTCTATGAAAGCCTCATTATAAGAGAGGTAAAAAGTTCTCTGCTTTCTGATCCCTAACCTGCTCCTCACTCCAAGTCACAGGAAACGGTTTCATTTCTTAGACTGAGGCAAAGCATCAGCCTAAGCAGAACTGCCTTCTCACATGAAGGTTTTCCCTTCCTGATTCATATCTTGCCAAGATGAACAGAAAACTGTTATGACATTAGGTCTTTATTTCTAGGCTACAAACTACATATACATAAGAATATACACAGGAGGTTTAAAACTTATCAACAAAAACCTAACTTAAACCAAGAGATGAGGTAAATCAAAATCTGAAGGCAAAATGTGTCATTAATGACTGACTTACAGACTCCTTGAAAATACATTAGTTTTTGTATTGCAGCACTTACTGTAAAAGAAATATAAAACGAGTATAAAGTAGACCTACACAGACTATAGCTATATTTCAATTTCGCTTGGAAGTAGAGCCACTGTTCCAACTTTTTGTTATACCATTATATGAACAGACAATCACTTTATGAGCCACCAAATGTGAAGACAAAGCACACACATATCAAACTGACTACTTAACGATATGCTGAAATCCTTAGATTCCATCAAACCACCTCTTAAAAATCAGGCCCACCCAAAGCTAGGCTGGAGAAGACAGGGCTTTGCCAAAGTAGGTTTACAGGAAAAATCTTCCTATCTCATCCAGTCAAATATTTGAATTCAAAGAGAAGATAAAGCTCAACTCCTGGCACAGTGGACATAACAGACTGCCATTCAACATCCAGCCCATCCTCCCTCCAATACACTTTCCCCAACTGCTGAGGATGGGGAGGTGAAGACCCTCCTGCAGCCAGTGTCCTAGATGTGTTTTAGGATCTACTAACCACGTGCACTCACATACAGTTTGGAAGGAAGAAGGTTCTGACGTTCCTGCTGGCAAGCAGTCATGGCGACCTTGAGTTCTGTGGCAGGGTTCCAGTTACTTCTTTTGTGGGTAGCCTTTTTTGCCAGTGAGCATTCAAACAGACATAGCAAGGCTCCAGAGTCAAAAGCTGTGACACTAGAGGCCACACGATCCCTGAATTTCAGCTAAGGTGGTTTGTTGCCAATGTTGGCTTCCAGATTTCCCACCTTCCTGACTATGCCAGAAGGAGCAGCAGCTTTGGCCGCCAGTTAAACGTGCTGTATGAGTCATTTTTGGAAAAACCTCCCTGCTTACAGCCCATTCTTCCAACCTTTCCATTGATTTTAAAAGCATCACATTCCCATTATTATAGATCCCCTTATGCTTAAAATAGCTAAAAATATTTCTGTTTTCTGCAACTGAATCCTGACTGATATATCCAGGAAAAACAAAAGAGCAGGGTATTCTATTGTCTAGAATAATAAGCGAGAGAATACATATATCAAGATCAAGGAGGAGAGGGGTGATTTAAGAAGCTATCTTGAGGCACTGCTATATTTTTATCTGTCCATAAGCCAAAATCAAAGTAGTCAGAATCAGTCACATATTATTGTCTTTTCACATCCCAAATGTGCCTCAAAGAAATAGAAATTCTATTTGGTTGGAAGGAAAGTGAAAGAAGTCACTGGCCATTTTAGAGTGCATAGTTCTGGTAGACATAAACTGGGGGCCTTAGTGGAAAGGCTACCCAAGGTTAGCAACTGTTCCTGTCTGACAAAGATGAAATCACTTGCTTTGAAATTTTTGTCCAGATTTTCCCTGCTTCCTTCTTTATTTCCAGAGAAAAGAACCAATCCTTTTTCGAGATCTCCCCTTTGGAGACCACCACCATCTCAGTGGTTTAGAATGAAAATCTCTTCCTCTCCAACCTCTCCCTCACCTCCAACAGTAATCACTAGTCCTGACCCTTCTCCCTCCAGTGTCTCTCCATCCTGTTGCATTTTCTCTCAGCTGAGTCCTATGATAACCTCTTTGCTGTCCCTCACCTCCAGACTTTCACACCTCCGATCCATGTTACAGATCCCTGCCAAAGTTGTCATCAGCTACCCCCTTCCAAATACTTTAATGACTACACACACAGGGTAAAACCCAAGCTCCTGAGCCTGGCCATCAGGGTCCTCCACAGTCTGGGAACCATCTACCTTACCAATCCTACTTCCCTCCCCAACACCTGGCCCAACCTATATTCACTGCACAAAAGATGCTCTAGGTGCTGAGATTACTATAGGTGCAATAGGGGAGACAGGCAAACCGAACTACAATGCAGTGTGGCTATGAAAGTGTTGAAAATAAGACATTCAGACCTCAACTGTTCCATGAAGCCTTTACAAATGTCCCTCTGCCCAGCCAAAATTCATCTTTGCCTCCCTAGTTTCTCTGGTGCATTTGATCTGCAAGTTCATTATAGAATATATTACATTTTATTCTGTATATTTTTCATAGTAGATTACAGGCTGGTTGGGGTGGGAGAGGCGTGATTCTTATTCATTTTCTGTCGTCTCCCTTGAATGTGAATATAGTAGATACTGAATATGTATTGTGTAACACTGTGCTTGAAAAATCTCACAGCCAAAGTTAGCCCAGACCCTGTCCTGAGAAACTGAGATTCATGGGTTAGCATGATGTACTGCACTGCTTCTCAAAGTGTGTTTCCTAACCAGCATCATTAGCATCACATAGGAACTTGCTAGAAATAAAAATTCTTGAGCCCCATCACACTTAATGAATCAGAAGTTCTGGGGAGGAACCCAGCCTTCCGTGTTTTAACCAGCCCTACAGTTAATTCTGATGCACAATGAAGTTTGAGAACCACTGATGTACTGCAATCTTTCCTAAAGGAGCCTGATCATAAGACTATCCTGGGATACTTGTCAAATCTATAGCTTCCCAGATATCTCCTCTGGAGATTCTAGTTCAGTTGGTTTGGGATAAAGCCTAAGAACTGATACACTTAAACAACCCAGATGGCCCTTATACTCAGGAGAAGCCTAAAAAGCACTGCTATAGTGAGAAGAGCTAGCCTTTGGAATGAGGTTAAAAACCAGGATTTTAGCCTTAGTTTGGCCACTTGATGTGCTGTGTTGGATAAGTCACTTTTCCTTCTTAAGTCTCAGTTTCCTCATCTATGAATAGCAGCAGCAATGGGATCTTTCAGGGTCTAACACTTAGAAATAATATATGTGAAGAGTTTGCACAAATTACAAAAAAACCCAGTAAGTGGTTGATATTACAATCATTTTTGTTATTATGACAGAAGAGACTGAAGTCAACAAGCCCATCTCTCTCAGAGTGAGTTAAACCTCCTTCCGAGTCAACACTGGTCTCCCATGGGGCCAGAGATATAAAATGTTCTTCTTATTATAGGTTGTGTCAAAGAAGTTTAGAGAACATTTGCTCCAGGCTGTGAGCACTCTTAAAAATCTCTGCCCACATCTTTTATGAGTTACACAAATGTGACTGTGGGCTCCATCTTGTGAAGCGTAGGGAAGGGTTCTCCCTCCTGCAACCCTCTCCCCTCCCTGGTGTGACTCTAACAGAGAAGTTCCCCCATCACATCTTCCTTATCCCTTCCTTAGAAAATGTACTGTGCTCCTTGGGGTACTAAACATGGGGGAGCCTTCGCAGGAAAATGCTCACAGTCACTTTTACGCAACTCAGAAAAGATGTGTTCAGGGATATTTTAAGAGTGTTCAGGGACTTCCCTGGTGGTCCAGTGGTTAAGAATACGTCTTGCAATGCAGGGGATGCTGGTTTGATCCCTGGTCAGGAAACTAAGATCCCACATGCCGTGGGGCAACTAAGCCCCCACGCACCACAACTAAAGAGCCCGCAGCCCGCAACCAATAAGCCCGCACGCTCTGCAGCCCTCACGCCACAACTAGAGAGAAGCCCGCACACCACAACAAAGAGTTGGCGCGCTGCAACGAAAGATCCCGCATGCTGCAGCTAAGACCTAATGCAGCCAATAAATAAATAAATAAATAAATATAAAACAATTTTTTAAAGTGTTCATGTAAAAAGCTTTGCCAAAGTAATACTTACATGCAATATTCTATCCCAGACATCATTTCTTTAAGGGACTAGTAGCAAGCCATTACATTGATTGCACAATCCACTTATTGGGTCACAATTGACAATTTAGAAAACAGTAACTTAAAAGAATGTTGTTTGAAAAGCAAACTCCTAGGTCTAGAAAAGACTTTAGGAGTTCATCTTCTTGAAGATGCTAATCTACAAAAAATTTTTTTTAGTGAAGTCTTTAAAATCTACAGTAGAAGTAATGAATACTTTCAATACTTTAAAAAATTCAGGGAATATAGTCTTAATAAATAATAAATCTAAAGAAGGATAAGAGTGAAATTATACAGAATTTTTTTTTTTTACAAAATATGATTAGAGAGGGGGTAATTTTATTTTTAATCATTGTAACTTCATTGCTACATGCAAACAGTGACATCTGGTGGAATGACATTGCTTTGCTTAAAAAAAAATATTCCAACTTTCAGATATTGGCAGTTATGCCAATCACACAAATTGCCAAATAATCTTTGTTTTTTTGGTATTTTCATATAAAACAAAAATACACTAATCTAATATCTTATGAAATATTGATAGTACATACTAATATAAATTTGTCATTCCAATTTGTATTTTTTAAAGTATGCTTAAGGCTTACTTAGGTATAGGGGCTATTTGTTGAAAATGAATATAAATAACCTAGGGCTTCCCTGGTGGTGCAGTGGTTGAGAATCTGCCTGCCAATGCAGGGGACACGGGTTTGAGCCCTGGTCTGGGAAGATCCCACATGCCACAGAGCAGCTGGGCCCGTGAGCCACAATTACTGAGCCTGAGCGTCTGGAGCCTGTGCTCCGCAACAAGAGAGGCCGCCATAGTGAGAGGCCCGCGCACCGTGATGAAGAGTGGCCCCCGCTTGCCGCAACTAGAGAAAGCCCTCACACAGAAACGAAGACCCAACACAGCCATAAATAAATAAATAAATAAATAAATAAATAAATAAATAAATAATTTTAAAAAATAATAATAATAACCTAATTGAGGTTACCGTTGATTCTAGTCCTAACTCTGCCAAAACTGATGTGGGGTGCAAAGTTTTGCCTCTGTTTCTTCATAATATGAGATGGTTAGGCTAGGGGAAGGCTAAGATCTCTTACAGCTCTGCTATATGTGCTTCTGGCACACGTATCACCAGCTAGACCTCAAACAGGGATTAAGTCCTATACTCTTTGGTATCATTGTCGGGATCATGCAGCAAGGAACAAGGCCAAGTAAGGGGTGGGGGTGTGCTGGGGCCAGGATTAGACCTGACCATTAAGGAATGGCAGACAATGCAGGAAATAGGGACAGTGGGGGAAAGTCAGTCCCAGATATCCACAGTGGAAGGAAATGTGAAGCAGAAGACAGAACACACTATTCCAAAGGCAGAGCTATAGACCACGGGTGGTGGTGCACTGCAAACAGCATCAGAAAGGGCTAACATGGGATGATGGCACATTCTAGTGGGAGCAACCAGTGACAGGGAATACAAATAAAGGCAGTAGTCAGTGAGAGCTATTAATAATTAAGTAATTGATATCAGGACAGTCTCCCTCAGTTTGCAAGGCCCCAGCCCTGGCCCAGGACTCAGAAACAGGATTTCAGTTCCTAAGAGGGAACAAACAATACAAGATAAAGCCCTCACCCTAATAAGCAGAAACCTTGCTTCCAAAATTGGGTCACAATAGACCAAATACAAAACATCAACGGTGAGTAAAATATGATTCTTCCTAGTTTATATCAGCATTGGTTCTGAAAACAAGATGAGAATGAGTATTTGGAATGAAACATAAAGAGAAAATAATAAGAGGCACTTTCACAAGTTCACAAAACAGTGGGATATAATGGAAATCACATTTAGAAACAGAGAGACCTGGGTCTGAATTCCAGCTTTTACCAGCTATATAAATATGAACTAGTCAACCTCTGAACCACATTTTCTTCATTTGGAAAATAGAATGATTTTATCTATTAGATAGAGTTGTTGTTAATACTAGATTATGCAATAAATGCACAACAATACATTTTCTATTAGATAATTTTCTGCTTTCCTATTCAAATATTGCTATTTGGGAGGGGGGCCAGATAAAATCTTTCTAATGGAAGCTCATTTTATATAGTTAATTTGTAAACTATAAGTAGTAAAGATAAGTCAAAATAATTACCCATATGTCTGTCCTTCAGTTTTAAAATAAAAATCCTCAAAGGATTATAACCTGTCAAAACAACATCTTTAATGTCATTTTTGTAAAATGTATGTATATGTAATATATGTACATGCACAGGAAAAAAACCTAGAATAATCTTTACCATAGTAATATAAACCTGCATCTCCTGGTTCTCCTACTTAAGATCTAAAAGTAGTACTCGGGCTTCCCTGGTGGCGCAGTGGTTGAGAATCTGCCTGCCAATGCAAGGGACACGGGTTCGAGCCCTAGTCTGGGAAGATCCCGCATGCCGCGGAGCAGCTAGGCCCGTGTGCCACAACTGCTGAGCCTGCGCGTCTGGAGCCTGTGCCCCACAACAAGAGAGGCCACGACAGTGAAAGGCCCGTGCACCGCGATGAAGAGTGGCCCCCGCTTGCCACAACTAGAGAAAGCCCTTGCACAGAAACAAAGACCCAACACAGCCAAAAATAAATAAATAAATAAATAAATTTAAAAGTAGTACTCTAATGCTTCCAAAATGAACAATCAAGAATTTCCAGGTAGGCAAGCCCCACCCCTCGTGGAAGATTCGCTTCTCTCCCTGCTCAGAGGCACACTGGAACAGTGCCTTGCCCCAGGGGCCATCTAAGAGGCCAAAGGCTTACCTGCAGCGAAGTGGCCTTCTGGAGGTGAACCTGGGGCCCCAATCTGACATCTGCCAAGGGCATTTTCCTGGCTTGTTCAGCACTTCAGACAGGTCACTGCAAAAAGAATCCCTGAGAATTGCTGGACAACCTACTTGATCAAATAGTACTTCCAATACTTGCAGTTGTTCATGAGCCATGTGGCTGACAGGGTCTTGCTGCTCCGGCCGGGTGTCAAGCCTGAGTAACTGAGGTGGGAGAGCCGACATTCAGGACATTGCTCCACCAGAGACCTCCCAGCTCCACGTAATGTCAAACAGTAAAAGCTCTCCCAGAGATCTCCATCTCAACACTAAGACCCAGCTCCACTCAAAGATCAGCAAGCTACAGTGCTGGACACCCCATGCCAAATAACTAGCAAGACAGGAACACAACCCCACCCATTAGCAGAGAGGCTGCCTAAAATCATAAGTTCACAGACACCCCAAAACACACCACTGGATGCAGTCCTGCCCAACAGAAAGACTAGATCCAGCCTCATCCACCAGAACATAGGCACCAGGCCCCTCCACCAGGAGGCCTACTGAACCAACCTTGCCAGCTGGGATCAGACACCAAAAACAACGGGAATTACAAACCTGAAGGCTGCAAAAAGGAGACCCCAAACACAGTAATTTAAGCAAAATAAGAAGACAGAGAAATACACAGCAGATGAAGGAGCAAGGTAAAAACGCACCAGACCAAACAAATGAAGAGGAAATAGGCAGTCTACCTGAAAAAGAATTCAGAGTAATGATAGTAAAGATGATCCAAAATCTTGGAAACAGAATGGAGAAGATACAAGAAATGTTTAACAAGGACCTAGAAGAACTAAAGCGCCAACAAACAATGATGAACAATACAATAAATGAAATTAAAAATTCTCTAGAAGGAATCAATAGCAGAATAACTGAGGCAGAAGAACAGATAAGTGACCTGGAAGGCAAAATAGTGGAAATAACTACCACAGAGCAGAATAAAGAAAAAAGAATGAAAAGAATTGAAGACAGTCTCAGAGACATCTGGGACAACATTAAACTCACCAACATGCGAATTATAGGGGTCCCAGAAGAAAAAGAGAGAAAGAAAGGGACTGAGAAAATATTTGAAGAGATTATAGTTGAAAATTTCCCTAATATGGGAAAGGAAATAGTCAATTAAGTCCAGGAAGCGCAGAGAGTCCCATGCAGGATAAATCTAAGGAGAAACACGCCAAGACACATATTAATCAAACTATCAAAAATTAAATACAAAGAAAAAATATTAAAAGCAGCAAGGGAAAAGCAACAAATAACATACAAGAGAATCCACATAAGGTTAACAGCTGATCTTTCAGCAGAAACTCTGCAAGCCAGAAGGGAGTGGCAGGACATATTTAAAGTGATGAAAAGGAAAAAACTACAGTCAAGATTACTCTACCCAGCAAGGAATTCATTTAGATTCGACAGAGAAATTAAAATTTTTACAGACAAGCAAAAGCTAAGAGAATTCAGCACCACCAAACCAGCTTTACAACAAATGCTAAAGGAACCTGCCTAGGCAGGAAACACAAGAGAAGGATAAGACCTACAAAAACAAACCCAAAACAATTAAGAAAATGGTAATAAGAACATACATATCAATAACTACCTTAAATGTAAATGGATTAAATGCTCCAACCAAAAGACACAGACTGGCTGAATGGATACAGAAACAAAACCTGTATATATGCTGTCTACAAGAGACCCACTTCAGACCTAGGGAAACATACAGACTGAAAGTGAGGGGATGGAAAAAGATATTCCATGTAAATGGAAATCAAAAGGAAGCTGGAGTAGCAATTCTCATATCAGACGAAATAGACTTTGAAATAAAGACTATTACAAGAGACAAAGAAGGACACTACATAATGATCAAGGGATCAATCCAAGAAGAAGATATAATGATTGTAAGTATTTATGCACCCAACATAACAGCACCTCAATACATAAGGTAAATGCTAACAGCCATAAAAGGGGAAATCTACAGTAACACAATCATAGTAGGGGACTTTAACACCTCACTTTCACCAATGGACAGATCATCCAAAATGAAAATAAATAAGGAAACACAAGCTTTAAATGATACATTAAACAAGATGGACTTAATTGATATTTACAGAACTTTCCATCCAAACACAACAGAATACACTTTCTTCTCAAGTGCTCATGGAACATTCTCCAGGATAGATCACATCTTGGGTCACAAATCAAGCCTTGGTAAATTTAAGAAAATTGATATCATATCAAGTATCTTTTCCAACCATAACGCTATGAGACTAGATATCAATTACAGGAAAAACATCTGTTAAAAAATACAAACACATGCTGGCTAAACAATACACTACTAAACAACCAAGAGATCACTGAAGAAATCAAAGAGGAAGTCAAAAAATACCTAGAAACAAATAACAATGAAAACACGACGACCCAAAACATATGGGATGCAGCAAAAGCAGTTCTAAGAGGGAAGTTTACAGCAATACAATCTTACCTCAAGAAACAAGAAACATCTCAAATAAACAACATAACCTTATACCTAAAGCAATTTGAGAAAGAAGAAGAGCAAAAAAATCCCAAAGTTAGATGGAGGAAAGAAATCATAAAGATCAGATCAGAAATAAATGGAAAAGAAATGAAGGAAATGATAGCAAAGGTCAATAAAACTAAAAGCTGGTTCTTTGAGAATGGATAAACCATTATCCAGACTCATCACAAAAAGAAGTGAGAAGACTCAAATCAATAGAATTAGAAATGAAAAAGAAGAAGTAACAACTGACACTGCAGAAATACAAAGGATCATGAGAGATTACTACAAGCAACTATATGCCAATAAAACGCACAACCTGGAAGAAATGGACAAATTCTTAGAAAAGCACAACATTCTGAGACTGAACCAGGAAGAAATAGAAAATATAAACAGACCAATCACAAGCACTGAAATTGAAACTGTGATTAAAAATCTTCCAACAAACAAAAGCCCAGGACCAGATGGCTTCACAGGTGAATTCTATCAAACATTTAGATAAGAGCTAACACCTACCCCTCTCAAACTCTTCCAAAATATAGCAGAGGGAGGAACACTCCCAAACTCATTCTACGAGGCCACCATCACCCTGATACCAAAACCAGACAAAGATGTCACAAAGAAAGAAAACTACAGGCCAATATCACTGATGAACATAGATGCAAAAATCCTCAACAAAACACTAGCAAACAGAATCCAATAGCACATGAAAAGGATCATACACCATGATCAAGTGGGGTTTATCCCAGGAATGCAAGGATTCTTCAGTACATGCAAATCAATCAATGTGGTAAGCCATATTAACAAATTGAAGGAGAAAAACCATATGATCATCTCAATAGATGCAGAAAAAGCTTTCAACAAAATTCAACACCCATTTATGATAAAAGCTCTCCAGAAAGTAGGCATAGAGGGAACTTACCTCAACAAAATAAAAGCCATATATGACAAAGTCACAGCCAACATTGTTCTGAATGGTGAAAAACTGAAACCATTTCCACTAAGATCAGGAACAAGACAAGGTTGCCCACTCCCACCACTGTTATTCAACATAGTTTTGGAAGTTTTAGCCACAGCAATCAAAGAAGAAAAAGGAATAAAAGGAATCCAAATCGGAAAAGAAGAAGTAAAGCTGTCACTGTTTGCAGATGACATGATACTATACATAGAGAATCCTAAAGATGCTACCAGAAAACTACTAGAGCTAATCAATGAATCTGGTAAAGTAGCAGGATACAAAATTAATGCACAGAAATCTCTTGCATTCCTATACACTAATGATGAAAAATCTGAAAGAGAAATTGAGGAAACACTCCCATATACCATTGCAACACAAAGAACAAAGTACCTGGGAATAAACCTACCTAAGGAGACAAAAGACCTGTATGCAGAAAAGTATAAGACACTGATGAAAGAAATTAAAGATGATATAAACAGATGGAGAGATATACCATGTTTTTGGATTGGAAGAATCAATATTGTGAAAATGACTATACCACCCAAAGCAATCTACAGATTCAATGCAATCCCTATCAAACTACCAATGGCATTTTTCACAGAACTAGAACAAAAAATTTCACAATTTCTATGGAAACACAAAAGACCCCACATAGCCAAAGCAATCTTGAAAAAGAAAAACTGAGCTGGAGGAATCAGGCTCCTGGACTTCAGACTATACTACAAAGCTACAGTAATCAATACAGTATGTTACTGGCACAAAAACAGAAATATACATCAATGGAACAGGATAGAAAGCCCAGAGATGAACCCACGCACGTATGGTCACCTTATTTTTGATAAAGGAGGCAAGAATATACAATGGAGAAAAGACAGCCTCTTCAATAAGCGATGCTAGGAAAACAGTTACATGTAAAAGAATGAAATTAGAATACTCCCTAACACCATACACAAAAGTAAACTCCAAATGGATTAAAGACCTAAAAGTAAGTCCAGACACGATAAAACTCTTAGAGGAAAACATAGGCAGAACATTCTGTGACATAAATCACAGCAAGATCCTTTTTGATAGACCTCCTAGAGAAATGGAAATAAAAACAAAAATAAACAAATGGGACCTAATGAAACTTAAAAGCATTTGCACAGCAAAGGAAAACATAAACAAGATGAAAAGACAATCCTCAGAATGGAAGAAAATATTTGCAAATGAAGCAACTGACAAAGGATTAATCTCCAAAATATACATGCAGCTCAATATCAAAGAAACAAATAACCCAACCCAAAAATGGGCTGAAGACCTAAATAGACATTTCTCCAAAGAAAATATACAGATTGCCAACAAACACATGAAAGGATGCTCAACATCACTAATCATTAGAGAAATGTAAATCAAAACTACAATGAGGTATCACCTCACACCGGTCAGAATGGCCATCATCAAAAAATCTACGAATAATAAATGCTGGAGAGGGTGTGGAGAAAATGGAACCCTCCTGCTCTGTTGGTGGGAATGTAAATTGATACAGCCACTATGGAGAAAAGTATGGAGGTTCCTTAAAAAACTAAAAATAGAACTACCATATGACCCAGCAATCCCACTACTGGGCATATACCCTGAGAAAACCATAATTCAAAAAGAGTCATGTACCACAATGTTCATGGCAGCTCTATTTCCAATAGCCAGGACATGGAAGCAACCTAAGTGTCCATCGACACATAAATGGATAAAGAAGATGTGGCACATAGATATGGCATAGAAATGAACAAATTCTTAGAAAAGCACAACATTCTGAGACTGAACCAGGAAGAAATAGAAAATATAAACAGACCAATCACAAGCACTGAAATTGAAACTGTGGCATATATACTCAGCCATATAAAGAAACAAAATTGAATTATTTGTAGTGAGGTGGATGGACCCAGAGTCTGTCATACAGAGTGAAGTAAGTCCGAAAGAGAGAAATAAATAACGTACGCTAACAAATATATATGGAATCTAAAAAAAAAAAAAAAAGGTTCTGAAGAACCTAGGGGCAGGACAGGAATAAAGACGCAGATATAGAGAATGGACTTGAGGACACAGGGAGGGGGAATGGTAATCTGGGACGCAGTGAGAGAGTGGCATGGACATATATACACTACCAAATGTAAAATAGATAGCTAGTGGGAAGCAGCCACATAGCACAGGGAGATCAGCTAGGTGCTTTGTGTCCACCTATAGGGGTGGGATAGGGAGGGTGGGAGGGAGACGCAAGAGGGAGGAGATATGGGGATATATGTATATGTATAGCTGATTCACTTTGTTATACAGCAGAAACTAACACACCACTGTAAAGCAATTATACTCCAATACAGATGTTAAAAAATAAATTAATTAATTAAAAAAAAAAAAGAATTGCCAGGTAAAGCTATCTGATATTAACTTTGGGCAGCCAGAAATGGCCTATCTTCATTCAAAGACGAGTACACTGGAAAATCCAATATGAGTTATATGAAGAGAGTCTGCAAAGCATAAGAAAGAAATATAATATTCAAAAAATTATATGAAGAACATTCTTTTAGAAGAGTTTTATTATAGAAATCAAAAAATATTTTGAAAGGGTCTACTCTGGGCTATCAAAATAAATTTTTTTAATGCTTTCATGAAACAGGTAAAAGTTCAGATAAAACAAAAGACTTGGATTTTTCTTAAGAGTCTGATAGAATTAAGAACAAATAAGAAAAATGCCATAGTGATAAAAAGTGGTAATTAGAACAAATTTTTTAAATTTACATCTCAGAAAATGAAACCATTGATATAGAACATAGGTTTGAGAGATGAATGTAGGCAAGGAGATGATAAATGTAGGTGACGGATAGTGAAGATGCAACATATGGCTAACTGATATTCCTGAAGAAATGTACCAAATAAACAGAATGAAAACACTACTCAAAATAAAACAGAAAAAGCCCTAAACTGAAGAGCTGTATTTGCATATCAAAAGGGCTTTCCATGTACCAGGAAAAAGTAATTAGAAAACAATCCACTCCCAAACATATGCTAGTGAAATTATTTAATTTAAAGCAAAATTTAAACCCTATCAGCATCTAGGAGTGGAGAAGAAATAAATTACATGCAAATAAAATAAGATTTAAATTTCAGATTTCTGTCTCACAATATTAGATATAAGACAATGATACAAACAAAAAACACATAGACAAATGTTGACAAATATGTCAGATTATAGGAAAGAGCAAAGAAGCAAAAGAGAGAGACTACAAAATAAGATGACAAGAATAATATCAAATGCATCTGATATGACAATAAATGAATATGGGGTGATCCAACCTACTATAAGAGAATTCATTTCTGATTGGCTTAAAAAATTGTTCAATACTATGCAATCTACAAGGGACACAACTAAGAAAAATTGAAAGTAAAAGAAAGGGCAAACATATACCATATAAATAAAGCAAAAAATAAGTTGAGTTTCACTTTTCATCCATTTTGTGTACAATCTACAAGGAAAACAGAAGGATCACAGTTAACAGTTTCCTGAATTTTCTTCCATGTAAAAAATTTGTTGTGCATAATCACATATCTGTTTATATACTTAGTTCTAACTTGTTTCAGCACACAGAGCTCTACCTTATCCTTTACTGCAATTCCAATACATCCTATCATTGGATGCACTATAAAATGTCTTCCATTGATGGACACTTAAGTTGTTTTCAGTTTTTAGTTATTATAAGGACAATTACAGTCCTTAATCATTTATCTTAGTTAATAATAGTTATCAGCATATAGATCATATTTAAAGCCATAGTCCTGGATAAGATCACTTTGAGGGTATAGTTAGAGGAGAAAATCCTAGGTCCAAGGATAAGCTTTGGGCACTCCAATGTTTTGAAGTCAAGAGATGAGGAGATACCAGCAAGAGAGACTAAGAAGACATAGCAAAGGAGGCAGGAATAGAACCAAGAGAGAATGCAGTCCTGAGGCCAAGGGATAAAGGTGTTATATGGAAGAGCAAGGGATTAACTGTGTTAAGTGCTACTGAGAAGTCACGATGAGGACTGTGATATCTTAAAGCAAATCTGATCATGTCATTCTTCCTCAAAAAATCCTATCAGTGATGTCTCCATATACTGTGAATAAAAATCTCTCCCCCAAGTCCTCACAGACATGCTCTCACATACACATAGAGAGCATCCATAAATCCTACATAATCTGACTCTTGTGTCCTCTCCAGCATCAACTGCATCACTGCTCTTCCTATTCACTACTGCTTGACATCTTTCCAATTCTCAAATGGGTTCCAACTGTCCACAGCACAGACTCTCAAACTTCAATGTGCATACAAATCACCTGTATTTTTAACAAGCTTCCAGGTGATGGTGATGCTGCTGGTCTGTGAACTATACTTTTGAGTAGCAAGAAACTAAAACAATTCTTTCCCCTCTTCCTAGCTATCTTCTATTTATTCCTCAGATTTCGATTTAAGTATCATTTCCTCAGTCTCCCCCAGATAATTGGGAACTCTTCTTACATGCTTCCATACACTGCACATCTGCATATTAATTGTCACATTCACAATAATTAATTCACCACCTTTCTTCTCTGCTAATCTCCAAATTCCCTGAGGGCAGGGATTACGTTTCCCTTGTTTGCAGATGCTTACCTAGTGCCTAACTCAATGCCTGCCACACAGTAGGTACACAAAAAATATTTACTGATCAATTTAAATGATTATTCAGATCTGTACTTCGTGACATAGAAAGATAATTACAACATAATAAGTTTTAAAAATCAGGTTACAAAACATTATTTACATAGCATTATCCAAGTTTTGTTCCATATGATTTATTTGCATACAGATAAGTCTGGAATCATATACTTAAGAATAGTATTATCTCTGGATGGCAGGATTTTGAGTAACTGTTTTCCTTTTTTGTATTTTCTTGCATATTTGTATTTTTATTATTATTTTGTAGCAAAATAATAAATGAAATTAAACTTTGAATTCTGACATTTAACTTTTGCTTTTCTAATTTTTGTTGTTGTAGTCACTGCTGTTTTAATGTATAAAACTGTACATGTTTTTCTAAAATGTGACTAGGAATTTCCCTTGTAATTTGAAGTTGAGTTGAGGGCTAAATCTGGGATCTATAGTCTAAGCACTGCTTACCACCAGAAGCTGGCTATAAGGGTACCTGACTTGAGAAGGTCAGCCAATGTTTGCCAAGACAGCATTTTTGCCACCAGCTCTCTCTTGATGGTGGATCAACAAAATACACAAGCCATTTTACATAGAAAAATCAGTGAAATAGAATGTAAGTCCATAAATAGTCTTGATAACACATTTGAATTTAAGGTATGAAAAGCTGGCATTTCAAATTAGTGAGAAAAAGAGGATTTATTGAATAAACGATATCGTGCAATTGGCTAGTCATTTGGGAAAGAAACATTAATGCTTATTCTTCTTATCAAACTAATTAAAGATGAATCAAAGATTTAATTTTTTAAAAGAAAGCCATAAAATTACTAGAAGAAAATATGACAGAATATATTTATTTAAATTTATTTATTTGTTTGTTTTTTGGCTATGTTGGGTCTTCATTGCTGTGTGCTGGCTTTCTCTAGTTGTGGTGAGTGGGGGCTACTCTTCATTGCGGTGCACAGGCTTCTCATTGTCGTGGCTTCTCTTGTTGAGAAGCACGGGCTCTAGGCGCACAGGCTTTAGTAGTTGTAGCACGTGGGCTCAGTAGTTGTGGCTTGCGGGCTCTAGAGCACGGGCTCAGTAGTTGTGGCGCACGGGCTTAGTTGCTCCACGGCATGTGGGATCTTCCCAGACCAGGGCTCAAACCCATGTACCTCGCAATGGCAGGCAGATTCTTAACCACTGTGCCACCAGGGAAGCCCCAACAGAATATATTTAAATCGAAGTGTAGAAAAGCCCTTTCTAAGAATGACACCAAGACTAGAACACATAAAGGGAACTATTGCCAGTTTTCACTACTTCTGTATTAGCATACAACTTCTGGATAGCATAAAACAACATAAACAAAACTGAAAAACAAGCAAAACAATTTTTTAAACTCTACATTATATATGATAAAAATCTTTAATATAAAAAGATCACTTATAAATCTATAAGAAAAAGGTGAATGATAACAGAATATGAATTGGTAATTCTCAAAAGGAGAAAAACAAATAACCAAGAGACATCCAAAAGTATGCTTAATCTTATTAGAAATGAATAAAACAATAAATAAAGAGATATTTCTCTTCATCAGATTAGGAAAAGATCCAGAAGACTGACAATTAGTGGTTTGGCCAGGTTGAAAGGAAATGAACAATATCATAAATTGTTGGTAAGCATATAAACTGGTATGATTTTTCTGGAGAGAAGTTCAGCAATATGCATCAAAATTTTTAAACCAAAAATTTTAATAAATAATTCCACACCTAGGAATTTTCTTACACTGCAGCGTGGTTAATTTAGCAAATATTATGAAGTAATTTAAATGTTCACACATAACCTAGAGTGGAAAATATAAGTCTATAGAATGCCATCTATGGTTTAAACACATGTTTACACAGAGATGTTCAGAAGGTTACTCACCAAACTGTTAACACTAAGTGTTTAAACACTTTTAATAATTTCCCTTATTTTAAAAACCCAAAATCTAAAATTCCATGCTAAGAGTTCTAATTCTTAGATGTCTATAAACGTCTCTTTACAATACAGAAACTTTAAAAGCAAAAATACGATCAATATGGAATATTTTTATAGTTCTAATCAAAACTGCTATTTAGCAAAATAAACATGTTTGAACAGTACATTGCTATTTTAAATAAACTTATGCACCCACACTATCCCATTAAAATATCCTTGGTGTTTCCCACAAATAACAGTTACTATGTGCAAAATTAGGAAAGCATTAAAACTATATAAACACAAGTATTATGCTTTGTGGAACTGTTCATTGCACAGAAAAACCAAAAAGCCACCAAGTGAAAGGGTATTCATTTTGTATTCACAATTACCTTTCTTGAGACAATTTATTAGTGCAGAAAATATTATACATTTCTCTGAACTTGTAGGCTCAGCAGACAGATATATTTTGAAAAGGTTAAGCTATGTTTAGCAAGGTAATCCTCAAGAGATGGATGCCAGAGAATTAAATATTCAGTACTTAAATTAACTTCTTATTTGGTACTTAGGAACAAATTGCCAAGAATTATCATCATCAAATAGAACATTTATTGACTCTCTTGGAAAAAGAAAGTGAGACCTACTTGAAAAAAAAAATTTAGAATTGGAAAGAAATCAGTATTTTTAACACTTTGCATGAATAATAGAAGCTGTAAGCCAAGGATGCTTGACTTGCAGAGTGCTAATAGAAATGACTCAATATAGTAGTTTCATAACTACTGGATTATGTTTACATCTTTATGTCCACTCTCAGCTTTAGGCTTTTCAAAGACATTCCAAAGAAGTCATATGGAACTTCTATAATCTACCAGATTATAGAAGCAATTCTATAATTGCTGGAGCAATTCTGAAATTTCTAAAATTCTTCACATATAATTTTATTCATAAAATTATGAATAACACATAAATCCCTTAAAAAATCTTTTTGCCTAACAGAAAATAAACGTGAGAATGAACTTCTTTTGGGGATTCATACTGAATGGCATTGTGATTACTAAACACAGGGAAACCATGACTTTAAGCCTTAAAAGAACGCAGTAAAGTGTTAACAATTTTTACTAAAGGTAAAGTTTGAGGAAATGGGATCAGAATATAGCATGAAAAGTGTGGATTAGTTACTTACAATTTTTTGATAGTGTTAATTAAAAGTGATCTTTTAAAATATTATTCTTATATATCTAGAATAGTTCAAATATAACACTAAACATACATCTACTTAAATTTAACTTAATATTTAATATTTGAGTATTTTAAAAACCTGTTATAGATGATTTTTCAGGATTCTTACCAGCTCTTCTGAAAGACAAGAAACTTTAGAGTATGCATTCTCTATGTGCAGGTGATATCACCCCCCAAGGGAGTGAAAATTAGTGGCTGGGGAGGGCAGGGGGTGAAAAAGCTTACTCTTTTTATGTATAAGTAAGGCACAGATATACATACAGTACCATAAACAGATATACAGTATATCTAGAGCACTACAATATAATGGAGAGGGGAAGTTGGGTGGGGGAGTCTAAAAAGCCTTCTTACTGGGGTGATAATGAAAAAAAAAGTTTGAGAAAAATTAAGTTAAACAAATCTGGATTCTTTTTTTTTGGCTGTGTCAGGTCTTAGTTGCGACATGCGGGATTTTTGTTGAGACATGCAGGATCTTTCGTTGTAGCTCGTGGGCTTCTCTCTCGTGGAGTGCAGGTTTTCTCTCTCTAGTTGTGGTGCACAGGCTCCAAGACGCATGGGCTCTGTAGTTTGCGGCACACGGGCTCTCCAGTTGAGGTGCACGAGCTCAGGATTTGTGGCATGCGGGCTTAGTTGCCCCACGGCATGTGGGATCTTAGTTCACTGACCAGGGATCAAACCCGCGTCCCCTTCATTGGAAGGCGGATTCTCTACCACTAGACCACCAGGGAAGTCCCACAAATCTGGATTCTAATCACTATCTAGAGATAAAACTTGGGCAGGTTACCTGACATTATAAAGCCTAAGTTTCTCCATGAATAAAATGGAAATTATGACTTCTCCCTTATGATTGAAGATTTAAACAGGAAAGATGCAAAGCACACAGCACAGTGCAAGGAATACAGTTCCTGTTAAATAAATGTTAGTCCCCTTCCCTTTTCTCCTCTCATTTGAGGATGCTATAAATTATATACTCTCCATAAAAGAATACTCACATTCCAAAGGAAAGTGAGACACAAGGAGAAATGGAAAAAGGTCCAGAGGAAATGATATTTGTACATGATCCCTGGACCCAAGCATGCCCAATGATGGTGAAATCTAAAAACTGGCTTCAACTCCTAAATCTGTGATGTTCTTAGTTGTATAAGCCTGGCAAAGTTGCTTGGTTCTTATAAGCTTCAATTTCCACATCTGTACTCCACAGAGTTGTTACAAAGAACAAATGAGATCAATTATGTGACACTCTTTGGGAACCATAAACCACTAAACTAAAGTTACCTTACGATAGGGCATGGTTCATGTCAATAATGGCAGAAAATGAAGACACTGACCTAGACTGTGTATGTACTGGGAAGGAATGGAAAGGACCAAAACTGCTCCTTTCAGAAGCAAGTCTTCAAAATCTAAGCCTCAAAGGCAGAAATTCTTTGGCCGTTTAAATCTAGTCTAAAACAAAATTACCAGTGGAGCTCTTACCTATCCCTTTGCTCTTCATCTGTATAGCGATCATCTAAGAAAGAGGTTCCACATACTCCAAGTACAGTATTGTGGCCTTTATTGTCGGCTGTATGATACACTCGAGAAGCCAGGCGCAAGTCAATGGGCAGCTCTTGGGCTGGGATAGTGGCACACAGATCGTGAAGGGTCCGAGTGGAGTAGTCTCTTGGAATTCTGCCACAGAGATAAGAAAGCGGGTCTCTCTTTATCATTTTGTGCTCTTTAGATGCAAAATACATTCACATTGACAGTTTAGTTCAGGCTCTAAAAAAAGAGGTCTAAATGTAGGAGAGATCACATTTAAAACTAGTATAGTAGTTTACAAAAAATTTAATATTACAATCTCAGGCCATTGACCACATCTTCAGCTATATATACAATTGCCTGCTGAAGATCTCAACCTATATATCCTACAGATATCTCAGAATCAACAGGTCTAAAAGCAAACTCATTATCATCCCACCCCACCCAAATCTCTTCTCTCCTGAACTCTGTAACTCAGTCAGTGACACCATAACCAGCAATCATACATTACTTCTTTGCTACTTTGCACAAATGCTCGTGTCCCTGAAGAAGCACAAGAATACAGTACATTATCCATTAACTAGCATCAGTGGAAACCTGGGTCTCTCTAAGTTAACATAGCACCTTCTTTCCCACCATGCTAGAACTTGCCTCTTTCCTGCCTTTCCAAAATAGAGAAGAGGGCATGACGATCTGCTTTCTTAATCCCCACTGTCACACTTGTCATCCCATCCAATCAACAAATACTTTTTGAGCATCTGTTATGTACCAGACTTTGTGCTAGGCGATCCACACACATCGTCTCTAACTGCCACAATGAAACTACATGGGAGGTATTATTATCCTTATTTTGGAGCAGGCTTATTTTGCATAGGTCACAAAATTAGTGAGTGGCTACTAGGATCTACACACAATGCTGCTAACTATAGTCAAATTTCTTTCCTATTAACGTCTATTAATGACCCCTGAGGAGAAAGTGGCCCTTAGCCAGTACTACTCCATCCCCACCTCCCTACTAAAGTTATATTCTTACATTAACCAAATGACCTTTTCATCAAATCAAATCAAATGAACTTTAGATCTTTAGATTGTGGTCTCTGTGACCTCCAAGCCACAGCTGGCAATACTGTTGACTCTTCTTGAAATTGCTCTTCCTCCATGAGCTTTTTTCAGCCTGCACTATCCCAGCTCTCCATCTGCCTTTCAAATCCATCATAATTTGACTTAGTCACTGGTTTTTCTTTCACTATCTTCCGAACTGGTATGGGGCTTCCAAGGTTGAGCTACTCTTTCCACATTAGAAAAATCATCTTCAGTGTTTCAGCTCTTTCCTCTGTGCTGAGGGCTCCTAAATCCCATGTCTGGTATCACTATCTCACCTAGATTCCTCACCTTCAAGATACAAAACTTTGGGATCATCTTTGTCTCCTCTGTCCTTCACCTGCTTATCCAATGAAAAACTGAGCTTCTCCCTTGGACAGAGCTGTTCAGGTGTGCTCCTTCTCCCCGCTCACTTCTACCACACTCCAGTCACCTCATCACCTCAGCTTGCGGAGCAAAGGTCTTCCAGTTGGATTGAGCACTGCACCCTGTCTCTTCCCCCTTCCATACATCCTGCAAAGTTCTATCACACTGATCTTCAAATACTCCTCTCCCCAGCACAATGGTTTTTTGTTGCTTGCTGCATGCATCTAACTTCCTCTTTCTAAGTTTCAATTCTCTCAGCATCTGGCCCTACTTTTAGCATAGTGTTTAAGAATGTAGACTCTGCAGTCAGACTTCCTCTGTTCAAATCCTGTTTAAAGTTATCACTTGGCAATAAGCAAGTAATTAATTTCTTTATACCTCAGTAAGTTGAGAATAACAACATTTGGTAAGCTGGGAATTACAACATTAGTGCATCCTAGGTAAAGGTGCGTTAAGAAAGAAAGGAATGAATGCATTTAAAACAGTGTCTCGGGGCTTCCCTGGTGGCGCAGTGGTTGAGAATCTGCCTGCCAATGCAGGGGACACGGGTTCGAGCCCTGGTCTGGGAAGATCCCACATGCCGCGGAGCAACTAGGCCCGTGAGCCACAACTACTGAGCCTGCGCGTCTGGAGCCTGTGCTCCACAACAAGAGAGGCCACGATAGTGAGAGGCCCGCGCACTGCGATGAAGAGTGGCCCCTGCTTGCCACAACTGGAGAAAGCCCTCGCACAGAAACGAAGACCCAACACAGCCATAAATAAATAAATAAACAAATACTTAAAAAAAAAAAAAGCACAAGCTGAAGCCCTTAAGAGTCAACAGATCAGAGTAAAATATGGGAAAAACATTTCTCAGACAAAATCCATCATCTAAATAAGTTCCTATCATGGCATGTTATCAAGCTTAATTTAAAAAAAAAAAAAGAAAAAAAAAAACAGTGTCTCTCACATGGCAGGTGTTGTCTCCAGGACAATTCACAGGGCCAGAAAGACCTCTCAGTTCTTTAAGTTATGGACATGTTGCTTATCTTTTTGTCCATGTCTAAACACTCTCCAAACAATAACTCAAGGACAAACTTCTCTGCACACTTTACTTTTTTTTCTTTCTTACAAATCTCTTTTCATACATTCCCCCATTCTTGTCCCACCCATTCTGACCCTTTATCTAATGGGTTAATGCAGATCTGTCCACTGACCACTCCACGTACCTGGATAGAAGCATAGTATAAATATGCTAGTATAAAGCAAAGTATAAATATAGACTTTGCATAGTATAAATATAGACTTTGGAGTTAGCTGGGCCTGGATCAGAATCCTAATTCTAACACTTGCAAACTCTATTACTGGTCTCTCTGAAGGTCTTCTGCAAAATGAGAACAAAAATTCTTAACCCTTGCCTTATAAAAATTGATAGCAATAACAGTTCCTGGTCTCTGGAACTCTCAAGAAATGCCTGTTTATTTTTATTGCTGTTGTTATTTATTTGCACTGCACAGCATCTAACCCGTTGCTAGGCACAATATGTACATCATTGAATCACTAATAGAGAGTGGTTTATGTCATTTCCAAAACAGCATAGGGCCCCCAAAAAAAACAGGACATGAAATTTGAACATGTTTAAGTGGGGGAGGAAAAGAGAGGTAAATCTAAAGCATTTGGAAATGTCCGAGACAAAGAGACATAACTCAGGGAGTGAAAATGGGTCTCCAGGAAGTCAAAGATCCCAGGCACTCAGGGTTCCTAAGAACGGACTGGGAAGAAAAAGAGGAGAGAAAAAGGTGAATTCTGATGTCAAGCTCACCTACATCTTCATTCTACCTGGGACAGGTCCTGGCTAGTGGAATGTTCTTGAGATTACATTACAGATTTTCTTTTTTCCTTAAAAAAGCATCAGAACCAATCTGAATTCCTATGTTCCCATCATACTCTAATAATATAGATCTGCAAGTGAATCTCCCTTGGTTATTGAGCTAAATAACACTGTGTTTTCAAGGGATGGCTGAATTCCTAAGGAAACAATTTAATTTGGAAGCTAGTCACTGGTGAGAAGAGCTAGGTAAAAAATTGATTAAGGAAAAAGGAGCAGTGAATAAAAGATTTTCCAAAATTCTCTTTTATCATATAAACTTTTTAAATATCAGATTTTTATTCCTCTGCACCTCATTCTTATTTCTTTGTAATGGTGATTTCTGATTTCAGTTTTAATGAATTAACACACAGTAAGTGAATTAACACAGTACTATATATATCAAGAAGATCTACAAATATTTTTGGCATGCTCAAGAAAGGCTGTGTGTTTTTATAGCACACTCTCCTTAAACAGGACTATTTGTCATTCTTTGAAACACTAAGACATAAAAAAGAAAAGACTCTGTCTCTGTGTGTGGCCACACTACTTTGCCTAATGCACTAAATGCAAGGTTTTTTAGAAAAAAAAAATCAAGAAGTTTCTGCTTCATTGATAATCTGACAGTAACTATTTATTGAAGGTAAAATACTTGTTGTCTGCTGTCACTATTTGTTTTAATACATAATCTTGCTAACTAAATGAGCTTAAAGCAATGCAGATAAGCAATGGCATGTACAGGGTCACTTAAATGCCAATTTGACTCTTTCATAAACTTTGGAATTCTTTTCCCATGAGTCTACTCTCAGCTACTAAATTGTGAGTAATATCCATTTACAAAGTTTAGGCTGGCCATAAAAAGGTTGTCTTCCATGTCCTGCACACCTTTCAGTGCCCTAAGCAACAACAAAAGCTAATAATTAAAGCTTCTTTAAGCCCCCATAAAGAGTTAAATGAAGAAGAATCTAGAATAAACCAACCCATAAAAACCTAGTGGAAAAATAAGGAGAAAATAAGTTTCAACAAGATGACTGGCAAAAGATAGACCATAAACCTAAACTGCATTTACACAGTATTATTCAAAATTATGGTTGCACCCCTGTGTAATAAGAAATCCTATTGAAAATATGTGGGGGGGGGGGTGGGAATGAAACATGAAATGATAGCAGAGAAAAATAAGGCCGTCTGAATTTCCAAATCGACTGGCCGATGGACATTTTGTGCTGGGTTGTCTTTTATTTTATCATAACAAAATTAACCAATATAATGAGCAGTTAATCCAAATCAGGCACTTCAGTGACCAAAAATATCAAGTCTAATATGTTAACATTTTTATTCTAGCTATTGCTATGTCATTGAATAACTTCTCTTCAGACACTTAAATTTGTAAAGTTAAGGAAGTTACTTTTTTTTAGGTAGGGTTTGATCACACAGAGGTTTTGAAATCTTTCTTTGTCTCTGTTGTGTAATTCCTAATTTACTTTTCCGCCTTCGCTTAACTTCTTTTCCTTTGATTTGCAACAATTCTGATGATTTCACCTTGGAAAAAACATAAAGTGCGCCGTTAAGGAAAGCTGTAGCCAAGCGTTAGATCTTCCTCTCTATTTAATGGTGCACAGTATTTTTAAACTCCTAATTTCTATGTGTATTTTATAACAGAATATAAATCCTAAAGGTGGAGTTGATATTTTCCTCTAAATTTTGTCCTAAATTCTACCATATACACCTTCATAGCAATAAAAATACGAGTACCATATTTATTTATAATATTCTATTTATTGCCTTAAAACTATTAAAAAAATATATAAGATTTTTTTCCCTCCATAAATCTACTCTTCTTGATTGGTATTTCTAATAGAACTTACCTTTAGCTACTTAAAGTTTGGCATGACTGCTGGTTGCAAGCACAAGCCAAAATGAACTTTAATGCTTTATAGAACTATTTTGAACAATGTTTACCAATTTATGCTTCCTACAGTTATACTGTTTTTCTATTTCCACTGCTTGGGAAAAATCAAATGCATTTTTGTCTCTTAAATAATTGCCTTTTAATCATTATAGCTATTAGGAGTATTGTTTTCCTAGATTCCTTAGGAAATTTGCAGAATTCATGGCAATAGTTCATCTAAAGATATTTTTCTCTGTGGGTTGCTCTGTCCTTTTCTGAGACTAGATTTAAGGAAGAAAGCAGGGAGGTGTTCCTTGGGGAAAGCAGAGAATGACTGAGTAAATAGAAGGATACCAGATAAAGGGAGGTTCTTCTAAATTAGGTAGAGGGTTTGGGCTCCATGCAGTTGTAAGCAGAGAGCTATTGCAATGTCTTCGGTAGGAAGTGATGATGAATAAGGAAAGCTCAGAGTACGGGTATTCCATCTCACCATCCAGTTCATGTTTGAATTTCCTCTATATTATCTCCACCAAAGGCCATCCATCCTGACTTGAACATGATCAGAAACAGAGGACCTGGATAAATCCAAAGGTAGCCACTTTCTCTTTGAAATCTTTCCAGTTGTTAGAATTTTTGTTTGTTTATTATTGAGCCTAACAACTTTCATCCACCAGTCTCAATTCAAACATCAGGATCATACAGGAATGATCTGGTTCTCTTCCATTTGACAGACAAATATTCGAATACAGTTGACTCCCCTGGGTGTTCTTTTCCCCCACATAAGCATCCCCAGTCCCTTCAACTCTACCTCACATGACACGGTTTTGAAATACTCTGTCATCCTGAGCGCTCTCTTCCAAACAGTCTCCAGTTTGTCAGTGTCTCTCCTGGGGTTGGACACTCAGATCTGAACACAATATTTGAGGTGTGATGTGATCAGATCCACCAGGAGAAAGATGATCCTCTTTTATGGTAATCATCAATCAATGCAAATTATGATTGCATATATCTTCCTATCACAAACCTAAATTATAACTTAAAACCGTGAAGTCTTGTCCACATTTGCTCTAAGTCATGCCATCCCATATCTGTGCACTTAGTTTGTGGAACCAAGGAAAGAACCATACATACATTTATCCCAATTAAATTTCATCTGAGGTCTGACCAAGCAAATCTTACCAGTCACATTTTGGACATTACCTGCAAATCCAATCAGTAAATCTTCCATATTCTCAACCAAATTATCAGAAAATAAGCTGAACTGGAAACAGCCCTATAACAGTCCACTAGGGACTTTCATGACTAATTGTCCTTTGCATAACTAGTTATAAATCCACCTGGCAGTTCACCCGATTGTAGTCTTGTCTACAAAATTGTCATCAGGAGGCTTTCATAAATGGATTGCTGAAATCCAAAAGATAATAACAATAACTAATATTTATTAAGTTTTCTGGCATGCCAGGCTCTTCCCCACGATACTCGTGTGTTGACCCCCAGGTCTGACACTTTTCTTATGTTCGTTCTAGTAATTCTCAAAAAAGTAAATAAATAATAAGGTTGGTCTTCCATGGCTTGCCCTTAGGGAACCCATGCTGGCTCCAGGTGATTACTCCTTCCTTTTATAAGGGTTCAAACACAATTATTTTAATGATTCATTTAATCATTCCAGAGTTTTGTCCAAGATCAGTGCACACATTACAGAAACCATAACTCCTACTCTTAAAAGAAAAAATAAAACTCAGATTTGCAGTTGCCGGTCTCCAGGCTCCTAGCACCTCTCCCATGGCAGCAGCACCTCAAAGCCGCTGCTGACAGGGGCACAGCAGGCTTAAACCTATCTATCTAAGCCAACAGGATCAGATATCTAAGTTAACTCTTAAAATCTTTTACCAATCTCGGGCTTCAAGTTTCTTTTATCAATTCTTTTCTCTTCTTTCTAAACTAAGGATCATCCTCCTTGTCAGATTTAAGAGAAGCAAAGTACCATTTTATCAGCTTCCCTTTCTCTTTGTCATAGTTCTGTTTATTTAAAACCTCAACCTTTCTCCAAAAATAAATTAAGACCACTCTGTCATCCGTTGTCATCACACTATTCATCCATAATGACAGGGTTATCCTTCCTTTTTTCTCTCTTTGCTCCAAAACTAACACCAAAAAAAACTTTCTTATTCTTAGCATTATGCACAGGCCTCAACCCATTTTGGATCTTAGCTCTCCTGATATAATTGTTATAGCCACATGCCACTTTTATGTTTATCTATGGATATGTGTTTCTTCTTTCATCTTCTGTATACTTTTAAAACTCTGAATGCAATAGATCACTCAAAATTGTTTTGTGAAAATTTGCGGGGTGGCGGGGGAGTGGGGTTTGGGGTATCCCACATCTCTGAAACATCCTTCCCTTAGAATCTCAGGACATGTGCTAGCTATATATTTTTTTACAGACTTTTTCCCTCCTAAAATGCTCAACAATCCTCTCATGGGTTCTTCTGTCAGTCATTTCTTCACAGAGTCGCTATTATCTAACTTCTCCTTTTGTTGGTCATGACTTAGACCAGAGACCTAATAAACTTTATCATACTAATGAGCTTCTAAGGATAGAAATGGTCAATAAAGTAACAACTGATTAAATTCTCTACTTTTTTTGCTGAATGAGACTGTCTGGCATGCATCTGAGCAGTGAAAGTCCTGCATTTCTCCTTTATCACACCTCTGTGCCACTTCTCTGAGTGATGTCAGGGGAGGTTTTCTTGCCCCCCCCAGTCCGGCCTGGCTTGCCGGAGTATACTGTTCCTCATTGCTGTGCCAGAGATGCTAGAGACTAATGTTATGGTCTCAAATGTCCAAACAGGGTAAAGCTCACGGGTAAGGACTGATCTTGACATGTTACCACAAATAAAAGAAATCCAAGGTGAAGATTTGGTGGGATGAGTCAGAAAACTTCCAGCACTGTTTCCTCTGGCATTTCTGATGTGTCCCACAACTATAAACCATAAAGTCTTATCAGACATTCTCTTCTCCTCCTTTTGAAACACTTCTGGTTTCAGTTTAGAAATCCTCTTAATCTGTTCTCTAAGTCCCTCTCATCAAACCATTCCCCCTAGTTAAGTGAGGAACACTCCATCCATAGTCATTTTTTGCCACTGTGAGTCTTGTACTTAACCAGATACCTGTTAATTGTTGTTATGAAAGGGCAGTGCTGCAAAGCGGCAAAGAGTGAAGGATCCAGAATTAGACCACCTCAGTTCAAGTCCTGACTCTACAACTTAGCCATATGGTTGTACCTGGGCAAATTATTTATCTTCTTCATGACTCATTTTTTTTAACTATAAAATGAGAGTAATAATAGGGTTGTTATCAGGGGAAAAAAAAAGATAACATATGTAAAATACTTAGCAAAGTGGCTGGAACATGGTAAGCACTCATGGTAATTCTAGTTACCTTAGGAAATGACTGTTTTTACCAAAAATAAATAATTTTGCATATTTCTTAATAATAGTTAATATCAGCCACAGCAAACCAAAAGAATGAACATTATGGGACTTTTTCAATGAGGGATTCAAATTCCTGACAGGCCATTGTGGTTAAATCACTGATCAGAAAATCCATTTCCTTCTTTGACACATTTAGTAGCTAATCATTTGCCCCTCTTTTTATTTCCAAAGTCCCAGCGTTCAGGTAGGAGAATACATAAAAACACTACCTGTACCCACAAATCTAACACTCTTTCAAGATGCCATTGTTTTAAAAGATGCCTTCTAAGTTCTCCACACCTAGAAGGTGTCAGCCTAACACACAGGCTGCACCTGCAGTAGTTAGCAATGAGTGGGGTTACTCAGCCTTGGCAGGCTTCACTTCATACCCCAAATGTGAGCTTTAGGAAGACAGCATGACTTCTGATGAAGTCATTCACCAATCACAGCATAAGTCCCTTCCCCCGACAGCAGTGGTGTCACCTGTTACTTGTGGATCTTCCTTATGATCTATTATTGCAGGAAGATCTGTATGCTAGTGTCATGCAAGATGAACCTAAGAAAGTAGGACTTGAGAAATGAATAAAAACCAGGAGGCAACTGTACTAATCCAGACATAAGGTCAACTGTAAAAAGAAGAAAAAAATTATAAGCAATAATATTTAGGAGGAATCTAGGCCTTGGAGGCTGATATTTTGTGAGAGGCAAGAAAACAATAAGGTCATGGATAAATCTAAGGTTTCAGAGTTGGGATTTTGAAAAAATTTCAAGTTTGTAAAACTTGAAGAACTGTTAATGGCTAGTTCACTTGGGCGAAGCACAGTAGTAGGATCATGGTCATTGGTGGAGAGAGGGAAACCCAGAAGGAGAAGGACTGACTAGAAGAGTTGTTTACCCAAGAAGGGGTATCCATCTAAATCTGTCAGAATAGACTGCTGGAGATAATACCAAGACAGTAAGCTGTGGTTCAGGAAAAAGTGGCTTTTTTAAAAATCCTAATAATAATGTATCTATTTTTAAATAAACTCATTTATTCAAGTCAAAAAGTGACTCAAATTAAAGAAATGTACTAAGTAAGTAATAGTAAGGCAATATACAAATATGGTAAAATTATGAAAATTATGCATAAATAAAGTGGAATAAAATTATAAATAAAATAAAATTCTCACAGTAGGAAAAAACTCAGGGAGCAGGATAAACCTAAATGGGGCAACGGCTACAAAGTTCAGTCCAGGTCCCTGGGCTACAGTTCCTGACTCTCTCAAGATGGTAACAGGAAGACTCTTGGTCAATTTCTGAAAGCCCTGAGGTTCCCTCACTCCTTAAAAATCTTTATTCTCTCCCTGGAGTTGCAATTAGGTTTGAGACTAAAATCTCTGAAAAAACAGAAGTCCCCTTTTCCCAAAGGAGCAGCTTTCACATATAAGGCCCTTTTTTCAGGGTGAACCCTCGCACAGGCCTTGGCCCTTTCTGGGCCATATCTTCACACCTACACATCCTCAACTCTCATAACTCTGTTTCCAACATAAGTAGTGTTTTACCTTCAAAGACAGCCGCTTGGTTGTTTCTGAATCACCAATGGGCTGTTCACCTTCCAAAGGTTTACTTGATTCATCTGCTGACTGAACTTCCAAAGTTTCCTGAGGTTTAAATAATATGCTTTCTGCATCTGGGACTCCCCATTCCGATACGTCCTCTTGTTCAATCTGGAAAATACGTGATACAGCTTCAGGAAGCTTCTCAAGCACATTCTGTTGGGAAACGTAAATGTACAAATATGCTCTTTTTATTGGTCCTTCCAAAGTTTTAAGTTATGCAATGTTTTCTCTCTGACAACGAATGACTATGAAAATGTGTGACTGAAATTAAGCAGAGGTAATAAGTGAAGATTTAGAAAAAGAAACTCAAACTGACTTAAGAAAAACGTGAAGCATGGCAAATTATTTTCGTTGGCCCTTGTCTCAGAAAATATTGCTACCCCCCTGTATTATGCAACAACTCTAAGGAAATAACAAGACTCCAATCTTACCCTGATTCTCACCCACATTCACACAGAATCAAGGCCCACTGAACTATATGACCTCTGCCCAGCCTGAGGTTCTTTGGTCCTAAGCAATGAGATGCCTGCTAGCCAAATACTCTTCCAGAAGCATGACTTCAGTCCCTCAGAGAAGAGCTGACACAGAGGCCCCAAGAAGACCACCCAGACACCCCAGCTCTATGCCAAGTCCTAATGAAAAATTCTCACAAAATATCACTCCTACACCTGTTTTGTGTTTCTTTTTTTTTATTTTATTTATTTATTTATTATTATTATTAATTTTTGGCTGTGTTGGGTCTTCGTTTCTGCGCGAGGGCTTCCCCTAGCCGCGGCGAGCGGGGGCCACTCTTCATCGCTGTGCGCGGGCCTCTCACCATCGCGGCCTCTCTTGTTGCGGAGCACAGGCTCCAGACGCGCAGGCTCAGTAACTGTGGCTCACGGGGCCAGTTGCTCCACGGCATGTGGGATCCTCCCAGACCAGGGCTCGAACCCGTGTTCCCTGCATTGGCAGGCAGATTCTCAACCACTGCACCACCAGGGAAGCCCTGTTTTGTGTTTCTTAAAAACGTCTCACTGACTTAATGTGCGTCTCACCAAGCCTTTAAGAAAGTATCTTTACAGACATATTTTGGGTATTACCCAAATTTAAACCAAGATTATTTGGGATTATGAGCACTGCCTCAAATTAACAGATGAGAAAACCAGTCTGATTTACATAGAATCTGAATTTTATAGAATGACTTGAAAATGCAATTGTATCACTTTGCTCTCTGGCACACTCATTTGCTAATAAGTAAAATAAAGGGTAAAGATGGCATATAGTAGTTCCAAATACTATTTAAGTTTCTTTATTATGAGGAAAGGATGGCTAAACCAAGAAATATACTTTTGTAAAACATAACTTTAATCTAGAGCTCATGTTTTTATAAAGCTACTCAATGGTGCTGGGGAAAGAGTAAGAGCTTGGTAACTAGACAAGACTTAATACAAATCCTGGATGTGTCTATCAATAGATGTGTAATCTTGGTCAAGTTACTTAACCCTTTTTAGCCTCATTTTCCTCATTGGTAAAAAAGGGGTTAAAAAAAGGTCCTTCCATAAAATGGCAGAATAGCTACACAAGGGTAACATGTGTTATGAGCCTTTATTGTCTACCTATGACAAACTCATTCATTTTATGTTCCATAGCTTTCAGAACTGTTCATCACTCGCTTTCTTTTGACCCTGTCTGCTCCTGGCTTCCTCAACACACTCTCCCAGGGTCTAGCTGGGGGGACTGAATAGATGAAGTTTCCACCCTTCAAAAGTTTGAGAGGGAAAGGGTAATCCTCCAGCTTCAACTGACCCTCTCAGGACTCTGCCAGCCTCGCCTACACAGAAAGCCATTAGTGATCTTATCACTACCCTGTGGCCTGCTCTATTTTAGCATATATCACACTATATTACATTCGTCTAAGTAATCATCACTATAATTGTCAACATATATGAGCATTATCTCATTTAATTTTAATCTTCACCACAACTCCATGAAGTAGAGGAGCTCTTTGTAATCCCATTTTATGGATGAAGAAACTGAGGCTTAGCGAAGTTAAGTAACATGCCCGAGGTCATACTGAGACTAAGTAGCAGGACAGTGTTTGAACCTAAACAACCTGAATCCAAATTGTACTCTCTTACCCTTTTTTTAGCCCACACGATAGACTACTGGTTCTCAAAATGTGCTCCACAGACTCCTGGCAGTTTAGGCCCTTTCAGGGGATCTACAATGTCAGGACTATTTTCATAATAATATTAAGGCTTATTTTCCTTTTTCACTGTGTTGCCATTTACATTGATGATGGAAAAGTACGGGGGAGTAAAACAGTGAGTCAATACTTTTCAAGTAATTAACACATGAGGTACAAAATCATGCAGGGCGTTAAAGGTCTGTTCAAGGAGCAAGGTAGATCAATTAATTTTAAAGTAATGATACACAATAAGTTCATTTATCTGGTTTCAGATTCTCCACTGCAACTAATCTTTAAGAAACTATCACTTGTGGAGTTTTGGTGTATTAACAAAGACGACCATCCATAACTATGTAAAAAACAGGTTATTAAAATGACTCCCTTCTAATCTGTATCAGACTAGACTTACTTAATATACTTCAACCAAAAGAACACATACAACAGATTGAATGCAAAAGCAGATATGAGAATCTAGCTCTCTATTAAACCAGATATTAAAGAGATTTGCAAAAAGTGTGAGACAATCCTACCCTTCTCACTGAATTGTTTTGTTTTGCACATTATTTTTTTCCTAAAAATATGTTTTATGTTAATGCGTAACAGGCTGGTTATTATTTTAAATGAATGAATAAATAATTTCTGTTTTTCTCAGTTTCAGTTTCTAGTATGGTAAATATTGATTGATTGAATCCACACAAACAAAAACTCCTTTGGGTCCTTAAAATATTTTTTAAGGGTTTAAAGCCATCCTGAGACCAAAAATTTTGAGTACTTCAAAACCTTCACGTTTGAGAATTCCTTAAAAAAGAAATTGTGTCTCACCTGTCTTTTATACCTCAAGCACTTAGAACATTGTAGAACTTGTGCAATTATTTGTGAATGAATGAAAGGAAATTATATACATTTTTTCTCTACTATGTAATTAGTCTCTATTTAGAATATTTATTAAACAGTATTGTACTTTGTCTCTTCATATACTGGTCTACTCTATACAATGAGTTCCTCAAGCGCAAGAGCTGTATTTTCTATCTTTGTATCAACCATGTCTAAAACAATGCTCACCACATCACAGGAAAAGGAATGAATGAATTCCTTGATTTTTTTGATAAGTATGAGAGGAAATCATTCTCCATGATGATTCAAAAACAATTATATTTAAAATGGTGGGTACTTGGAAAGATATTGCATTAAGAATGTTCTTTTTTAAAAGAAAATAAATTACATCAAAGAACTAAGAGCACTCTGGCCTGTGGCACTGAGATGCTCACAACTGAGGCTGCCATGCTCTAACGGTAGGGTGCCTGGTACCACTTAGAAAGAGCAGGCCCTCTCCAGATGGGTGCTTGTTGGCCAGTGCTGCACAGACAAATCTCAGTCCAGGAAGCATCTACAAGTCTAAGGGATAGGTACAATGAACAGATAGAGTTCTGTTCTCTGGCACAGAGCAGGTACCCAAAAAATGTGTTTGGAATTAAAGATAACCACAGAGGAGCTTTTTTACCACGGCCAGGTATCAGCTTAAAAGGTATTATACATCTAAAGAAGTGGGAAGCTTCCTCTTAAAAAGCCAGTGACCAGAAGAGGTCCAGTAATTGCTTATAAATGTCAAAGCTGAGGGTATGGTTCCTACAGAATTACAAAGCAATTAATATTTTTGCTTAAATGTTTATTCTAAATAATCAAGATGATGTATAAGCTAGGTATCTGGTAATTGGCCTTTTTCATAGTTTCCTTCAAAATGGAATAATCTTTTCTTATACTTTATGTGAATATTCAGTGAATGGTATTAAGTCAAGTTTATCCTACTAATGAAGATTTCTATTTTTCTGAACCTAGCTGATCTTGTATTATCAGTTTACTATACCTATTAGAAACTTACAGTTCAGAGGTTTTGATATCTACTTGTAAATGGTGTCACCTAGAGGCAGCTACCCTAGATATCAGTTTTAAGCCCATAGCATATGTGGTAACGTTTCAAAATTGATTTATCCACATATTGTGCCATATATCCTAGGTCTTGAGACAGATGATGAGAATACAGAGGACAAAAATACATGATCTCAACCCAGAAGCATCTCAAACTCTAGTAGTCAACCATTTGTAGTAACTCTAACATTACAGGATCCATGATTTTTGGGAAAAGAAAAGATTCAATACATTTTCTAAACATGATATATTATCCTAAAACTGAATTGTGATGTGAATTTTTATGTGTGTGGAATCATATTTTCATGAAATAAAGGAGCTTGTTATTTAATGATATCATTTTACAAATCCTTTGTAAAAGACGGATCATCGTGCCATCATTTGTTTGATATAAATGTGGATTTCTACACACAGGGAGGCACTTCCCATTCACAAGGAATATGTTCCAGATTGCTTTGAATCCTGTAAGTATTTTGCCAATGATGGATGAAAAGGAAGTTCTATTTCTGAAACAAACTTCTGTCACCAAGTGTCCATATTTCTCTACAAAACACGCCCCTTGTCAATGCTTTTCACAATTCTTCTAGGTAAATAAAGAATAAGGTGATGCTTTCTTAGAAGCTAATAATTTTTAATTAATTCTCCAGCTACCTTCTAGATCTAAATGTCTTTAGACCAGAAGAATTGTTAAAATCTTTTCCTTCCAAAATGAGTTTTGGGCCTTAGCTCCAAAGGTCTATGATAGGCAGCAATGGTGAGTCAAAATAGCCAAGACTCTCAACGTGGTATTAGATTAGATGTGCTTACAGTTAAACACGCCTCTAAAATAAGTCAGAGGAGATTTTTTTTAACTCTCTAGATAAACATTCAAGCAACAGAAGCAGACTATTACTTCAATATAGTCAAGGAGGATTTTTATTAAAGACTTTACCATTTGAGGTTCCTTAATACTTATCTGCAGTCCTTGCTCTGCTTGCACTTGCAGTGTTTTTTGCCAGTACACTTTTCCCATTAAAGAAATATCCTTGAAGCAGAAAAAGAAAATAATTAAAATAATGTCAATTTTAAAAATCACTGAGACATATTATTCAATGCAGTAAAACGCTAGTCAATATAATGCAGTAAATGAGAAATATAGAACAAAAGATACAATAAAAATATTTTGCCTATTGTTCCAATTTTAAGGCTTTTTAAATTACTGGTCTCTATAGATATATCATCAGATTTAATAAGACAATTAGGTAATATTAAATCAGATACTATAAAACACTGCTTTTAAATGGCTGCGCAAGAAAGATAAAATCAAAAGTAAAATTTAATCTAACCAAGAGCAAGAAGGAATATAAATATACTTTAAATGTTAATGGGGGGACTTCCCTGGTGGTCCAGTGGTTAAGACTCCGTGCTCCCAATGCAGGGGGCCCGGGTTCGATCTCTGGTCAGGAAACTAGATCCCACATGCCACAACTAAGAGCCTGCATGCCATAACTACAGGAGTCCACATGCCACAACTAAAGATCCCACACGCCAAAACAAAGATCCTGCACGCAGCAAGAAACTGCATGCCGCAACTAGACCCAGCACACCCAAATAAATAAATATTTTTTAAAAACGTTAATGGGTAGAACTGCTAGTGTCATTTTTATCATTACTAATGCTAATTGCTATGATATATTCTCAAATCAGTTGAAGTGGTAAGAAGATAGTGCACTACAGTGTCTAACAATGAATAGGAATAAAGAGACCCAGCTTCTGCCCAATTTGTAAAGTCACAGACCAGACAGCAACAGGCAAGTTATCTTGCTTCCCTTTTCCTCAGTTTTATCATTCTTAAAATGGATGCTCATGACTTTTTAAGGTCCCTTTCTCCTCTAGCCTTTTAGTAATGTCAGCAGCAAAATATGAGCATTCCTTGTACTTTAAAATACTGCTTTTCTAATTTTGCTTAATTAAAAAGATTCAACTGAGGTTACTATCTTCTACTTCTGTTCACTTGTCAAAAATAACTATAAAACTAGACAAAATATAAGGACAACTCTTTTAGGGTTGGACAACAGGCAATGCAAGACTAAATGACTAAGAGAATGGAAACAAAAAAGGCTAAAAGCTAAATCACCCCAGATTTCTGCCTTATACAATTTCTAGACCACAACACAAGGAGCGAGAAATCACACAAAGCCCAGGTATCTCACTGAGTTAAAGAGACAGAAATTAGAGTAAGGAAAAGACAAAGAGGGTAGAATTTGTAGGGCACATTATGGGGAGGAGGGAGCTGCATAGAGAAAGAGCTCCAGAAATCTGCATAGAATCCTTGAGTCTTTGGCTGAACACCAATCTGCTTGTACAATGGTGAAACCCATGAGGCCGGACAAAGAAAAACTGCTGGGGGAATAAAAGCAATTACCAAAGAGCTGAAGCCACAATTCCCAGAGCTCACACAATGCTAGGAATCATTAGATCTCCCACCAGACATTCTTAATACATGGTATTGGGTTGGCCAAAAAGTTTGTTTGGGTTTTTCCGTAAGATCTTATGGAAAGATCTTCATTACAAACCTCAGACGGATCGTACATTAGTCCTAGAGTAATAGTTTCTCTGGACATTGACAACACTTTAAAATAATACTTAAAAAGATCAAGCTGATCTTCAAGTAGCTTAACTGCCTAACAGAACAAACTCTGACCCTTTGTAAAGGAAGACAACAAAATCCAGTACTCTACAATGTAAAATTCACAATGTTCAGCACCTAATCAGAGCTGCTAGTCATGTGAAGAGGTATGAGTATGTAACACATAACCAGAAGAAAAAAACAGAAAGAGATCCAAAAATAGCAGAGACATTGGAATTAAGAGATAAGGATCTTGAAACTTCTAACATAAATATTATAAATTTCAAAGATGTAAACATAATGAGGAGCAAATGTAAGATAAAAAACAGAATCAAATGGAATATTCAGATAAAATGTCCACTATCTGAAATAAAAATTCCACTGAGTGGCATAAATATCAGAGAAAATACTGCAGAAGAAAAGATCAGTTAAAGACATAGCAATAGAAACCATACAAAATATATCACCTAGAGAAATAAAAATTGAAACAAAATTAACAAACAGTCAAACTGACATATATTTAATTTGAGTCACAGAAAGGAGGGTGTGAAGAGAGCAGAAAATATTTGTACAAAAAATAGCCAACATTTTTCTAAATTTGATGACAACTATAAACCCCTGGTGCAAAAAGCTCCATGAACCACAAGGATAAACACACAAAGAACACTGTGCCAAGCACATTATAATCAAAATGAAAAAAAAAAAAAAAAAACAGTAATACAGGAAAAAATCTTAGAAGCATCCAGAGAAACAATAAGTACAAAGACATAAAGAATTACTGGCAACTAATTGCCACAAATTAATACTGCAGGTTTATGTCAGAACAGTGCAAGACAGAAGACAATAAAGCAACATATTTAGAGTACGTGTACTGAAAAAAAACAACTGTCCACATAGAATACCATATCCAGCAAAAATATCTTTTAAAACTGAAGGTGAAATACTTCTGTAGCAAACAAAAGGTGAAAAATTTATTGCCATCAAACTTGTATTGCAAAAAATGTTAAAGGAAATTCTTCAAGCAGAAGGAGTAAAACTTGAATGCACACAATGAAAATAAATGATAAAATGATTTTAAAAGTGGGTAAATAAAAAAGACTTTTTCCCTTTTTGAAGTTTTTTTAAATATAACAGACTGTTTAAATTAAAAATGATATATTTTGAGATTTATAACTTATATAGATATGAAATATACACAAATGAGATCACAATAACAGAAGAAGGGAAAAAGAAGTATACTACTATCAGTTTCTTATACAATATACAATTTACTGGGATAAGTTAAATATGCATATTGTAAACCCCATAGCACTCACTAAAACAATAAAACAAAAAGGTAAATAAGCTAACAGTATGAAATAGCATGAAATGCTAAAAATTAATCAAAAGAAGGCAGGTAAAGAGGAAAAAGGGGGAAAAGAACAAATGCGACAAATAGAAAGCAAATAGCAAGATATAAATACAAACCCAACCATATCAATACTTGCATGTAAATTGTGCTAACCACTCCAATTAAAAGACAAAGATTGTCACACTGCAGAAAAAACAAGATCCTACTATATGATTGCTATGGGAAACCTACTTTAAGTATAAAGACACAAATAGGTTAAAAGTAAAAGGATGAAGGAAAATATAACATGCAAACACTAGCATAAGAAAACTGGCATGGCTATATTAACATCAGACAAGGCAGACTTTAAAACGTGAAGTATTAGAAGGAAAAATCGGATCACTGCATAATAAAAAAAAAGAGTCAAGTCCCTCAGAAGACATATAGTATGCACTGATGACAAAGCTACAAAGGGCATAAAACAAAAACTAAAAGAACTGAAAACAGAAGCAGAAAAATTTGCTATTATAGTTAGATATTTCGAACAAAGACTATCTGGCTCAAGAGACTACACTTTTTACAAATATAATAACTAAACAGTTAATTTTAAATGTGAAAGCCTACAAAAAATCCTTCACCACCTTTTAGCTTTACAAATACATCATTAAAGTATAAAAACATGACAACAATGAACACCAAATTCAGGATATTGTTCACATCTGAGGTGGAAGAGAATTACTGGAAAGAGATACAAAGGGGGCCTCTACTTTACTTGTAATTTTCTATTTATTTAAACAATCTGAAGTGAATGTGGTAAAAAAAAATAAATAAATTTTGAAAAATCTGAGTGAAGAGTATGTGTTCTACAATTGAAATATATCATGATTAAAAACAGAAATTTCTCGGGCTTCCCTGGTGGCGCAGTGGTTGAGAATCTGCCTGCCAATGCAGGGGACACGGGTTCAAGCCCTGGTCTGGGAAGATCCCACATGCTGCAGAGCAACTAGGCCCGTGAGCCACAACTACTGAGCCTGCGCATCTGGAGCCTGTGCTCCGCAACAAGAGAGGCCGCGATAGTGAGAGGCCCGCGCACCGCAATGAAGAGTGGCCCCCACTTGCCACAACTAGAGAAAGCCCTCACACAGAAATGAAGACCCAACACAGCCATAAATAAATAAATAAATAAATAAATAAAGGAGTTCCTTTAAAAAAAAAAAAAAGAAATTTCTCCACATATTAATGTAGGTAACATAAAAATGTCAAAAATGGATAAAAACATCTTAATAAAGAAACCTACAGCTTACATCACTTGTAAACATAAATGCAAAAATCCCCAATTAAAATATTTGCAAATCTAACTAATCAGCATATTTAGAAACAATGCATCTTGACAAAGGAACTTATTCCCCGAACTGGATGGATAATTCATTGCCAGTTTATGAGAGTAACAGATTAACATGGAAATTCATATGATCCTTTTAATAATTGCTGACAAAAATCATCAATAAAATTCAACCTATTTCTGAGTGAAAAGTAACTAGAAATATATTAATTAGACCGTATATTTGGTGGAAAAAAGAAAATCAATTGAAAAACTATCAGACCAGTGTAGAGGTAAAAGGCATGCCTAACAAATTCAACAAATGAAATTTCATACCAACAATAACCAGTTAAGATCCCATTCTCAAAATAAAAGTTAGCTATTAATATAAGCAATGAAATGAATGAATCTCAAAACCATTGTGTTGAGCACAAAAGGCCAGGTTTAAAGGGCATCAAAATGGCCAAAAATAGCCTCTCCAAACTACCCAATAAAATAAGTATGAAGACAAAAATATATGAAAATTTAAAGTATTTGTCTAATAAGTCCAATGTCCTTCTTCAACAACAGTTTCTATTAATTTTTTTCTGTGTGTGGGCCATATTATCTTATTTATCTCTGTGCCTCATAATTTACTGTTGAAAGACTTATAGTAACCCAAGGAGCACTTGTTCATCAAAGACTAATGAATCTCAGTAAGAACAATGAGTTTTTTCTATTCCCATACTCTTCTGTCCAGCTCAGCTGTAGCCTTGAAAAAGAAAGATAACAATAAAATAAATATTTTAGTGACTAGGCCATATAAATGTGTAGTTTGATTGTTCTGAGTCAGTCTCAGCCTATCAGTAGTGATGCTATCACCTAGAAATGCTTGTGAGCACTCAACTGGGCTCATATTATTTGTGGCAAGCCCCCACAGACATTTCTTTGACTGGAGGCACCATTATGATTGCAAGGTATACCTCAGCAAAACCATCTGGGAACTTTGAAAAGACAGGCTTATTTATGAGTCCTGAAAGATACACAGCATACCTGGGGCCACACAGTGAGATCACAGGCAGATAGAGAGAGGGGGGTAGGGGGAGAACGGACCTGGGGTTCTGCCTTTATTAGTATAAAGGGTGGGGTGCCCAGGGTTTTACAGGTTTACTCACTATTGATGAATTTAAAACATAAGGGTGGGAATCAAAGTGTTCAATCAAACAGTCAGTTATCTAGATCAACCAGAGATTTCCAAAAGGGGGAACTTCATGGGTGAGGTGGTCTGGCTCTTAATCTAGTTGTGTAGCTGGCAATGTGTTTAGTCAAGATGGATGTCTTTGAATTGGATGCCTCAGGAATCAAAAGTTTAATGTTAGGCAATTACATTAAAATCAAAAAAGCTAATTGTCAGGTGCTTGCACTACACTGAAGTGCATACCAAGGGCTATGCACATGCTCAGAAAAGACCTAGAAGCCCTAAGTTTTCACATCTGACTGACTTTGAGGCTCTAGGCAAGTTGGAAGTGAGGGCTAGTGCACAGTTCTAAACTGCCTACCTGGGCACTGAAGGTGTGTCCCAACACACAAAAGACCCCCTTAGCAAAAACTAAAAGACATTGATTGGTTCCAGGCATTCAAGGAAATCTATATTCAGTCATCACCTGATCACTAAGCTTAGCAAGCAGAGACTTCAGTGGCCATACATGACTACAAATAAAGACTTTACAAAATTAGTTCAAGAAAGCCACTAAAATTTTTTAAATGATAACAATAAAAATAAGAACTACAACAGCAAAACAGCAACAACAACAAACCCTGGGGGAGGGGAGGAGGATCTTATTTTCACAATTATCACATTATATTATTTTAAATGGCCAATTTATAACAAAAAGTATGAGATATGCAAAGAACAAAGAAAGTATGGCTCAACACAGGAAACAAGACAATCAAAAGAACCATCCTTGGGGAAGCGCAGACATTGGACAAAGACTTTAAATCACCATGTCTAAACAACTGAAGGAAAGTATGACAATAATGTCTCATCAAACAGACAATATCAATAAAGAGATAGAAGTTATAAAAATGAACCAAATAGAAATTCTGAAAAGTTCATTAACTGAAATGAAAAATTCAATAGAGGTGCTCAGTAGAAATTTGAGCAGACCGAGAAGAAAAATTGGTGAACATGAAAATAGGTCAGTTGAGGTTATTCAATCTGAGGAACAAAAAGAAAAAGAAAAAGTAATGAAGAAAACTGAACAGAGCCCTAGAGACCTGTGGGACACCATCAAGCAAAATGGGAGTTCCAAAAGAAGAGGGGAGGGCAGAAAGGATATTGGAAGAAATAATGGCAGAAATTTTCCCTGGTGAAATCATCTACATATCAAAGAAGCTAAACACACCATAACCAAACTGTCAAACTATTCAAAAACAAAGAGAGAATCTTGAAAGCAGCAAAAGAAAAGCAACTCATCACCTATAAGGAATCCTCAGTAAGATTAACAACTGATTTCTCATCAGAAACCATGGTGGTTAAAAGGCAGTGGGATGACATATATAGAGTGCTAAAAGAAAAAAAATGTCAACCAAGAATTCTAAATCCAGGATAGTTCTAAAACTATCCTTCAAAAATGAGGGAGGAATGAAAATATTCCCAAATAAACAAAACTAAGAGAGTTTGTCACTAATATAATTGCCCTACAAGAAACACTAAAGTGAGTCTTCAGGCTGAAATGAAAAGACACTAGACAATAACTCAAATACACATGAAAAATAAAGAGCACTGGTAAAAGTAAATAGGTAAATATATAAGACAATACAAATAAAATTTTTGTTTGTAACTTTTCTCTCCTATCTGATTTAAAAGAAAAATGAATAAAGCAATAATTATAAATATGTATTGATGGACACATATTGCATTAAAAATGTAATTTACATGACAAGAGCATCACAAAGAGTAGGGAACAGAGTTATACAGGAGCAAATTTTTTATATTATTGAAATTAAGTTGTATACATCTGAACCAGATTATTATGTTAGGATGTTAATTATAATTTCAAAGGTAACCATTAAGAAAATAAGTTAAAAATATAAAGTAAAATAAATAGGGGATAAAAACAGTACAAAAAGAAACCTAGAGCTTTTCATACTTTTCATTAGTTCAACATTTTAGAAAACCACACCATGCGTACTGAAGATTACACTACAGTGAAATAGAGATTCCATAGTGAAAACTTGCTAGAACCAGGAAGTGAGACTCAGAGATTGGCAAGTCAACCTACTCAATAGATAGGGCTCTGGAAAACAGTGCAGGGTAAAAGAAGCCCACAAACGCATTCAGTTCATAAACTTCTAGACTTTTTTTTTAAGGTCATATAATTTTAATGATTTTTTTAAACTTTTTAATTTTATATTAGAATAAACTTCTAGATTTAAAGAACATACTCATTTCATGAATAAAGAGAAAAAGGCAACTTAAGGCCTATGGAAAACCATTGCAGGATAAGGGAAAAGTGACAACACTTTGAAATACCAAAGGAATAAATTTTTTTTAATTGTGTGATGTGCTCACAAGATGCAAGAAGATATGATTTCTGCCAAAAAATATAGAAATCCATGCAGAGTAAAGATAATGAGTTGAAAACTTCAAGATAAAAATGAAACAAACTGAATCAACTAAGAAGGTTTGAACAAAAATAAAATGCAATAATAGTATTAAAATATTTAAATACATATTAAAAAGCAGATTTTAAAATATGTTAATGAAGAAAATTAAATCAGATGGTAGAGGACAAATTATAAGGTCTTCCAAAATATAGAGGAAAATGACCAAAGAGCGATGGGGGAGATGGAGGTGGAAGCAATGGGAAGATAGTAATAAAATCAGAGAAAATGAAGAGACAATGTGAGGATAATTGATGTTTTTTTAATACAAAAGTAAATTAAATAAAAGCAAAAGTGAGTAGCTGGATACAAAATGATTTAACTGATTTTTTTAAAGGTGTAGGTAAGTTAAAAGGGTTTGCGTTGTCATGTTCCAGGAAAAAAAAAATCAGTGAAAATAAAAGCACACCTAAACATATGCTATAAAATATTTAATTAGAAATGTAGCAGATGTGTAAGTTTGTGCCCAGAAAAAGATATTCTGACAGATTCTGGAAGCAAATGCTGACCTGTCGGCAGAGCTCCCAATGGTCAATTTGGGCAGGAAATGCAGAGAGGGTTTCAGGCAGACAACAGTGGGAAGGTTGGATGATTAGGAAAACAGTGGAATCTGTCTCAGACACTGGTGCCTGGTCCTTAGAAGCTTCTACAGACAGAAGCTAAAGGAACACTTTTCACAGGTGACTCCATGAAGCTAAGAGACACACAAAGAACTCCTTGACAATGAGCCTACACAAGAGAGAACAGGGGCATCCTCTCCTTTTGGCTCAGAACTCTGCATGTCTCCTCTGCAGTGGGGATCACAGATATACGCAGCTCAGAAAACCCACCATACATGAAATAACCTTCTAGAAAAATTATTTGCAGATGCAATTAAGTGCTCCAAAATAAAAAGTTAAAGTATAAAAATAGATGAGTAAAAGTGGTATGCAATGAAACTATTTAAACATAAATAATAGTCTAAATAAGTTTTAAATGGCTAACAAAACTGAGTGTAAGTGTCAAGAATTACATTTTAAAATACAAGCAAACTATTAAAACCGACCTAAGAAAAAGCAGAAAATTTGATCAGACCTATAGCAAGAGATTGAATCAGTAATCAAAAACCTTCCAACAGGGCTTCCCTGGTGGCGCAGTGGTTGGGAGTCTGCCTGCCAATGCAGGGGACACGGGTTCGAGCCCTGGTCTGGGAAGATCCCACATGCCGCGGAGCGACTGGGCCCGTGAGCCACAATTGCTGAGCCTGCGCATCTGGAGCCTGTGCTCCGCAACAAGAGAGGCCGCGATAGTGAGAGGCCCGCGCACCGCGATGAAGAGTGGCCCCAGCTTGCCACAACTAGAGAAGGCCCTCGCACAGAAACGAAGACCCAACACAGCCATAAATAAATAAACAAATAAATAAATAAAATTAAAAAAAAAAAAAAACAACCTTCCAACAATTTAAAGTCCAGGACCAGATGGTTTCACTGGTGAATTCTACCAAACGATCTTTCTCAAACTTTTCAAAAAATAGAAGAAGAGGAAACACTTCCTGACTCATTCTGTGAGGCCAGCATAACTCTGATACCAAAGCCAGATAGAGACATTACAAGAAAAGAAAACTATAGACAATTTTTGTTATGAATATAGATGCAAAAATCCTCAACAAATTACTGGCAAACTGAACCAGCAGCAAATTTTAATGATTATAAGACATGACCAAGTGGGGTATATCCCAAGTGTGCAAGAATGGGTCAACATACAAAAAGCAATCAATGTAATACACCCCATTAATAGAATGAAGGGGAAAAAACAAAAACCATGATCACTTCAATTGTTACAGAAAAAGGATCTGACAAAATCCAAAACCCTTCTGTGGTTAAAACAAAAACAAAAACAAAAAACACTAAAAAAACTGGGAATAGAATGGAACTTCCTCAACTTGACAAAGGATATTTATGAAAAACCAAGAGCTAACATTATACTCAATGGTAAAAGACTGAAAGTTTTCTCCCTAATATCGGGAACAATGATGCCCAATTTCACCACTTCTATTCAACATAGTACTGGAAACTCTAGTTGAAGGAATTAGGCAAGAAAAAGAAATAAAAGGCATCCAAGTTGCACAAGAAGAAGTAAAATTATCTTTATTCACAGATGATATGATCTTATATATAGAAAACCGTAAATAATACCAAAAAACTATTAGAGCTAATAAATAAATTCACTAAAGTTGCAGGTACAATATAAAAATATTTTAAAGTATTAAATTTCTATATACTAACAATGAACAATCTAAAAATGAAATTAAGAAAACTTTCCATTTACAATAGCATCAATGAGAATAAAATACTTAGGAATAAATTTAACCAAGTAGACACAAGACTTCTATAAAACATTGCTGAAAGAAATTAAAGAAGACCTAAATAAAAGAAAAGACATCACAGGTTCATGGATGGGAAGACTTAATATTGTTAAGATGGCAAGATTCCCCATAGCAATCTACAGATTCAATGCAATCCATATCAAAATCCTAAAGGCCTTTTTTTGCAGAAATAGAAAAGCTGATCCAAAAATTCAAATTGAATTGAAAAGGACCCTGAATTGGCAAAACAATTTTGAAAAAGAAAAAGTTGGTGCACTCACACTTCCCCATTTCAAAACTTACTATCAAGCTACAGTAATTAAAAACTGTGGTGCTAGCATAAGGACAGACATCTAAATCAATGGAATAGAACTGAAAGTCCTGAAATAATCTCATCCAACTGTTAACGTTTACAAGGGTCCCAAGATCATTCAAAGGGGTATAAATCATCTCTTCAAATAGTGCCAGGACAACTGGATATCAACATGGCCCCCCATCTCACATGTTATACAAAAATTAACTCAAAATAGATCAAACACCTAAGCGTAAGAACTATAAAATTATTAGAAGAAAATGTAAGGGTAAATCTTCATGACCTTGGATTTAGTAATAGATTCTCAGAAATGACACCAAAAGCATAAGAAAAAAAAATTTGGACTTCATCAAAATTTAAAATTTTCGTGCATCAAAAAGTGAAAAGACAACCTATAGAATGGGAGAACAACCTATTTACAAATCATTTATCTGATAAGGGTATGTATCCAGAATATAAAAAGAACTCTTAGAACTCAACAAAAACAAAAAAAAAATCCCAATTAAAAAATGGGCAAACGATCCCAGCTTTGAAGTTAATAATACTCTGGCAATAACACTAGTAATTTTGAAGTTGGGGAAAAGCAAAAGGAGGGAATCAAAGGAGCTGTCCTGATTATTTAGCTTAAGAATTTCCCTCCTTCCCTCTTCCTACCTGTTGTAACTCTCCTGACCACCCCACTCTCTCTGACCTTAATCCTAATACTAATCATTCTTTAGTGTCAACGATTTCAGCATTTCTCATACAAGTATGCTTTTCCTCTCAGAATCACTTGTTCATCATTAATATTATAATATTACCATGCAACAGAAAACCATCTAGTGTTCTTTCCTTTGGCACAATCTTGAAACTAATATTCAATAAAAATATTCCGGGAGTTGAAGCACTAACTCTCTGCTTTAGAAAACCCTGTGATTTATTTAGTAAAAGTGAGAAGGAAATCACAGGAGAGAAAATAGCCAATAAATTTTCATTTTTATACAGTCAAAAACAAATGTGCAAAGGGCTCGAATAGACATTCCTCCAAAGAAGATATACAAATAGACAACAAGCATATGAAAAGATATTCATTAGGGAAACACAAATCAAAATCACAATGAAATACAGGGACTTCCCTGGCAGGCCAGTGGTTAAGATTCTACAGGGTGCGAGTTTGATCCCTGGTTGGGGGAATAAGATTCTGCGTGCCACGCAGTGCAGCCAAAAAAAAAAAAAAAAAACAATGAAATAGCACTTCACACAAGATAGGATGCTATAATAGGAAAAAATACAGACAATAGCAAAAGCTGGTGAGGATGTGGAGAAATCAGAACCTTATACATTGCTGGTGGGAACGTAAAGGGTGCAGCCACAATAAAAAAGTTTGGTGGTTACTCAAAAACTTAAACATAGAATTACCATATGATCCAGCATTTCCACTTTTAGAAAATGCCCAAAAGAATTGAAAGCAGGTATTCAAACAGACATTTGTACATCAGTGTTCTTAGTAACACTATTCACAATTGCCAAAGGGTGGAAATAACCTGAATGCCTATCAACTGACAATGGAATATTATTCAGCAAAAAAAAAAAAAAAGAAGTGAAGTACTAATACATGCTAAAACATAAATGAACCTCAAAATTATTATGTTAATTGAGACACCAGACACAAAAGGTCATATGTTGCATGATTCCATTTATATGAAACATCCAGAAGAGGTAAATCCCTTGAGACAGAAAACAACTTGTGGTTGCCAGGGGCTGGAGGGGGGCAGTAGATGGAGAGTGACTTCTTAATGCATGTGGGATATCCTTTGGGGATGATGAAATCGTTTTGGAACCAGATGGAGGTGATAGTTGCTCAACATCGTGAATGTACTAGATGCCACTGAATTGTGAACTTTAAGATGGTTAATTTTATGTTATGTGAATTTCACCTCAATGTGAAAAAAAAAGTGATTGGGTTTGATGAGCACCTGAAAATATTCCCTGCTCCTTCAACACTTCCTTATATAGCAATAAAATTTATACTTGATAATTCTAAGACATTGTCCAATAACAAAAGAACTTATTTTGCTTGTCTGTATTATAGTAAATTTATAGAAATAAAATTCACATTTGACATTTTTAAAAGACATGTAATATAAAAAATAATGATTTATTGATAAAAATTTAGCTAGTGTTAGATCGAAATTTTAACATAAATTTAGTAACATACATGAACGTGGAGGTAACAGGTAAGAGTTACTACCATGGTGGTCTCAAGTGAGAATCACATAGGAAGGCACTGTGATAAGATGACTGAGTACACATGCTTTGTAGTCAAACTGCTTCAATTCAAATCTTAACTCAGTCACTTTAGGGCAGATTTGAACAAGTTACTTAATCTCTCTGGGCCTTGGTTTCGTAAAATGGAGATAATAATAGTACATATCTCTTATGTTTACTGTGAGGAATAAATAATACATGAAAACAAAAAATCTTATATGTAGTAATAGCTATTACTGTTCACATTGAAATGAAAAACAAAATAAGGATGCCTATTGTCACCATCATCATTTGTTATTATACTGGAAATTCTAGATATGAAATAAATAAAACATAAGGTTATAAGAAATGATTTAACCAAATTACTGTGATTTAAAGAGGCTATGACTATATGCCTAGAAACCCCAAAAGAATCTATTGCAAAAGTATTATAAATAGTGTTATTTAGACATAAAATCAATTCACAAAAACCAAATTTAGAAAACGAGAAAAGGAACAAAAGTCACAAAAAGCAACAAAAAATATAAACTACCAAAACAGAGCCTTAACAAATGTGAAGAAAACTAAAAAACTTTACTGAGATATAAAAACCGCCTTGAATCAGAAATCTTGGATTTAGGACTAAGAATAAAAGCAAAGATAATTCTTTAAAGAAACACAATTAGTATTTTGCCTAACATGTATTAATTCTATTTTGTCTCCCCAACTGAGTCAGAAACTATAACAAGTAGCATTGTTCTGCATCTTTCACAGGGTCTGGCACAGTGTTGAACAAATGTTTTAAAACTTGAAAATGTATAAAGCCATGAGCAGTCCAGCTTCACAATCCTAGATACATTTTTCATGTGCTTCTCAGGGCAGTTTCAACCTGTGGTGTCTAACTTAGAATCCAAAATGTCAGAGCTGGAAGGAACTTGAAAGATTAGTAAAGTCTGAAGGAAGCCCCAATTTCACAGACATTGAAACCAGAGCTTTAAGCCCCAAAGAGTGCTGGGTAGTATTCAAAACAAACAGAGTCTGTGGTCTTTCCCCTAAACTGCTTCAAGCAGACAGACCAGCAACAGAAGCAGCAGTGTTCCGCTGGCCTGTTAGGCAGGGCCAGTAGTTTTTCAATCATCTTTTAAAAGTGATGGGGAGACCAACTTCCCCCCACTCTTCCTCAAGCAATCCAGTTCTCCCCAAATGACGCCTGCTGCTAAATAGAGGCCAAAGTGTATTTCTACCACATACTCTTTTATGGTTTCATCAGCACTTATTCAAGGTGCACTGCCTTTAACTCACTATGAAGTTCAAGTTTCAGAAAGAAGGAAAGAAAAGACATTTTTATGGCCCTAAGCAAATACTTGTCCACACAGGTTATTTTCTTGAGAAACTGCCCTGATTTGCATTGACTTTCTCTTGCTTCCCGCAGGCAAAACCCTGCCGGCATTGGCCTGTAGAATCCTGCTTACAGGCACAAGAATGTGTCAGAGCTGCTTTGCATTCATTCTTAACCACATTTGACTTTTTTTTTAATTAAACATTTTATATGATTGCTCTGGATGGCTGACCCCTGTATTCAGTAAACTGTCTGTTCTAAAAAATATGATTTAAAAAAACTGAACCAGAATGGCAGCCCTATAAATGTAAACATCAAAATTTCTACAGACACTATCTATAACTAAATATGTATGGTAGCTTTTCCGCAAAGTCCTAACAGAATAATGTCCATTACTTAAGCCTGTTCAAAAAAATATATTTCCAGAATACAGTGTTTCAAGTGGATTTTCACTTCTTATATCACATTTCTGATAGGTGCTATATACTATAAAATTATATAGTACTTTTAGAAAAAAATTATTGGAGTATTCATAAAAGACTTGTTTAATCCAGGTCATTTAAAACAGAGGCAATCAATAAAATATCTTCAGAATATGATAAAGCCTACAGTCAAGTAACACACTATCCTTTACTCCCTGACATTCTTACTAGGGAAGACAACACAAAATTTGGGCTTTTCCTTTCAGAAGCCTAAAAATAAATTTTAGTTAATATGCCTGCTTCTAGCTTATAGTATCTGCTGTATCAGATATGACATTCCTTTGAATTAAGCACCAGCTATTTAGTGAGTTATAGCCAGCTATGTGACAGCTCTATGCTACAGAGCATCAAGGCTAGGATTCCCTGAGAAATATGAAGCAAGATGTTTTTCTTCAAGAAGTTTACAATCTAGAGACTTCCCTGGTGGCGCAGTGGTTAAGAATCCGCCTGCCAATGCAGGGGCCATGGCTTCGAGCCCTGGTCCAGGAAGATCCCACATACCACAGAGCAACTAAGCCCGTGCGCCACAGTTGCTGAGCCTGCTCTCTAGAGCCCACAAGCCACAACTACTGAGCCCGCATGCCACAACTACTGAAGCCCGTGCACCTAGAGCCTGTGCTCTGCAACAAAGAGAAGCCACCGCAATGAGAAGCCCGCGCACCACAACTGAAGAGTAGCCCCTGCTCCCCGCAACTAGAGAAAGCCCACATGCAGCAGTGAAGACACAACCCAGGCAAAAATTAATTAGTTAATTTTTTTTTAAAGCTTATAATCTAGTTAGAGAGCTGAAAATAACAGACTAGAAACAATGTTTTTTAAAATGCAAAGCAATGTATTCAATCAAGCATAATTATTATGCACAGGCTCCAAGTTCAATAGGGATTCAGTTTATATAGAGAGATGAGGATAAGTGTATAAATACAAGAAAATGCACCAGTTCCAATTATGCCATTGGGAAATAAAATTGGGGAGGAGCTGGGTTCTTGGGTTGGAAGGGCAGAGGAAGAGGGAAGGGAGAATGGCGGTTCTCATTTCATGTCTTAATATAAGACCACCTGAAAATATGTGCTTGTGTCAATTTGCTTTGAAAGTTCCTATATCCCTCTTTTGTTTACTTAGTCAACAGGAATCTATAATACTGGAACTTTCAAGACACAAACTGAAGAAGGATGAAAACATATTTGTTATGGTTTCTTTCAGTTTTCACTGTTCTAAGTCAAATAATAAGTTCAATTAATTTTCTTAAATGTTTTCTATTGTAAAATCATTCAAAATTTTTTAACTAAAATAAAACTCAACAAGTTACTACACAGCTAACCTATCTCTAATATTCAGCAAAAACATTCGTAGTACCATTTGCAGATCTTAGTACAAAAAGGCTCTGAAAACCAGTGTCCCAGATGGCCCCCAATGATTTCCATCTGGTGATAATCATGCCATTCAGTAGTCCCCTACTCAGTGAATACGGCAGACCTGTGTCATTAGTAAGCTAGAGCGGAAATGACAGTGTGTAGCTTTATCATAAAATATACTGCAGCTCCAACCTTGCTCTCTCTTAGAACACTAGCTCTAGGGGAAGCCAGCTGCCATGTCATGAGGACACTCAAGCAATCCTATCAAGAGGTCTACATGGTAAGGAATTGAGATCTCCTGGCAACAGCCAGCACCAAACAGCTAGTCTTGTGATTGAGGTATCCTGAAAGTGGATCCTCCAGACCCAATCAAGTCTTCAAATAATGGCAGCCACCAACAAGATCTTGACCACAATCCCATGACCTTGAGCCAGAATCATCCAGCTAAGCTGCACCTGAAGTCCTGACCCACAGAAACTATGTGAAATAATACATATTCAATGTTTTAAGCTGCTAAGCTTTGGGGTGATTTGTTACAAAGAAATAAACAACTTTAAAAGGCACTAAAGGTAAAACTCTAGCTCTTCAGATATTTCATGGCATTTCCTAGAGAACCTAAGATCCCAAGATCTCAAAACAATTACAATTCTTTATTTAGGTAATTATGTGTTTTCTTCCTTATTACCTATAATTACATAATTTTTCTTAGCCCTTTTAAAAGATATATATTGTTTAAGAAAGTCCATTAAAAAGTTAAGTATTTTGTGCTAGATCTTTAAGCAATACAAAAAGTATGTGCATTAGCAATATATACTGGGCGATATTTAACACGCCTTTCTTTGTCCCACATAATTATCCTGTACATCACGAAACATTATCATCTAACATTTCATTACATATGTCAGCAACTTTAAAAGACACATGCTATGCACCATTACTATAGTATTTGTGAAAACCACAGAATTAGAGAGAATTAAAGAGCTTACTAGAAGCAGGACACACCAACACCAAGAACACCAAGAACATGGTTCTTTGTCCTATTACTAGGTAAAGTCAATGAAGGGAAAGTCTGTAACTCCCCTGAGAAACACAAATCTATAAATAATATCCAATCTATGTTTATATTTTAGGCAATGTATACACCTTCCTTAGTTAAGATGAAGAATGACTAATATCATCCATAAAGGAGAATTAATAATCAGATTTCATTTATCTCTTCCCCATACTAAACTCCAGCTCCTGCAAACTTTTCTCATATGGATCTGGGAGTGGAAATGATAAGTTTTCAGAAGAATCCATAAGAATATTCTTGAAGCCTCCTCAACTCACACATGATTTAATAACATAAATACTTCAATAATAAAAGTCAGGTCTCCAAGAGTAAGCTTATTTTTATTTACAACATTCGACAAATATGTATTTATAGTGACTACTAAGTACAAGGAATTATGTGGGGTGATGTGAGGGATAAAAAGACAAAAGATAAATAATGTTGCCTCCAGGTCATTTACAGTCTTACAAGACAGATTTGGCATTCATTTGATCCATCCTACTAAAAATAGAAAGACAAGTAAGACTCGATTCTGATCACTTGGGTATTCAGAGCCTAGACAAACACATATATTGGTGTGTATGTAAATAACAATAATACATGTCATAAGAGAGGCAGAAAGTAAATTTGTACCACGGAGTTAGGGCAAGGAGGGGGCAAATTAAATATTCTTAGAATAGAAGGCAGTATTTCCCTAAAATGGGCTATGAGAGAAAGGTAGGATCTAAATGTGTCTGGGGAATACAAAGGGCATTTCATGTGGAGAAGGACTCTTTGGGCAAATTTTTAGGTCCTTTCTCTTCCTCGGGGGCAGGCACACACATGTCACTTACTGAAGATAAGCAGGGTGAGGATGGAAAAGATCTTCATATTGGCTCCCTCACTTCCCCCACATCTATTTCCAAGGGATGGTAATGAGTCTTTTGGCTGTGTGTGCTCACCTGATTCTCTAAAATGGCTTTTCTGACAAGCAGGTTCCAATTCAAAAGGGAAATCACTCTATTCATCTGGTTTATATGAAGTTGTAAGAACTTGTACCAGATTACCTATGTCCTTCATTTCCCTCCTCCTACTTCGCAAATTTCTGAAGCAAGAAAGTTCATCTCTGGGGGGAAGCAAGGAGCTTACTCAAGTCATCAAGTGATTCAATCAACATTCTCAGTCAGGAGCATCAGAAACAGACTCTTGTCATACAGGAGGCATTGAAAGACTGGCAAGACTCACAGAATCAATGGGAGAAGGACCAAAGGAGTCACAGAATCAAGAAGAGAGAAGCATCATAATAGTGTTTCAGCAAGAATAGTCTTGCCAGGCTTCCTCATGACACAATGGCTTTGAATGAAACCTTACCAATTGTGCCATTACTTGGCACAAGTAATGATGTGCCAATTCCAAGCCTAGGGTTCAAGGGGTCTTGCATGTTGCTCTCTTGAGCTTCTGCTGTCACCATGAGAAAGGCATGCTTGGTCAAACCAATGGCTCCAGGGTGAAAGCATGCATGGATGTGCCTGCTCTAGATGTTGGTCCCAGAGGGGAGACACAGGGCAGAATTGCCCCAGCTAAAGTCTCCAGCTGACCCACTGATACATGAAAAAGCCAAATGACTCACAGACACATGTGCAAGTCCAGCCTAGATCAAGTGACTTGAGCCAATTCACAGACATGAGAGCTATAATAATACTGTCTTAAGCCACTAGATTTGGGGAGCTGTTTGTTACACAGCATTAGCTGACTGATACATCTGGTGATTGACATGAGATTTCCAGAGAAAAGTATGAGGCTAGTAAGGTTAAATCATGAAGGATGCTCTATGCTATCTACACTTTGGAGTTGGACACTATTCTGTGGTCAGCAGGTATCCAGCCAAATTTTTAGTCAGAAATAACGTAATAACAAGTTTCTGGTAAATAAACTTAGTGGGGGCTAAGAACTAGCAGTTGGTACTGAAGATCTTGAAAGGATCCACGTGAAAGCTGATGAGGGTCTAACTTAAGACACAGTCAGTGGAAATAAGGAAAAGGTTTAAAAGAATATTCTCTTTAAATTCTCATTCTCCATTCCTTAAGGATATCCTTACAGATCAAAAGAAAAGATTAATAAAAAATAACCCTCAAGTTTTTGAAATATAGGGAGGCTCTCTTGAGTCTAAATGGAGTTCAGATATGTTTGGACAGTCTGGCAAAGTCTGATGGGACAGACTTCCCAAAATCTCATCTGCATGAATATGGAGTCACTTGTGGAAAAAAACCCAAAGAATAAAAATCCTAGACATGATGAGCAGAACCCCACAAGAAAGCCTTGATCTGAGAGAGGTGACAATTCTGTCTCTCAAATTTGTCTCCTCGTCCAGCCCATCAGGACTCACGTCTGATTCATAGTAGGTATGTGTTTGGGGGGATGAGTGTTATAAATAAACAACAAATGAGTTAATTAACTTAACACATCTCACTAAGGGATGAAGAAGAGTCCTTCTCTCCAACCCAATCCCCCTGCTCTAACCAGGGATAACTTGTTTAAAAGCAGGATCTTTGTTTGTCAAACAAATTCATGCTTGAAGGTCCAGCATGTAAAATAGATCAAAAGGGAATCCTGGGACTTCCCTGGTGGTCCAGTGGTAAAGAATCTGCCTTCCAATGCAGGGGACGCAGGTTCGATCCCTGGTCAGGGGACTAAGATCCCACAAGCTGCAGGCAACTAAGCCAGTGCACCACGTCTACTGAGTTTGCGTGCCTCAACTGGAGAGCCTGCGTGCCGCAAACTACGGAACCCACACACCCTGGAGCCTGCGCACCACAACTAGAGAAGAGAAAAGAAAACCCGCACGCCACAACTAGAGAGAAGCCCGTGAGCTGCAATGAAAGTCCCGCATGCCTCAACAAAGATCCCGCGTGCCGCAACTAAGACCCAACGCAGCCAAAAATAAATAAGATAAATAAATAATAAATAAATCTTAAAAAAAAAAATCTATCTATCTAAAAGGGAATCCTGCACTTAGGTGAGGGCTGATGGAGAGTGCTGGGAGGGCCAGTGCCCTGTCCACTCATTCCTCCTGCCCACCTCCACAGGATCCCAGGACTCCCTGGGACACTGGAAATCACTGTTCTTACTAAGTTACAACACAATATAGATGGGCCGATCGAAGAACAAATTTACATTTAGAACTCATTTCGTTTGTAAATTGCTTTATAATTACATATTCATTTGGCTCCAACATATTTAACTATTTATGCTGGAGTAGGGTAAGAAAAAGAAGTAAGCTATTTAAATCAAGGCTCTTGCATGTGCGTGAGATGACAAGCTTAACTTGGCTGCTGCCTTAGTTCCTGGTGCAGCCTCAGAGTACGAACATCACACCTAAGGAGTATGATTCCGGTTTTAAGGACATGTACAGCCCAAAACATTAACCAGCCAGGTCATCTTGGGCTCAGCCTAGCTCCCCTGAACTTACTTGGAGACTGTGTGGCTGTCTCATAAGGCCCCATTTCCTTCAAGATATTCAAGGGTAGTTAGGACTGTTCATCGTTTTCAACTTAAGTGTTGATTTGGGAACCTGACCCCCTCGTAAGATAAAACTCCACATTAACTTTCATCATGGCAATTCTGTGATTTTTTCAAACAGTCAACAGTGGTACAAATGACACTGTTTTCTCAAAATTTTATCTATGTTAATACCATGAACATCACGTCTGAAGCAATTGGCATAACTAATAAAGTAAAAAAGTTTCAATTTGATAACGTAAGAGAACTGATGATTTAGACTAACACTTGAAATCAACATGTAAATCTTGGTAATTAATCATCATATAATTTATATTTCAAAAGAAAAAATCATATACTTCAACGATTACAGTTTTGTGAGACCAAGGTCTAAATTTTAGAGTGGAAGCATAGATATATTCTCAAAAATGTCATGAGTTTCCATAATCATTTCACTTCACATCCATTTCTAAAGTGAAGGTGAAAGACTTTTTCAGATATTTTACTTATCCAGGGCTTTTCTAAAAACAGAAAGCCAAGACTAGCCAAACCAAGAATAACCCCAACCGCAAGTCCCACCAGCTCACATGCACTTTTAAATAACAATGGCCAAGGGACTTCCCTGGTGGTCCAGTGGTAAAGCATCTGCCTTACAATGCAGGGGACGAGGGTTCGATCCCTGGCCAGGAAACTAAGATCCCACATGCTGCGGGGCAACTAAGCCTGTGAGCCACAGAGCCACAACTATTGAGCTCGCGTACCTCAACGAGAGAGCCTGCATGCCTCAACGATGACCCGATGCAGCCAAAAAAAAAAAAGAAAGAAAATAAATTAATTTTTAAAAAAGCAATGGCCAAGGTCCTTGCAGTCTCTCTTTCGTTCAAAAGAGGAAAACTTGATCACATAAAATGACAGAGTCTTTCATAATACAATGTAAGTCAAGATTTGGCAAAGGATGGCCCACCTACCAAATCTGGCCAGCCACCTGTTTTTGTTTGGTCCATGAGCTAAGAATGTTTTTTACATTTTTAAGTGGGTTTTAAAAATCAAAAGAAAAATATTTCATGATGTGAAAATTATGTGAAATTCAAATTTCAATGTCCATTAATAACATTTTTAATTTCATCAATAAATATTTTTGGAAATTTGTATTCTCTCATTATATAAGTACCTACATACTATTCCTGATTTTGCCTCTTGGCACACAAAGCTTAAACTATTTACTACCTAGTACTTTACAGAGAAGTTTGGTGACCCCTGATGTAAATGACTGATAAGTAATAAGAAATCACCACTCTGTGGGAAAAATGTATCTCTAAAGAGCACCAAAGGAATGGATTTTTCACTCTGAAATTTCAGACAAAACAAATACTTTTAAGAGTTGGTACATATCAACAAAAGAAATCAAACTATCTCCTTATGTAGAGTTACATGGGTTAAACTGATTTTATCACCTCACTACATACCATATTGTCTGAAAAACAAGAGAAATTGGGATCTCCTCTCAGAAATAACTTTACTGGGAGTTTAAGTCAAAGAATTAAGCAACCGCTCTACTTTTCCTTTCTGCTTTAAACTTGACAAGATTTTTATTAATCAAAATAATATTTTATAAAATTGATATCTGTGAAAAAATCTACTTAATGACAAGCAACGTATTAAATAATTTTCAATTCATGACGCATACCAATACAGGTATGCCTTGTTTTATTGCACTTTGCTTATTGCGCTTTGTAGATAATGCATTTTTTACAAATTGAAGGTTTGTGGCAACCCGGAATCAAGAAAGTCTATCGGTGCCATTTTTCCAACAGCATTTGCTCACCTGGTGTCTCTGTGTCATATTTTGGTAATTCTTGCAATATTTCCAACTATTTTCATTATTATATTTCTTACAGTGATCTGTGATCAGTGATCTTTGATATTACTATTGCAAAAAAGATTACAGCTTGCTGAAGGCTCAGATGATGGTTAGCATTTTTTAGCAATAAAATATTTTTTAATTAAGGTGTGTACATTTTTTAGGCATAATGCTACTGCACACTTAATAGACTACATTATAGTGTAAACTAACTTTTATACTCACTGGGAAACTCAAAAATTTGTGTGACTCACTTTATTGCGATGATCTGGAACAAACCCGCAATATCTCCGAGGTATGACTGTAAACGTTTTATTTTTCTTTATAGATTGTTCAAATCATTCATACTGGTATAGTTTCCCCAATATACTGGGTCCTTTGCCTGGTTCAGTACCCTTGCTTATGTTTGTCCCTCTGTCAGGAATTTTCTTTCTGAATACCCTCTTGCAGTGGTTCTTTCCATGTAGCATATGTAGATAAATAAGACATTTGGGAGGTTTGGGGGAGGAGGAGGTTTTTTTTTTTTACTGGAAAGCTTCCAAACCTTCCAAAAGTTTTGAAAACAATTTTTTACTGAAATACCTCTTCTCCTTGAATGTTCACTCAGAATTCATTGTTCTCACAACGCATTACTTATACTTCTATTTTGCATTTATGCCATTCTATCTGATTAGAATGTGATTTTAGAATCATCCACCTCTACGTCTTTACAGATTTCAAGAAGCTGGTTGTTTTCTGGTGTTCCTCATCTCCAGAGTGGCATCCCCAAAGTGCAAATGCAGAAAGGAGGAGCTTCTTTGACATCACTCCTCTCCCTCACCTCCCAAATCCAGTTCACCACCAAATCCTTAAATTGCTGCATAAATATTTCTGGAACCCCTACCATAGCATCTTAACTGTTACAACCCACAACCAATCTAACCACCTCCTACCACAGCCATTCATTCCCCACACTACAGTCAGGATAATCCTCTTAAATCAAACTCTCATCCATATACACACACACTGACATCCCTGACTATTTCATCTACCCATATCACAAGGGATCCTAGCACCATGTGGCTCGCAAAATTGTGCCGGAGTTTGAAGCCTGTCTCTGCCACTAGATCATAAGGGTATGATCTGTTTACAGTGGCCGCTCAAAGACATTTTGTGACTGGATTAATGCTCGGCAACACCTCATTCTTTGCATTCTCGAGGTTGCCAACTACTTTAAAGGAGTGCATTTTGGAAGTTCCATACTTAATTCTATAATTTTTGGAATATCTTTTGGAACTGCCTTCAAAGACAGTCTGCCATCCATAAAAGAAAAATTGTCTTTGTTTTCATTGCTACACCTGGATTGTTGACCCAGAGAGGTTTTACTCCAAAGTGTTCACCCATTTTATTTGAAACACATTGCTTTAAATGACATTTGCTTGTTTCCAAAATATCTAACCCACCTTCAGAAGCTAGATACTTGACAAGAGATAGGCAAAAGAATGTGCCATGAACTATGAAAGCTAAGAATTACTGAGTGCTTAGAGTGCTCCAGGCATCACTGAACACTTGACAAACATTATTCAACAAACCCAGGTGATAATGACAATTATCGTTCCAACAGTTTTCATATTAAAAGAAAACAACAACAAACTGAAATTAAGAGCAGTGGTTAAGACTTTGTAGGAAAGTACCTTATGAATACCTGCAAATGAAATATTGGGTGATGGTAGGTATTGGGTAGTGGTAGTATCAGATTAATGTTTATCTTTGCATTTCCTGGGAATCTACAGCCTTATTTCATTATCTTTTGTTGATCCCTGTTCAAAGTATTTTGAGTCCCTGCATGATACTGAATCATGCTGAATAAGCCTGGGAGGAGCTGTTAGAAAAATAAAAATCTAGAACAGGGATATGATATGCCTACATTATAGATACAGCAAAAATTTGAAAGAAAAGGAAGGTTACTTCAAATTGACACAAAGGTAGTTCTGGAAGAAAAGAGTCATCCTGGTTGGCTGTTCATACTCTAAATTCAAGATATCATAACTCATATTAATAGTGTGGTAGCAAAGTAGCAATACAGAAATTAAAACACAAGGTTTTATTTTTAAACTGCTGGAAATAGCTTAAAATGCAGAAGTTAAATGGAAAATAGAGGAATTAATGTGAGAAAATATCCATTTTATACATAAGGGTTTTTTTTTTTTTTAGTCTTTGCTCTTCTGGGTACCATTCAGTTTCTCAATTTAGATAAACATATTTGTCATTTTAGGTTTTATCATAAATATTCATCTTTACAGTATCAAAATTCAAGGGTGGTATTTGGCCATGATTCTTATTTTTCCAGTCTTTATGTCAAAACCTCTAGGCCTGCTACACTAGACATGAAAGTGGTTTAAACAGCTAGGGTGTGAGGTGGGGGTGGGGGTGAAAGGTGTCAGTGGCACATCCTAAGAGCGGCCAAAACAACTCACTCACAGAGTTTCCAAACCCATCCACAGGGTAATGAAATCACACACTTAGTGTGGATTTAGAAATTATTTAAGGAACAAGTTGATAAATGGAAAAGCATAATCTCTAGATTAGCATTAATAGATTATAATCAACTATAAAATCTAGCCTTATTCTCTATAAATTAGAAAACAAAAAATTTTAATGACTCAAATACCTGACTTACCCATATTTCTGAGAGTGCTAAAATACAACCATACAAAAATCTATAGGATGTGGCAAAAGCAGTCCTAAGAAGGAAGTTCATAGCAGTAAGGCCTTCCTCAAACAACAAAAAAATCTCAAATAACACCTAACCTACCATCTAAAAGAATTAGAAAAAGAACAAACAAAACCTAAAGTTAGCAGAAGGAAGGAAATAATAAAGATCAGAGAGGAAATAAATAGAGATCAAAAAAACAGAAAAAAATCAATAAAACCAAGAGCTCATTTTTTGAAAGGGTAAACAAAATCAACAAACCTCTGGCCAGGCCACCAAGAAAAGAGAGATGACCTAAATAAACAAAATAAGAAATGAAAGAGGAGAAATAACATCCGATACTGCTGAAATACAAAAAACCATAAGAGAATACTATGAACAATTATATGTCAACAAATTGGACAACCTAGAAGAAGTGGACAAGTTTCTAGAAACATATAGCCCACCAAAACTGAATCAAGAAGAAATAGATAATTTGAACAGAGCAATCACTAGAAGTGAAATAGAAAATGTAATTAAAAACAAACAAACAAATGAACAAACAAAAATCTCCTTGCAAACAACAGTCCAGGATTGGATGGCTTCACTGGGGAATTCTACCAAATATACAAAAAAGAACTTATACCAATTCTTCTCAAACTCCTCCAAAAGACTGAAGAGGAGGGAACACAACCAAAGTTATTCTATGAAGCCGCCAACACCCTGATACTAAAATCAGACAAAGAAACTACCAAAAAAGAAAATTACAGGCCAATATTTTTGATGAATATACATGCAAAAATTCTCAACAAAATATTAGCAAACAGAATCCAACAACACATAAAAAAGATCATACACCATGATCAAGTTGGATTCATCCCAAGGTCACAAGGATGGTTCAACATATGTAAATCAATGTGATATAACACGTCAACAAAAGAAAACACAAAAACCACATGATTATTTCAATAGATGCAGAAAAAGCATTTGGTAAAATTCAACATCCATTCATGAAAAAAAACTCTTAGCAAAGTGGGTATAGAGGGAACATATCAACATAATAAAAGCCATTTATGACAAACCCACAGCCAACATAATACTCAATGGTGAAAAGCTGAAAGCCTTCCCACTAAAATCTGGAAAAAGACAAAGATGCCCACTCTCACCTCTTCTATTCAACATAGTATTGGAAGTCCTAGCCACAGCAATCAGACAAGAAAAAGAAATAAAACGTATCCAAATTGGAAGGGACAAGGTCATTATATGCAGATGACATGATACTATAGAGAGAGAGAATCCTAAAGACTCCACACAAAAACTACTAGAACTGATAAATGAATTCAGCAAGGTAGCAGGATAAAAGATTAAGAGACAGATAACTGTTGCATTTCTAATAGAAAGGGAAAGTTTAAAAAATCCCCTTTAAAATAGCATCAAAAAATAAAATATTTAGGAATAAATTTGACCAAGGAGATTGAAAGACTTATATGCTGAGAACTATTAAACATTGATAAAGGAAACTGAAGATGATTCAAAGAAATGGAAAGATATCCTATGCTCTTGGATTGGAAGAATTAATATTGTTAAAAGCAATCTACAGATTTAACGCAATCCCTGTCAAATTACCTGTGACATTTTTCACAGAACTAGAACAAATAATCCTAAAATTTATATGGAACCATAAAAGACCCAGAATTGCCAAAGCAATCCTGAGGATAAAGAACAAAGCGGGAGGCAGAACCCTCCCAGACTTCAGACAATACTACAAAGCTATAGCAGTCAAAACAGTGTGGTAGGGGACTTCCTTGGCAGCGCAGTGATTAAGAATCTGCCTGCCAGCAAGATCCTTTTTGACCCAGCTCCTAGAGAAATGGAAATAAAAACACAAATAAACAAATGGGACCTAATGAAACTTAAAAGCTTTTGCACAGCAAAGGAAACCATAAACAAGACCAAAAGACAACCCTCAGAATGGGAGAAAATATTTGCAAATGAAGCAACTGACAAAGGATTAATCTCCAAGATTTACAGGCAGCTCATGCAGCTCAATAACAAAAAAACAAACAACCCAATCCAAAAATGGGCAGAAGACCTAAATAGACATTTCTCCAAAGAAGATATACAGATTGCCAACAGACACATGAAAGAATGCTCAACATCACTAATCATTAGAGAAATGCAAATCAAAACTACAATGAGATATCATCTCACACCGGTCAGAATGGCCATCATCAAAAAATCTAGAAACAATAAATGCTGGAGAGGGTGTGGAGAAAAGGGAACCCTCTTGCACTGTTGGTGGGAATGTAAATTGATACAGCCACTATGGAGAACAGTATGGAGGTTCCTTAAAAAACTAAAAATAGAACTACCATACGACCCAGCAATCCCACTACTGGGCATATACCCTGAGAAAACCAGAATTCAAAAAGAGTCATGTACCAAAATGTTCATTGCAGCTCTATTTACAATAGCCAGGACATGGAAGCAACCTAAGTGTCCATCATCGGATGAATGGATAAAGAAGATGTGACACATATATACAATGGAATATTACTCAGCCATAAAAAGAAATGAAATGGAGGTATTTGTAGTGAGGTGGATGGAGTTAGAGTCTGTCATACAGAGTGAAGTAAGTCAGAAAGAGAAAAACAAATACAGTATGCTAACACATATATATGGAATCTAAGGAAAAAAAAAAAAAGGTCATGAAGAACCTAGTGGCAAGACGGGAATAAAGACACAGACCTACTAGAGAATGGACTTGAGGATATGGGGAGGGGGAGGGGTGAGATGTGACAGGGTGAGAGAGTGGCATGGACATATATATACACTACCAAATGTAAAATAGATAGCTAGTGGGAAGCAGCAGCATAGCACAGGGAGATTAGCTCGGTGCTTTGTGACCACCTAGAGGGGTGGGATAGGGAGGGTGGGAGGGAGGGAGACGCAAGAGGGAAGAGATATGGGAACATATGTATATGTATAACTGATTCACTTTGTTATAAAGCAGAAACTAACACACCATTGTAAAGCAATTATACTCCAATAAAGATGTTAAAAAAAAAAAAGCTCTGAGAAGAAAATGTCTATAAAATATCATGCAATTGCCACAAATCTGGTCCAATTTGGGAATCATTTTCTAAACATCCTTTCTAGAGAGTAAGAAAACCAGGGTTAGACAGAAATGCTTAATGTGTTTTCATTATATTAAAATATGTCATTGTTGTTTTCTAAGGAATAATCATCACCACCGCCCCTCCCCCAGCTTTACTGGCTATTTCTTTGACTTTTTTTATTTGGTGGAAATAAACTGATATTCCTCAAATATGAACATAAGTATTTTCAGGTTTAATCTAGCCCTGCATGTCATAAGTGAATTTAAAATATATAGAGTTGAATTATTGACAGAAATCACGACATAGGGAACTTTTCCCTCTCATTTTTCACTCTTTGCATAGAATTAAAATCCATCCATTTATTCTGTCAAAAAAGAAAAAAGAAAAAGAAATAAAAAGAATCTGCCTGCCAATGCAGGGGACCTGGGTTTGATCCCTGGTCCAGGGGGATCCCACATGCCACAGAGCAACTGAGCCCATGTGCCACAACTACTGAGCCTGCACTCTAGAGCCCACATGCCTCAGCTACTGAACCTCGTGTGCCTAGAGCCCATGCTCTGCAACAAGAGAAGCCACCACAGTGAGAAGCACGTGCACCGCAACAAAGAGTAGCCTCCACTTGCTGCAACTAGAGAAAGCCCATGTGCAGCAACGAAGGGCCAATGCAGCCAAAAATAATCAATAAGTAAAATAAATACATTTATATATATAAAAAAAAAAAACAACGGCATGGTATTGTCACAAAAACAGACATGGGGATCAGTGGAACAGAATAGAGAGCCCAGAAATAAATCCACACATCTATAGTCAATTAATCTTTGACAAAGGAGGCAAGAATACACAAAGGAGAAAAGACAGGCTCTTCAGCAAGTGGTGCTGGGAAACTTGGACAGCCACATGTAAATCAATGAAGTTAGACCACACCCTCACACCATATACAAAAACTAACTTAAAACTGCTTAAAGACTTAAATATAAGACCTGACACCATAAAACTCCTAAAAGAGAACATAGGCAAAACATTTTCTGACATAAATCCTAGCAACGTTTTCTTAGGTCAGTCTCCCAAGGCAATAGAAATAAAAGCAAAAATAAACAAATGGGACCTAATCAAACTTACAAGCTTTTGCACAGGTAAGGAAACCATAAACAAAATGGAAAAATAACTCACATAATGGGAGACAATATTTGCAAACAATGCTACCAACAAGGGATTAATTTCCAAAACATACAAACAGCTCATACAACTCAATAACAAAAAAACAAACAACCCAATCAACAAATGGGCAAAAAACGTAAGTAGACATTTCTCCAAAGAAGACATACAGGTGGCCAACAGGTACATGAAAAGATGCTCAACATAGCTAGTTGAGAAATGCAAATCAAAACCACAATGAGTTATCACCTCACACCAATCAGAATGGCCATCATTGAAAAGTCTACAAATAATAAATGCTGGAGAGGGTGTGGAGAAAAGGAAACCCTCCTACACTGTTGGTGGAAATGTAAATTGGTGCAGCCACTATGGAGAACAGTATGGAGGTTCCTTAAAAAACTAAAATTAGAGTTACCATATGATCCAGCAATCCCACTCCTGGGCATATAGCCAGAGAGAACTCTAATTCGAAAAGATACATGCACCCCAGTGCTCATAAAAGCACTATTTACAATAGCGAAGACATGGAAGCAACCTAAATGTCCACTGACAGATAAATGGATAATGAAGATGCGGTTTGTGTGTGTGTGTGTGTATCACAAAAGAAAATTACTCAGCCATAAAAAAGAATGAAATAATGCCATCTGCAGCAACATGGATGGACCTAGAGATTATCATACTAAGTGAAGTAAGCCAGACAGAGAAAGACAAATATCACTTACACATAGAATCTAAAAAAAAATGATACAACTGAACTTAAATAAAAAACAGACATAGACCCACAGACATAGAAAACAAACTTACGGTTACCAAGGGGGAAAGGGGTGGAGGGATAAATTAGGAGTTTGGTATTAGCAGATACAAACTACTATCTATAAAACAGATAGACAACATGGTCCTACTGTATAGCACAGGGAACTATATTCAATATCTTGTAATAAAGTATAATGGAAAAAAATATGAAAAAGAATATATATGTATAACAATCATTTTGCTGTACACCAGAAACTAACATAATATTGTAAATTAACCATACTTTAATTTTAAAAAAAGAGTAAGGGACTTCCCTGGTGTTCCAGTGGTTAAGACTCGGCTCTTACAATTCAGGGGGTCTGGGTTCAATCTCTGGTCAGGGAACTAGATCCCACGTGCCGCATCTAAAAGATCCCACATGCCACAACGAATCCCGTATGTGGCAACGAAGATCCCATGTGATGCAACTAAGACCGGGTGCAGCCAAGTAAATAAATAAATAAATAAGAGTAAAAAAAAATAAAACAATTATCTCAGACAAGCTTTAACTATAAGAAGACATTGCTTTAAATAAACACTCTTCTAATTGGGAGCAAATATATTAAAGGAAGTTTACTTTGGACATGACTCAAAAGACAATAAGAACCTCAAAATGTGTTCTGCAAGACTGTTATTTATTCTTGTGTCTTACTATTGTAATGCATATAGTAAGTTGCAAATAAATAAATAAAGGCATACATTAAAAACAACAATAAACATTGAAAAGGTGACCTAAGAATATCTTGTAAATATTTTATTATTTTATCAAAAATGCTCTATGAAATGTAACCTCACTTTACAAAAATGAAAGCCCAGAAGCAAAAGAAGTCAAACTGCAGAACCTCAGGAAGATTTAGGAATTGGAGGCAACAATCTCCAAAAGTGAGGGTGCAAGTGAGGCTGAAGGTAGCCCCCCAGACCCCCCTTCATACAGCCAAACAATTATCTCTCCCACACCAGAGCAGAGGACAGAAAGGGTTGAAAATAAAATACACCAGCAAGAATGAATACATCAATACAAAAAAAGAAAAACTGAGAAAATTCTCCCAGAACAAAGAGGCGACAACAAGGTGGAAAATAGTAGGGAAATATATAAAAAATAAAAGAATCACTCCAAATAATAGGAGAACCAACACCCAAATAATAGGAGTTCAAGAGAACCAACATTCAAATAATATGAGTTCCAGAGAGAACTGAGAAAACACAGATGAAGACTTTTCTAAATAATAAAAGGAAATTTCCCAGAACGGAAGGGTATGAGTTATTAGAATGAAAGGGCTATGGAGGGCCCACCATAAATGAATGATAAAGGATCCACATCATGTCATTGTGAAGTTGAAGAAAACCTGGGGTAAAAAGCTTTTGGAGAGGGGAGAAAAGGTCGCTAAAAAGGAATAGAAATGAGAACATCATTGAAGTACTCACCTGCAACCACAGATGTTAGAAGAAGATGGAACAACACTTCCAAAATTCTGAGTAAAACAACTTGCAACCTAGCATTCTGTGACCAGTCAAACCATTAAGTGAAGGTAAAATAATGAAATTTTCACAAGTGAGATCTTTTATAAAAAGTACCTCCCATGTATCCTTTCTTGGTAGTTAGTAAATCAAGAAACGGGAAAATATGGGATTCAATCAATGGATGATGAAGGCGAATGCCACAGCTAAGTAGCAGCCCAGAGAGCAATTAATCCTGATCTTACCAGGAAATCAAGGCACTCCAAAAGGAATGTCTCAAAGAAAGAACATGAGAGATTATATGACGTATCAAAGAGCTCAGGAATAAATTAGTGATGTTTACATAAAAAACTAAGAAATTTGGGAAAAAAAGAAAACCTTTGCAATCGTCAATTCTAGGAAAAAGTAGTTACTCAATAAAGAAAATGTTAGTTGTGATATCTTCCTAAATAATATATTTCAAATACAAAAAATTATGATTAACTATATTGAGAAGATAGGAAAGTGTATGTGCCATGGGGTGGGGGTAAGTGGTAGTAAAAGCACTAAATTGTCATATTCCATAAAGGAAATCAATAGATGCTATCTAATATAAAAAAATCAGAAATAGCAGCATTAAAATATTATTTAGAAATACAAAGATATATGTAAGATGAAATAGCTAAAAGGTTGAATAGTAATTTTCTATGGGGAGTAGAAATGGGAGGTATGGAACTGTTGTTATAAACCAAGTAATACTATATGACTTTTTAAACTATATTTATGTATTATTTTGACCAAAATTAAAATTAAATTAAAAATAAAGCAATAAAACAGCAACAACATTAAATCCATTTCTTCTTATGTCTTCAATCTCTCTCTCTCCCCCTCAGGTCTTTCCCCTTAGCATATAAACGTCCTTTCAAAGAAAATCCTTATATAACCTCTTCCAGCCATAGTCCAGATTCTTTTCTTTCCATCACAGCCAATTTTCCTGCAAATTATCCTCTAATCTGCTGCAATAGATTAAGTTGAACCATATGGAAAAGTGTTGATCTCATCATTTTTTACCTATAAAAAGAGCATTTCATATGGTTCAACCTAATGGCTTACTCTCATTACCACCAAATTCTGAGTCCATCACCTGAATATGTCCTGCCATCTGTTTCATTTGTACCCTGCTCTCCAGCCACACTGCTCGGCCTTAAGTCAGACATTCTTCATTTCTTTCTGGATTAAGGCTTTAACCTCCTAACGCTTGCTTCCCACCAGGCCATGTTGGCACTGCTGCTGGACTGGTCTTTCTAAACACTCACTATATCATGTCACTCCCCTACTTAAAATGCATCCCAATACCATCAGATTCAAACCTAAACTCTCTCCCACAGCGAAACGCTGACCACTGTCTACCTCTCTTGCTTATCTTCCTCCATTCTCTGTACCCATCCTAGACTGACCACAGCTTTGCATTCTATACTTGAGTCATACTAAACATTCAGTGTTTTCTTAAATGATCCCAAAAGTAATCACGGATGAAAAATATATAAAAATTCAATTTCTTCTATGGGCCAAGTCAATACTGAAAAGGCTGATTATGTTTACTAAAATATTCAAACGCATAGTGACAGGGAACTAAGAACAAGTCATATTGAACGAAGGAGAGAGAGAGAAGGAAAGAATGAGAGAAAGAAAAAAGAGTGGGAAAAGGCAGTGAGGAGAGGAGTCTGGAAGAAAACAGCTTCACCTCAATTTTACTGTGTAACAACTATGTGAAGAAAATTTGCAAAAATTACAACTAATCTGTGTGCAGGAAATTGTTCTCCATTTTCCAAAAAATGATAAAACTAAGACCAACTTATGGTTAGCCTTAAGGAATATATGTACCAAGTATTAGTATTTCTATTTATCTTTTGGTGAAGAACTTCGTCATTAAATTTTAAAAGCCGTCCAACCAGTTCTCAAACTAGCACCTCATCCAACAAAAGTTTAATTGGGTTTGGAGTTTTGTTTAAACTGACAGCTGTGGTTCAAAAAGCCCCCAAGGTCCGCAGTATAGTTTACATCAAATGGCCCAAAGGTATCCTGTGGTTCTGTGGTGGTTATTTTTTTATTCTGATTTGCAACTATCTAGTTAATAGCTCTCTGCTAAGAATGTGGCATATTCAAATGCAAAATATTTTTACAGTACCTCTGAATCAATAAAAAAGAAAAGAAAAGAAAAGAAAAAAACCAGTTGTTCCTCACCTGTTCACTGCGCAGACATCCTGCACCCTCACGGATCTAGCCAAGACAGGAAGCAGGATGTAAGCAAAAAAGGCCTTTGAGCAGGTAAAGAGATGTCAGCAAAGGCTTGTGCAGAGGAAGCTCACAAACTTTCCCATAGGAAAGCTTGGGAGGCCCTCCCTCAGAGGCTATTTACTCTCACTTTACAAACAATATTACCAGGCTTATTTACCTAGTTTCAAAGCCTAGGGCAGAATAGAAATAAGATATTAGGAAGAGAGCTATGAGAGAGGAGCTACTTATAGCATACTGAAATACCGACTGCAAAACAGAGACAGTTGTCAGCCTAATGGGAAGGAGGAAACAAAAATTATAAAAAGAAAATGAGAACTCAAAGCACAGTTGGATATAGGGTGTGGGGGACAAACACCCCACTCACCCAATAAGACCATGGCATCACTTTATTATAGCGTAGGATAAGGAACAACTTCCAAAATGGCGTCCTTTGTCCTCAAGAAGAGGATCAACTTAGCACCTCTGCTAGGGCATACCTGAGCTAGGTAATGGGAATGCAAGGCGGAACAAGTCCTGCCCACTTTTACAAAGGGGAAGAAGTATAACAGATTTTAGAATATGTTCCTACTGGAAGAGTAAACATTTTAAAAGGGCATATTTTTCTTGAATCCAAATTATTTAGAAAATTCAGCATCTACAATGGTTCATTTGCTAAGGGACCCTCATGATAACAGTTACAAAGTATTTGAAATCTAGGTGAAATATATGTTGAGTTGTAGAATCTAAACTCCATACATGTTTCAAATAACTGTTAAGATAATCTATAACATCAAAGAACACAAAAGTAGTAGTCAGAGGATCTGGAGTTTGCTCTCTCTGCTCCAGCGCTAACTGTATATGACCTAGGCAAGTCAGCTGAGACTCTGTCTCCTCATCTGTCAAATGAGGGTCTGAAGAGATAGTTTTCAAGAATCCACTGACATTTCCCCCCATCCCACATACCCAATATTCTCCCTTTATTCAACTTGGCAATTCTGGGCCCATGGCCCTAAGCAAAAGGTGCTATTGCAGAACATAAAATGATAAAACAGGAGTCCTTTTCTGGCTTTCGGGTTTCAAAATCCGGGGAGTCTTGTGGAAAAGAAGAACATAGGACAATAACAATGGATTTGGGAGAAAACAAGACGAGTTTATCTGAGTAATATGCCCCTCCTTCACAGATAGGAAAGAATTGAATTCCTGGACCAGAAGAAGTTTGTGGGGAGGTGATGAAAACATAGATGCTGGTGGATCCCTGGGATAGGGACTCATACCCAGCTCCCCAGGGCTAAGCCCAAAGGAAACCTCTTGAGGGAGATGTGTTTGTAGGAATGGAGAGCAGAAAAGATCTGAGATCACGTCCCATGGAGAATCCAAGAAGCAGCAAGATCCCTGAGAAGACATGACCATGTGGGAGCATCAAGGCAGATGGAGCACTGTATAATCTTACAGAGTTTACCAGGCCCCAGCGTGTCTTGAGAACAGCAAAATGACTTCTGTATACCCAAGAGTGGCAAACACAGATGGGAAGTCTGGGGAAACTGAAGGAGCCTTAGAGATGGGAACAAGGGGCAACTCAGAAGGGACCTCTGTAGACCGATGATGGAGGGGAGATCTGTCAAGCAAGTGGCATCTGTTGCCCATCACCAGGAGTAGAAGTCCAAACACTTCTGCCCACTGCATCTTGGTACTGGAGGAAAGCACAACACAGTCAAGCGCTGGAGGGAGGGAACAATGTTACATAGAGAAGAGACAGAGTAAGATCAGCTTCACTAGTGCCCGGAGGTCCGCCATGGCCAGCAAGTCCCTCCCAACAGCCAAAGCAGGACCATAGGCCTTCCTACACCCCTCTTTTGCTGTACAACAAAGGGCCCCTTCCCCGCCCTGCAGTGGGCAGATAAAGTAGTGGGGCTGGTCACATGCCATATAATACACACACTTAAGCAGAACAAAGACATGCATTTTGAGTCTGAAACAGGAAAAGATATTCCCACACAAGGATACAAGTCCAACACAAGCTGTGAGGACTCTATCTTTTGGTAGGGAAGTATTCCAAGCCCAAGGCCCATTCTTATGTGGCTGAGTTGGAGGGTCAAGAGACTTCATGTATGAGACTCCTTGTCTCAACATGACCTAAGTGGAGCACCAGATGGAAGTATGTCCCAGCAAAGATCAGAATGGGATGTAATCTTAAGGGACTCTGTAAATATCCCTATCCCAGAGATAGGGAATCCCCAAATTGCCTAAGACCAAATTTCTGTGGTCCTGATGGAATGAGAACTCCAAATAAAGACTAAATTGAGTTCTAGAGAATAAACATATTTCTTGCACATCTGTGTTTGGAGACTGAGATTCATACCCACTACATGCTGAGACAGACTCCACAACTATAAAATCAAAAGACTAAACCACAGAATAAGAAATAATCTATGAATAACTCCATGCCAATAAGTGTAGCAAAACTTAATTTAAAAAATTATTGTCTAGAAATACATGTCACAAAATTGACCTAGGGGGAGGGAGGGAATTGAAAGTCTGAATAAACTAATAATCATTACAGAAACAAATAATTTTTAAAAATCTCTCTTTACCCAAGACACAAGCCACAACATTACAAGTGAAAACCACCAAAGTTTCAAGGAACAAACAACCCCTCTCTCATACCAACTGTTTTGAGAAAACAGAAAAAGATAGAAAGCATCCAACTTATGTGGCTAGTACAACCTTAATACCAAAAATGGACAAGGACTGTACAAGAAAAAAAGTATACACCAATCTCACATATGAACATAAATGCAAACACCCCAATAGAAATTCTCGGTGTATAAAAACATACTGTAACATAAACAAGAACTTTCTCTCAGAATGCAAGAAGAGTTCAGATGGACTACCACATCACAACAACAGAATAAAGAGGCAAAAAAAGAATCCAATAAAATTCAGCACTTGTTAATGATAAAAATTTTTAGCAAGCTGATAAAGGAAGCGAAAATAAAGAGTATCTGTCAAAAAGCTATAGTAAACATCATACTTATTGGTGAAACTAAAAACCAAGCCTTTGTTTTAAAGTCAGATATAAAACAGGGAGGCTCACTATCACCACTTTTATTCAACACAAATTTTATTAAACAAGAAGCTCTACAGGCTAACTATTGGAACAAATAAGAGAGTTAAGAGAGGTTATGGGATACATGATCAACACATTAAAACAAATATGGTAATAAACAATTCAAAAATGTAAATAGAAAAAAATCTCATTCACAAGAGCAATAAAATCTATAAGGTAGGTATAGTTACGTGTGTGTATAGCTAAATGTTATAGTTAAAACTTTATGGTTAAACCTTACAGTGGTCATCTAACTTGACCCAGGAGGATGTGACACAGTTATCACATCCTTCTGGAAATACTTCCTTCACTTGGTTTCTAAGACCCCATATACCTTCTCCTGGTTTTCCTCCCATACCTGGCTCCCCTTCTCAGTTTCTTTTTTCATTCTACCTCTTCTCCAGCCTCTAAACATTGGTGGGCCCCCGGGCTCTTAGTCCTTAGATTTCTTCTCCTTTCCAACTATACTCTTCCCTTTGGTCATCTCTTCCAGTTTAATAAATTCAAATACCACCTAATCCCTGATGAGTCCCAATCTTTCTAGCCCTAACCTTTCCTCTGACCTCTAGAATTATAAGTAATTACCTATTCAACATCTCCACTTGGAATTACATTAGGCACCTCAAACTTAAATCAACCCCACAACCTAGCTCACCTTTGGTCTTCTCCATCTCAGAAAATGAAAACTATATTCTACCAGTTAGCTTCACCCACCAAAAACCATACAGTCATCCTTTACTCTTCTCCCTCCACATATTCAACCCATAAGTGACCTTCAGAATGCATGCTTAGACCATTTCTCACCTCCTTTCCACCACTATCACCATAGTTGGACAAAGCCACCATCATCTCTCATGTGGATTACTGCAGTAGGCACCTCACTGGTCTTCCTCCACCACTCCTTCCCCTGTAATTTACTGTCCACACAGTAGCCAGTTGATCATTTTAAAACAAGGTCAGATCATGTCATGCCTCTGCTCAAAACCCTCCAAAGTCTTCCCACATCACTCAGAGTGAAATCCAAAGTTCTTATGAAGACTACAGCGCTCTACGCATCAGTGATTCTCAGCAGGGATGATATTGCTTCCTAGGGAACATTTATAAATTGCCTGAGGGTGGGGGCAGCATTTTTGGTTTTTACAACGGGAAAGTTCTACTGGCATTTAATGTACAAGGAAGGACTAGGGATGCACCAGACATCCTGCAGTTCACAGGACAGTCCCACAAAACAAAAAATGTCCCTCATCATGTATAAATTTTTCAAATGTCTGAGAAGGCTTTCTTGTGGGTGAAAAGCATTTTATAAATATCTGAGACCAGACTCTAACCCCATTTTAAATATTAAAGCACAAAATATTCCCCTTATTTAACCCACACTATATTATCCAGGAATGCAACTACTTTGTAAACCAAAGAAAGATTGTACTTTATTTTCTTGGGAACTTCAACAAGAGTTTCTTACCATTTTAGAATATCAGGTCAACCAAAGGCAACTCTGCTAAAAGTTTGTTCACCAGAACAACACACCTGTTTCATTATGCATCGTTAGCAGTTGCATACAAATATATACAAGAGGATAGATGAAGTTCATTTTGTAAACTTAGAACTGAACATAATTAATTTAGCAAAGACATGTGAAATACAGAAATAATATTTAATTAATAAAGGGACTAACTATATATCATTACCAATCTATGTAATTCTTAAATACTTTTAGCAAAGGATAATAAATTTGTCATAAAAATTACATGTTGAAGTTATTTTTTTAATTTTGAATGGCCTGGTTTGGTTTTTTTCTTTGTTTGTTTGTTTGTTTTACTCTCAAACTGTCCACAATGGTCCATTTCTCCATGTCTTCTTGTATTACTCTTTTTTTTCCAGTCCATCCTGTAGTCTCATCATCTACCAAAAGATATGGACTGCAAGCTCTAAGTTCCAGACTCTGAATGTGTCCTGACATCTGTTAAAGTTTCAAGTTGGGAGATATGGGGCTTTTTTTTTGATGCTTTTTCACTTTGTCTCATGTCACAAAAGAAATTTATTTTGACAGTACACTTATAAAGAGGCCTAGCTCATTTTCTCCATTTCAAAAGTCTTTAATTGTTCATAGCATACTTCCCCACTGCACTTAAGGTTATTTCCCATTTTCTCTTATCATACACACATAAGTCTAGTCTGCTATTATTTATCTTAATGTGTATTCTAGTGCCAACTGTGCTGCTTTTTCATTTTTTGGTCTTTCTTATAAATTATGACCACTTATATTCCTACACAAAGCACATTTATTATCAGCAGATACAAGCAGCTAACAACTTTATTATGTCTTCCAGTGTAGTCATTTATAATTATAATTTAATTATTCATCACTCATTTTTTTCTTTACATTACAAATAGGGCATTATATTGATTTTTGACATTACATAGGTAGGTAGATGATAATTATTAATTTTACTTCAGGTTACTAAAAGGGGTAAAATTATATGCAAAGTACATGCAATAAGAAGGGAGTGCTAAGTCTGATAGTATTGAGAACCACTGCCTTGGCTGATCTGGCTCTTGGCTTCCTCTCTGACTTTTCTCCTACCATACCCCCCCATTCAAAGGCCCCCACCTTGCTGTTCCTCAAACACCACAGAAATATTTCTGCCTTGGAGGTTCACAATGTTTCTTCCCTTTGCCTGGAATGATCTTCCCCCATACATGAAGTATATGGCCCGCTCCATTACTTCCTTCAGACCTCTGCTCAAACGCCATGTTCTCTTACAGTCCTTTCCTGACCGTCCAATTGAAACATCTCTCCATTATTCTTCTTTATGTCACTTATTGCCACCTGAGGCATTACTGATTTGTTTACTCTCTGCTTCATGTCTCTAGAATGCAAAGTGGCCCAAGAAAGGGGCTTCATTTGTTCATTGCTGCTTCCCAGTGTCTAGTATGGTGCCAGATATAATAGGTACCCAATAAAACTGAATGGATAGGCGAATGTCTTAAAGGCCAAAGAATGTGCTGGTAGGAGCCTGAACCTAGCAGGTTGGTTCCAGGTCCTTCATTCCCAATTGACACAATGCTGCCATGCTATTAAATGTTTGGGATATTGAACATTTGTTGAATATTTCCTCTGAAGAAATGTTCCACAACTGAAAAGTACTGGAAAGTCACTGGCCTTTCAAATTAGCAAAAATTCAAAAGCACAGTAATACACAATGCTGGTGAGGATGTAGAGAAACAGATTGGTATTCATTATTTGTGGTAATATAGATGGTTCTCTGTTACTGGGAGGAAATATGTACTGAGAGCCTTTAAAAACTGCAGTATATTTAACACGTGCTGTTTTATTTAAGATCATTTTACTCTCACAGTATTGTAAAATAAGCATTATTAACTCCACTGCACAAATGAGAAAACTGAGGCACCAATAAGTTTAAGTAACAAACAAATTACAAGTCAAGGATCTCTATCTAGGTCATCAAGCTGCAATTCCAGGGCTTTCTCCACCAGTTTCCATTGTCTGTGAGTTCTCTTGTTAGGTTACCTAACTCCTCAAAGCTAAAAATTGTGTCACATATAAAATTTTTCAACACTTAGTACCTAGTACACAATGCTAAACATTGCAGGTGCTCAATAAACCTTTGCTGCAAGAGAGAATAACTCTTTCAACCACAAAAGTCTCCATAGACAGAGCAAGACCCATAGAGACGATAACAGAAACCGACCCAATATCTCTTCTACCCTCATACTAACAGAATGTGAACCCTGCCACACAGCTGCCCAGAATAGTGACTTCATTTTCATCATCTTTTGTAGGTAAATATGGTCACGTAGATAAGTTCTGGCTAATGAAATATAAGCAGAAGTGCTGGACAACTTCAGGCACATGCTCTTCTTGCTTAAAGGCTTCCTGCTGGCTGGAATGCAGATGTGATGGCCAGAGCAGCCAGACTGGACCTTGAGATGACCTTGGTAATGAGGGGTATACTCAGAGAAGCAATAAGAAGGCAGGATCCCTGACTCTGCAAAACACCATATCAGTCCAACATTACCTTTCATATGACTTTTCTATAAGAGAGAAATAAACTTCCACCTTGTCTAAGTCACTATTATTTGGGGTTTCCTGATTATCTTGCACCCATTAGCTGCCCTGAACTAGTTCTATTACGACTGCCACTTACTCCCATTTCCTTGATACTTGATATCGGGCTAAACTGATTTGGCATTGTACTAGTGACAACCTATATGAATTATGCATTCCATTTAGCATTTTCAAAGATTCCATTGTAAATGGATATTTAATAAGCTTTTTCACTTAACCCTAAAGAGCAATAGAACAGAGTCATGCATAAAAAGCCATAATTCAGTGAACTGTTTAATAATCACTTTCCAGAGTAATAATTGATTGTCAAAGACTGTACATCTAGGCAGGTCTCAACAGCATAATGAAATCAGAACAATGAAAAGTGTCCCAGCTGTCTCAATCTTTCATTTCTTCAAAACCCTATTTCCAATGATTAAGAGATGAAGAGCTTGATACTAGAGATGTTCTTGAGGGGAAATCTGGCTGAAATGATGAGGTCTGGCTTTATTATAATCTTCTCCTGTGTGCCTAATAAATTTGTAGTAAGCCAAGCAAAGGACAGGAATCTTATTTACTGTATTATCTATGAGATCTAAAAAGAAGATAGACTACCAATTTAAAAGGTGGGAAAGGGGTGGAGGATGCAGGGGATTTTACTCATTATCAAGACTGGCCAAATCTGATGACCAGAATGCCAATTAACAGTTAACCATGTGATCATGGCAATCCTGCAGTCTTACTTAGATAATATCCAAAGCGTTGACTCTTCCTCCTAGCTGTTGGGAATTCTTGGTAAGGCCACTGACACACTCCATTCTCTCAAGTTGAGGAGTCTCAACAAGACCCCAATCCAACACAGATAAGATTTCAACTATGTCAAAAGAAGCTCTCCTTCCCCAAAAGGATGGGGACTCATAACCTATACCACTGGGCTAGAAAGAAAAAGTACATGCAGGCATTTCTTCACCTTGAGAATAGCTAAAAGATTTTAAAATAAAATAAAGCTAATAAGATGAAGTAGACATGGGTCAGACTGTTATTCTGCCATGAGAGATGGCAGATAATGGCAATTTCATCTTTTATTCATATTAACAGCAACCTAAGTTGGCAGAATCAGTGGTACTTGATTACGTATAACTGGTTAGTGATCATATAATCAACTGCTAATGTCATCACTACCTATAATTCATCCCACCTGTATTCTTTCCCTTTATGACACAATCTTAGCCCAAGTCCCATTCCACACACACCATCTCTACCACCACCACACTGCTCTGTGAGCAGCAAATCCTTGCTTCTTGCTGACCTTCCCAGGCCTAAGTGTGTTGGGTTTAGAAGTCACCAGCAAGAGGCTATGGGTGGCCATCTCAGGACAGGAGAGTGTGATGGGCCTCTCACTAAATGCAGAGTCATCACAGAGATCTGAGAGGGGAAAACTCATAATGAGAAGTAATTCTGGATACCTGGGGTCTGAGTCTTAAGACAGTGAGGAGGGAAAAAACAAAGGAAGATGGAGCAAAAGAGGAAAAGGAAGTGCCATCAACATGATGTAGTAAGAATAAAAACAATTCTGGTCTCGTTGTCAAAGGAACTAAATTGGTTCTGATCCCAACTATGCTAATTGGCTGTATGGCCTTGCAAAAGTCACTTTCTCCCATTGGGTCTCAGCTTTGTTATCTATTGTATAATACAAAGTTAATTAGGTTATTTTCCAGCTCCAGACACTATTTTAATGAAAAATGAAGGTAAGAAAACACTATGGAAAAATTTATCACAGGACTCTGAAAGTCCTTTTCCATATAAGAACACAAAGTAAAATATGTAAAAGAAAATTTACTAAATGAGAATGTATTATTTTTAGTTTCAATGTAATAGACTAAGAATTTAACCTTTTTCCTACTATGCTCAGAAAAACTCGTACAGATAATAAATATGGCTGATTTGTCAAGCCATCCTTCTCTATAGTGAGACCAAGATGCAGTGCAGCCCTCTGTGGGCTCCCGGATCCCGGGGGAACCCCTCCTTTCTGGGGCCTGAGCTGAGCTCTCCTTTGCGGATGGCCGCGGCCGGCTTCGCCCACTGTCCCACTGAGAACGAGCCTGACCTGGCTCAGTGTTTCTTCTGCTTCAAGGAGTTAGAAGGCTGGGAGCCAGATGACGGCCCTATAGAATAACATAGAAAGCATTCATCTAGTTGTGCTTTCCTTTCTGTCAAGAAGCAGTTTGAAGAATTAACCCTCAGCGAATTTGTGAAACAGGATAAAGAAAGAGCCAAGAACAAAATTGCAAAGGGAGCCAACAATAAGCAGAAAGAATTTGAAGAAACTGCAAAGAAAGTCCGCTGTGCCATTGAGCAGCTGGCTGCCTCGGAGCGACGCCACCCCACCGTCACTGCCTCACAGAGACACAGACACATCGTTTCCAAGGCACAGCCCTCAGGGTTACCAGCTTTACTCTGGGGCCTCTTAACTGTGCCTTAGGAAAGGAGAACATCAACATTTTGAAATTAGAATATTTAAACTGTATTTTTGGGTTTTTTCTTGAAGGTGGTGCCAGGAGCTATTTCTGTTGTACAGCTGGTGCTAAGTACAGTGAGGGATTCTCTCTTTTCAAAAAAAAAAAGATGCAGTGCACTTTACAGTGGACTAAGGACACCAGGTACTTGTAAAAGAATATTCTCCCCCAAAATGACATACATATTCAGCACAACTGGATAATGTGCTGCACAGTCTATTAGATTACTTCTATTTGGGATGAAAGATGCTTAAACATGATTGTAGTTGGCTAATTCTCAAGATTTTGATTTTTTCTGTCAAAACTATTTATCTACCCATCCTTAAAACCCACATGTTTACCTATTATACTTTAAAACAAGCATTGTAAAGAATACAGCTGCCTAGCTTCAGGCTGTTGACGGCTACAGAATGACTGACTTAAATCACAACCAAATACTGTAGTTTTCAGTAATAAAAAATAAACGACTTACTGTGTACAATAAGTCAACATGTAACCTAACTGGGACATTCAGTTGGTTCAATCTGCTGTCAAGGTAGCCATATTATTCTAAGCCCTAATATCAACTTTATGTTTTTTAAAACTGCTTTGAATTGCATAAACTCTTTCCTCTCATTTTACACAGAATAGGTAAAAATCATGACTTGAAGGTATCACAAATGGACCCAAACTCTACAATGTTAAGGTGGCAATTAGTGCTATATTTTAAACATGTAGTTTATCAGGTGTACCCACCTCACCACCCACTGAAAGAGATTCTAAGCTCTTGGACTAGTCCTAAAAATTTAAAAGCATTAAAAAGGTCTACATTAGGAAATCAAAGTTAAAATTGATTTGTGTATTGAAATAACAGTCCACAGAGGGGAAATGTCTTAATCCTAACTACACAAATATCCAGTGAAAAACAATTTTAATAAGGTAAATAAAGAACTGTATCTGCAGATGGAGAGGGTAAACTGAAAGTTAATGAAAATATACCAATACTCAAGCCAGGGATTCTTAACTTGACGTTCTCCATGGATGAGTTTCTGGTTGTTAATGAAATTTTTAAATTAGAGCAAAAAAAGTATGATCATATTTTATCTACCACATCTTTACACTAAAATTTTATTGAGATATATTAAAATCAGGGGTTCTTGATCTTTTTTGTAGGCCCTATATCCTTATAAGGATTTAATTAAAGTTATTGATCCTCTCCCCCGGAAACTGTACATATATTTACTATTTACCAAATGCCACATGATTTTATTACAACAGCACCCCACTTCCAGGTACCAATTTTTCTTTCAGTTAAATATCACCATATAAGAACTGTAACAAAATTTTTTAAGATTTATATGGAAACACAAAAGATCCTGAATAGACAAAACAATCTTGAGAAAGAAGAATGGAGCTGGAGGAGTCACGCTCCCTGATCTCAGACTATACTACAAAGCTAGAGTTATCAGAACAGTATGGTACTGGCACAAAAACAGAAATATAGATCAATGGTACAGGATAGAATGCCCAGAGATAAATCCATGCACATATGGTCACCTAATTTACGACAAAGGAGGCAAGAACATACAATGGAGAAAAGACAGCCTCTTCAATAAGTGGCGCTGGGAAAACTGGACAGCTACATGTAAAAGAATGAAATTAGAACACTACCTAACACCATACACAAAAATAAACTCCAAATGGATTAAAGACCTAAATGTAAGACCGGACACTACAAAACTCTTAGAGGAAAACATAGGAAAAACACTCTTCGACATAAACCACAGTAAGATCTTTTCTGACCCACCTCCTAGAGTAATGGAAATAAAAACAAAAATAAACAAATGGGACTTAATTAAACTTAAAAGCTTTTGCACAGCAAAGGAAACCATAAACAAGATGAAAAGACAACCATCAGAACGGGAGAAAATATTTGCAATGAAACAACAAACAAAGGATTAATCTCCACAATATACAAACAGCTCATGGAGCTCAGTATCAAAAAAACAGACAATCCAAATAAAAAATGGGTGGAAAACCTAAACAGACATTTCACCAAGGAAGACATACAGATGGCCAAGAGGCACATGAAAAGATACTCAACATCTAATTATTAGAGAAATGAAAATCAAAAGGCAATGAGGTATCACCTCACACCAGTCAGAATGGCCATCATCAAAAAATCTACAAACAATAAATGCTGGAAAGGGTGTGGTGAAAAAGGAACCCTCCTGCACTGTTGCTGGGAATGTAAATTGAAACAACCACTATGGAAAACAGTATGGAGGTTCCTTAAAAAACTAAAAATGGAACTACCATATGACCCAGCAATCCCACTACTGGTCATATATCCTGAGAAAACCATAATTCAGAAAGAGACATGGGGCTTCCCTGGTGGCGCAGTGGTTGAGAATCTGCCTGCCAATGCAGGGGGCATGGGTTCGAGCCCTGGTCTGGGAAGATCCCACATGCCGCTGAGCAACTAGGCCCGTGAGCCACAACTACTGAGCCTGCGCGTCTGGAGCCTGTGCCCCACAACAAGAGAGGCCGCAACAGTGAAAGGCCCGCGCACCGTGATGAAGAATGGCCCCCGCTTGCCGCAACTAGAGAAAGCCCTCGCACAGAAACGAAGACGCAACACAGCCAAAAATAAATTAATTAATTAATTTAAAAAAAAGAAGACATGTACCACAATGTTCATCGCAGCACTATTTACAATAGCCAGGACATGGAACAAACCTAAATGTCCACCAACAGATGAATGGATAAAGAAGATGTGGCACATATATACAATGGAATATTACTCAGCCATAAAAAAAACGAAATTGAGTTACGTGCAGTGAGGTGGATGGGCCCAGAGTCTGTCATACAGAGTGAAGTAAGTCAGAAAGAGAAAACAAACACCATATGCTAACGCATATATATGGAATCTAAGAAAAAAAAATGGTACTGATGAACCTAGTTGCAGGGCAGGAATAAAGATGTACACATAGAGAATGGACTTGAGGACACGGGGTGGGAGGGGGACGCTGGGGCAAAGTGAGAGTAGCATCGACATGTGTACACTACCGAAAGTAAAATAGTTAGCTAGTGGGAAGCAGCAGCATAGCACAGGGAGATCAGCTCGGTGCTTTGCAATGACCTAGAGGGGTGGGATTCGGAGGATGGGAGGGAGGCTCAAGAGGGAGGGGATATGGGGACATATGTATACATATGGCTGATCCACTTTGGTGTACAACAGAAACTAACACAGTACTGTGAAGCAATTATACTCCATAAAGATCTATTAAAAAAAAAAGTCTACATTAGGAAATCAAAGTTAAAACTGAGTTATGTATTGAAATAACAATCCATAGAGGGGAAACGTCTTTATCCTAACTATCCAAATAACTGTACCCGAAGTAACCAGAAAAAAGCAATTATTTCGCTAACATTTAAAAATTCTTGGGAATTCCCTGACGGCCCAGTAGTTAGGACTTGGTGCTCTCACTGCCAGGGGCCGAGGTTCAATCCCTGGTCGAGGAACTAAGATCCTGCAATTTATGTGGTGCGGCCAAACAAATAAAAATAAAAAACCTCACGTGTACTCAAACCACGGCATATGTGAAAATGTATTACTTTCAAGATTCAAATTCATTTGTCCTTTATAGTCTAAATTAAGAGACTTTATTACACAAACAGGCAAAAGAAAAAAATCATTGCTGGGCAGTATCTGTATTAACAATCAGGAAAAAAGTACACTTGAATTCTATAATAAATTAGCATTTCATTTTTCAAGTAACTCTGTATTTCAATCTTGAAAAAAAAATCCTCATGGAAAATAAAATGTGCTTGTATCCAACCAAGAATAAGTTTATTTTAAAGGAGCAACTCCTAGCTTGGTTCAAAATTATTATTACAACCCAACCAGCTAAAGGAATACGAATTCTCTCTCAAGAACTAATAAAAATAATATTTTCCACCTTTTAAAAATGAATGAAATTAAACACATAAGCATTTTGTATTTATTGAAGGCATCTAAATGTTATCTGAAAGACTTTAAAACTTCACAGGAAAAAAAACTGTAAATCAAGAAACTTCTTAATCATTACATCATTTGTACTACTTTAAGCTGTTAACATCTATGAGAACAATAAAGTACTGCACAAAGGGAATGTGTAAAAGAAAAGTGTAATAAATGCGTCTGTCACTCTGAAGAGAAAAGATTTGTCCAAACTAGTTCCTCCCAATTCTACTGGTGACATTCAAACAGTAGATTGCTTTTCTTTGCCCAGATCCCGGTAGGTTCCCTGATTTATACCTCCAATGAGCAAAACTTTTTTCCTAGGATAGGGAAACATAAAATTTGAAAAGCAAAGAGCCTAGGAAATGTTTAAATACTATTTAAAATGTTTAAATACTATGCAGCTATTTAAAAGAATAAATTAAAAATCAATCTCCATTGATATGTGTCAAAAAATAAGCTGCAGAATAATGTGTACCATATGTTCTTATTTTTATAAGAAAAACCCCTATATATGTACGTATGTGTACACATTTGTACTAAACACTTAAGATAAATAGAAGGATAAACAAGTATTGGTTACTGTTAGTGAGTTAAAGGGGATTTAGAAGAGAATTTATTACTGTTTCCTTATGTTTCTTCTTAAAACTTGTAAAAATAAATTTTATAAAGAATCTGGTAACATTTTAATTAAAGTTTCTGTTTTTTTAGTAATTGTAGATTCATATTCACTTGTAACAAATAATACAGAGATATCTCATGTACCCTTTATCAGCTTTCCCAATGGGAATATCATGCAAAACTATAATACAAAATCACAGGGAGGATACTGACACTGACACAATCAAGATACAAAACATCTCCATCACCACGAGGCTTTCCCATGTTGCCTTTCTAAAGCTACACATACTTCCCTCTCACCCTCCCCTACTCCAAGCCTGTCCTCAACCCCTGGCAGCCACAAATCTGTTCTCCATTCCTATAATTTAGTCATTTTAAGAATGTAGTATAAATGGAATTATACAGTATGTAACATTTTGAGATTGGATTTTTTGCTTCAGCATAAGTTTCTGGGGATTCATCCAAATTGTTGCAGCTATCAATACTTTATTTCTTTTTATTACTGAGTAATATATGACCATTAACCCCTTGAAGGACATCTGGGTTATTTCTAGTTTTTGGTTATTAAGTACTACAAGCATCTATGAACATTCATCTCAGGTTTTTGTTTGAATATAAGTTTTCATTTCTCTAGTATAAATGCACTGCTTTACCTCCGTCCCATAAATTTTGATATTTTGTACTTTTATTTTAATTTAGTTCAATTTTTAAAATTTCTCTGAGGCTTCCCCATTGACCCATGGATTATTTAGAACTCTAATGTTTAGTTCCCAAGTGTTTGGAGATTTTCTTATTAGCAGTCTGTTATTAACTTCTAGTCTGATTCCATTATGAGCAGAGAACACACTCTATATGATGTCAATTCTTTTTTTCTTAACATCTTTATTGGGGTACAATTGCTTTGCAATGGTGTGTTAGTTTCTGCTGTATAACAAAGTGAATCAGCTATACATATACATATATCCCCATATCTCCTCCCTCTTGCATCTCCCTCCCACCCTCCCTATCCCACCCCTCTAGGTGATCACAAAGCACTGAGCTGATCTCCCTGTGCTGTGTGGCTGCTTCCTGCTAGCTATATATTTTACATTTGGTAGTGTATATATGTCCATGCCACTCTCTCACTTCGTCACAGCTTCCCCTTCCCCCTCCCCATATCCTCATGTCCATTCTCTACGTCTGCATCTTTATTCCTGTCCTGCCCCTAGGTTCTTCAGAACCATTTTTTTTTTAATTCCATATATATGTTAGCATACGGTATTTGTTTTTCTCCTTCTGACTTACGTCGCTCTGTATGACAGACTCTAGGTCCATCCAACTCACTATAAATAACTCAATTTCGTTTCCTTTTATGGCTGAGTAATATTCCATTCTATATATGTGCCACATCTTATTGATCCATTCATCTGTCAATGGACACTTAGGTTGCTTCCATGTCCTGGCTATTGTAAATAGAGCTGCAATGAACATTGTGGTACATGACTCTTTTTGAATTATGGTTTTCTCAGGGTATATGCCCAGTAGTGGGATTGCTGGGTCTTATTATAGTTCTATTTTTAGTATTTTAAGGGACTTCCATACTGTTCTCCATAGTGGCTGAATCAATTTACATTCCCACCAACAGTGCAAGAGGGTTCCCTTTTCTCCACACCCTCTCCAGCATTTATTGTTTGTAGATTTTTTGATGATGGCCATTCTGACTGGTGTGAGGTGACACCTCATTGTAGTTTTGATTTGCATTTCTCTAATGATTAATGATGTTGAGCATCCTTTCATGTGTTTGTTGGCAATCTGTGTATCTTCTTTGGAGAATTGCCTATTTAGGTCTTTTGCCCATTTTTGGATTGGGTTGTTTGTTTTTTTGATATTGAGCTGCTTGTAAATTTTGGAGATTAATCCTTTGTCAGTTGCTTCATTTGCAAATATTTTCTCCCATTCTGAGGGTTGTCTTTTCGTCTTGTTTATGTTTTCCTTTGCTGTGCAAAAGCTTTTAAGTTTCATTAGGTCCCATTTGTTTATTTTTGTTTTTATTTCCATTTCTCTAAGAGGTGGGTCAAAAAGGATCTTACTGTGATTTATGTCATACAGTGTTCTGCCTATGTTTTCCTCTAGGAGTTTTATAGTGTCTGGCCTTACATTTAGGTCTTTAATCCATTTTGAGGTTATTTTTGTGTATGATGTTAGGGAGTGTTCTAATTTCATTCTTTTACATGTAGCTGTCCAGTTTTCCCAGCACCACTTATTGAAGAGGCTGTCTTTTCTCCATTGTATATTCTTGCCTCTTTTATCAAAGATAAGGTGACCATATGTACGTGGGTTTATCTCTGGGCTTTCTATCCTGTTCCATTGATCTATATTTCTGTTTTTGTGCCAGTACTATACTGTCTTGATTACTGTAGCTTTGTAGTATACTCTAAAGTCCAGGAGCCTGATTCCTCCAGAATCCGTTTTTCTTTCTCAAGATTGCTTTTTCTTCCTCCGTTTTTCTTTCTCAAGATTCCTTTGGCTATTCAGGGTCTTCTGTGTTTCCATACAAATTGTGAAATTTTTTGTTCTAGTTCTGTGAAAAATGCCAGTGGTAGTTTGATAGGGATTGCATTGAATCTGTAGATTGCTTTGGGTAGTATAATCATTTTCACAATGTTGATTCTTCCAATCCAAGAACATGGTGTGTCTCTTCATCTGTTTGTATCATCTTTAATTTCTTTCATCAGTGTCTTATAGTTTTCTGCACACAGGTCTTTTGACTCCTTTGGTAGGTTTATATCTAGGTATTTTATTCTTATTGTTGTAATGGTAAATGGGAGTGTTTCCTTCATTTCTCTTTCAGATTTTTCATCATTAGTGTATAGGAATGCAAGAGATTTCTGTGCATTAATTTTGTATCCTACTTTACCAAATTCATTGATTAGCTCTAGTAGTTTTCCGGTAGGATCTTTAGGATTCTCCATGAAGAGTATCATGTCTTCTGCAAACAGTGACATCTTTATTTCTTCTTTTCCGATTTGGATTCCTTTTATTACTTTTTCTCTGATTGCTGTGGCTAAAACTTCCAAAACTACGTTGAATAGTAGTGGTGAGAGTGGACAACCTTGTCTTATTCCTGATGTTAGAGGAAATGGTTTCAGTTTTTCACCATCGAGAACAATGTTGGCTTTGGGTTTGTCATATATCGCCTTTATTATGTTGAGGTAAGTTCCCTCTGTGCCTACTTTCTGGAAGGTTTTTATCATAAATGGGTGTTGAATTTTGTTGAAAGCTTTTTCTGCATCTATTGAGATGATCATATGGTTTTTCTCCTTCGATTTGTTAATATGGTTTATCACATTGATTGATTTGCATATATTGTAGAATCCTTGCATTCCTGGGATAAACCCCACTTGATCATGGTGTATGATCCTTTTAATGTGCTGTTGGATTCTGTTTGCTAGTATTTTGTTGAAGATTTTTGCATCTATGTTCATCAGTGATATTGGCCTCTAGTTTTCTTGTGACATCTTTGTCTGGTTTTGGTGTCAGAGTGATGGTGGCCTCGTAGAATGAGTTTGGGAGTGTTCCTCCCTCTGCTATACTTTGGAAGAGTTTGAGAAGGATAGGTGTTACCTCTTCTCTAAATGTTTGATAGAATTCACCTGTGAAGCCATCTGGTCCTGGGCTTTCGTTTGTTGGAAGATTTTTAATCACAGCATCAATTTCAGTGCTTGTGATTGGTCTGTGTATATTTTCTATTTCTTGCTGGTTCAGTCTCGGAAGGTTGTGCTTTTCTAAGAACTTGTCCATTTCTTCCAGGTTGTCCATTTTATTGGCATAGAGTTGCTTGTAGTAATCTCTCATGATCCTTTGTATTTCTCCAGTGTCAGTTGTTACTTCTCCTTTTTCATTTCTAATTCTGTTGATTTTAGTCTTCTCCCTTTTTTTCTTGATGTGTCTGGCTAATGGTTTATCAATTTTGTTTATCTTCTCAAAGAACCAGCTTTTAGTTTTACTGATCTTTGCTATTGTTTCCTTCATTTCTTTTTCATTTATGTCTGATCTGATCTTTATGATTTCTTTCCTTCTGCTAACTTTGGGGTTTTTTTGTTCTTCTTTCTCTAACTGCTTTATGTGTAAGGTTAGGTTGTTTATTTGAGATGTTTCCTTTTTCTTGAGGTAGGATTGTATTGCTATAAGCTTCCCTCTTAGAACTGCTTTTGCGGCATCCCATAGGTTTTGGGTCATCGTGTTTTCATTTTCATTTGTTTCTAGCTATTTTTTGATTTCCTCTTTGATTTCTTCAGTGATCTCTTGGTTATTTAGTAGTGTATTGTTTAGCCCCCATGTGTTTGTATTTTTTACAGATTTTTTCCTGTAATCAATATCTAGTCTCATAGTGTTATTGTCAGAAAAGATACCTGATATGATATCAATTTTCTTATATCTACCAAGGTTTGATTTGTGACCCAAGATATGATCTATCCTGGAGAATGTTCCATGAGCACTTGAGAAGGAAGTGTATTCTGTTGTTTTGGGATGGAATGTCCTATAAATATCAATTAAGTCCATCTTGTTTAATGTATCATTTAAAGCTTGTGTTTCCTTATTTGTTTTCATTTTGGTTGATCTGTCCACTGTTGAATGTGGGGTGTTAAAGTCCCCTACTATTATCATGTTACTGTCTATTTCCCCTCTTACGGCTGTTAGCATTTGCCTTATGTATTGAGGTGTTCCTATGTTGGGTGCATAAATATTTACAACTGTTATATCTTCTTCTTGGATTGATCCCTTGATCATTATGTCGTATCCTTCTTTGTCTCTTGTAATAATAGTCTTTATTTTAAAGTGTATTTTGTCTGATATGGGAATTGCTACTCCAGCTTTCTTTTGATTTCTGTTTGCATGGAATATCTTTTTCCATCCCCTCACTTTCAGTATGTATGTGTCCCTAGGTCTGAAGTGGGTTTCTTGTACACAGCATATATACGGGTCTTGGTTTTGTATCCATTCAGCCAGCCTGTGTCTTTTGGTTGGAGCATTTAATCCATTTACATTTAAGGTAGTTACCAATATGTATGTGCCTATTCCCATTTTCTTAATTGTTTTGGGTTTGTTATTGTAGGTCTTTTCCTTCTCTTGTGTTTCCTGCCTAGAGAAGTTCCTTTAGCATTTGTTGTAAAACTGGTTTGGTGGCGCTGAATTCTCTTAGCTTTTGCTTGTCTGTAAAGGTTTTGATTTCTCTGTCAAATCTGAATGAGATCCTTGCTGGGTACAGTAATCTTGGTTGTAGGTTTTTCCCTTTCATCACTTTAAATATGTCCTGCAACTCCCTTCTGGCTTGGAGAGTTTCTGCTGAAAGATCAGCTGTTAACCTTATGGGGATTCCCTTGTATGGTATTTGTTGTTTTTCCCTTGCTGCTTTTAATATTTTTCATTGTATTTAATTTTTGATAGTTTGATTCATATGTGCCTTGGCGTGTTTCTCCTTGGATTTATCCTGTATGGGACTCTCTGCGCTTCCTGGACTTGACTATTTCTTTCCACATATTAGGGAAGTTTTCAACTATAATTTCTTCAAATATTTTCTCAGTCCCTTTCTTTTTCTATTCTTCTTCTGAGACCCCTATGATTTGAATGTTGGTGCGTTTAATGTTGTCCCAGTGGTCTCTGAGACCGCCCTCAATTCTTTTCATTCTTTTTTCTTTATTCTGCTCTGTGGTAATTAATTCCACTATTTTATCTTCTAGGTCACTTATCCATTCTTCTGCCTCAGTTATTCTGTTATTGATTCCTTCTAGAGAATCTTTCATTTCATTTATTGTGTTGTTCATCATTATTTGTTTGCTCTTTAGTTCTTCTAGGTCCTTGTTAAACGTTTCTTGTATTTTCTCCATTCTATTTCCAAGATTTTGGATCATCTTTACTATCATTACTCTGAATTCTTTTTCAGGTAGACTGCCTATTTCCTCTTCATTTGTTTGGTCTGGTGGGTTTTTATCTTGCTCCTTCACCTGCTGTGTGTTTCTCTGTCTTCTCATTTTGCTTAACTTACTGTGTTTGGGGTCTCCTTTTCACAGGCTGCAGGTTCATAGTTCACATTTTTTTTGGTGTCTTCCCCCAGTGGCTAAGGTTGGTTCAGTGGGTTTTGTATGCTTCCTGGTGGAGGGGACTGGTGCCTGTGTTCTGGTGGATGAGGCTGGATCTTGTCTTTCTGGTGGGCAGGACCGCATCCGGTGGTGTGTTTTGGGGTGTCTGTGATCTTATTATGATTTTAGGCAGCCTCTCTGCTAATGGGTGGAGTTGTGTTCCTGTCTTGCTAGTTGTTTGGCCTAGGGTTTCCAGCACTGTAGCTTGCTGGTCGTTGAGTGGAGCTGGGTCTTATTGTTGAGCTGGAGATCTCTAGGAGAGCTTTTGCCGTTTGATATTACGTGGAGCCGGGATGTCTCTGGTGGACCAATGTCCTGAACTCGGCTCTCCCACCTCAGAGGCACAGGCCTGATACCTGGCTGGAGCACCAAGACCCTCTCAGCCACACAGGTTTTGGGAAGTCTGAGCAACCAAACCAAAAAACACATCCACCAATGATAACAAGTGCTAAAAACCATACTACAAAAAAACAAACAACAAAAAACGGACAGACAGAACCCTAGGACAAATGGTAAAAGCAAAGGTATATAGACAAAATCACACAAAGAAGCATAGACATATACACTCACAAAAAAGAGAAAAAGGAAAAAAATATATATCTATATATTTTAAAAAAAGAAAGAGTGCAACCAAATCAATAAACAAATCCACCAATGATAATAAGCTCTAAGTACTAAACTAAGATAAACATAAAACCAGAAACAAAATAGACGCAGAAAGCAAACCCCAAGTCTACAGTTGCTCCCAAAGTCCACCGCCTCAATTTTGGGATGATTCGTTGTCTATTTAGGTATTCCACAGATGCAGGGTACATCAAGTTTATTGTGGAGGTTTAATCCGCTGCTCCTGAGGCTGCACGGAGAAATTTCCCTTTCTCTTCTTTGTTCGCACAGCTCCTGGGGTTCAGCTTTGGATTTGGGCCCCCTCTGTTTGTGGGTTGCCTGAGGGCATCTGTTCCCCACCCAGCCAGGATGGGGTTAAAGTAGCAGCTGATTAGGGGGCTCTGGCTCACTCAGGCCAGGGGGAGGGAGGGGTACGGAATGTGGGGCGAGCTTTCGTCAGCAGAGACCAGCATAACATTGCAACAGCCTGAGGCACGCCGTGTGTTCTCCCAGGGAAGTTGTCCCTGGATCACGGGACCCTGGCAGTGGCGGGCTGCACAGGCTCCCAGGAGGGGAGGTGTGGACAGTGACCTGTGCTTGCACACAGGCTTCTTGGTGGCTGCAGCAGCAGTGTTAGCATTTCGTGCCTGTCTCTGGTGTCCGTGCTGATAGCCACAGCTCATGCCCGTCTCTGGAGCTCATTTAGGTGGTGCTCTGAAACCTCTCTCCTCGTGCACCCTGAAACAATGGTCTCTTGCCTCTTAGGCAGTTCCAGACTTTTTCCCAAACTCCCTCCCGGCTAGCTGTGGCACACTAGCCCCCTTCAGGCTGTGTTCACGCAGCCAACCTCAGTCCTCTCCCTGGGATCTGACCTCCAAAGCCAGAGCCTCAGCTTCCAGCCCCCACCCATCCCAGCGGGTGAGCAGACAAGCCTCTCCGGCTGGTGAGTGCTGGTCGGCACCGATCCTCTGTGCAGGAATCTTTCTGCTTTGCCCTCTGCACCCCTGTTGCTGCACTCTCCTCCGTGGCTCCAAAGCTTCCCCCCCGCCACCCCCCGTCTCCGTCCTTGAAGGGGCTTCCTAGTGTGTGGAAACTTATCCTCCTTCACAGCTCCCTCCCAGAGGTGCAGGTCCCATCCCTATTCTTTTGTCTCTGTTTTTTCTTTTTTCTTTTGCCCTACCCAGGTACATGGGGAATTTCTTGCCTTTTGGGAAGTCTGAGGTCTTCTGCCAGCGTTCAGTAGGTATTCTGTAGGAGCTGTTCCACATGTAGATGTATTTTTGATGTGTTTGTGGGGAGGATGGTGATCTCCACGTCTTACTCCTCTGCCATCTTGAAGGTCTCCCCCGATGTCAATTCTTCTAAACTTACTGAAGTTCATTTTTATGGACCAGATATGGTCGTAGTATATGTCACATGGACAGTGACAAAAATGTGCCTTCTGCTGCTGTTAGGTGCAGTGTTCTAAAGATGTAGATTAGATCCTGATGTCTGATGGTGTTGTTGAGTTCTATATTCTTGGGAAATTTCTGTCTAGTTTTCTATCAATTGTTGAAAGAAGGGTGTTGACATCTTCAACTATGACTGTAGATTCATCTATTTCTCCTTTCAGTTTTTACTTCACATATTTTTTCAGCTCTGTTGTTTGGTTCATACAAATTTAGGGTTGCTTTGTCTTCTTAATGGATTGAAAGTTTTATCATATTATAATGCCCACTGTGTCTCTAGTAATTTTCTTTGTTCTGAAGCCTACTTTAACTGAAATTAATTTAGCCCCTCCTATTTTCTTTTGAATAAGGTGTGCTTGATGTTTTTTTCATGCTTTATTTTAAACCTGCCTATATCATTATACTGGAAGTATGTTTCTTGTAAACAATATATAGTTGGGTTATATATGGAATCCACTTGCCAATCTCTGCTTTCAATCAGTATATGTAGACCATTTACCTTTAATGTAGCTATCGATATATTTGAGTTTGAAACTGCTACTTTATTTCTTGTTTTATTTTTATTCTCTGCTTTTTGCTTATGTTTATTTTTACCTACCTTCCTGTGGGTTACTTAAAATTTTTTAATTCTATTTTGATTTATCTATAATGTTTTTTGAGTGAATCTCTCTGTATAGCTTTTTTGGTCATTGCTCCAGATAGTACATTATATATACATAACTTATTACAGTCTACTGGAATTGTTATTTTCCAATTAGAGTGAACTATAGAAACCATATTCCCTTTATATCTATTTACCTTCCCCTATTTATAACTGTCTTAAATATTTCCTCTACATACATTTAAAATCACATCAAACAGCATTATAATTTTAGCATCAACCATCAAATACATTTGAAAAGCTCAGGAGAAGGAATGTCTATTGTATTTAGCCATAGTTTTTGCTTATTATATTCTTTCTTCCTTCCTGGTGTTTTTTCCAAGTCCTTTCTTCTAATCATTCCTTTCTGTTTAGAGAACTTCCTTTAGCCATCCTTTTAGGGTAAGATTGCGAGTGACAAATTCTCTTAGCTTTCCTTCATCTGAGAATGTCTTGATTTTCCCTACATTCTTGAAGGATAATTTCCCTAGATACAGAACTTTGGGTGGACAGTTCTTTTCTTTCAGCATTTGAAAATGCTGTGCCAATCCTTCTGGCCTCCATGGTTTCCAATGAAAAATCCCGTCATTCAAGTTGCTTTTCCCTATACATAACACATTGTTTCTCTCTCATTGCTTTCAAAGACTTTTTCTTTTTCTTTAGTTTTCAAAAGTTTGACTATTACACGTTTTGGTGTGGATTCCTTTGGGTTTCTTTGATTTGGGCTTTTCTCATTTTCCAGGACTTTGATGGCATGAAGGTTAGATCTTCTGTTATAGTCCCACAAGTCCCAGAGACTCTATTTTTTTTCCCCAGTCTATTGTCTCTCTGTTGTTCAGACTGAGAAAATTGTATTGTTCCATCCTTGTGTTCACTGATTCTTTCCACTGTCTCCCCTCCGTTCAGTTTTTGAGCCATCCATTGAGTTTTATTTCAATTACTGTATTTTTTAGTTCTAAAATTTTTCTTTGGTTTTCTTTATATGTTCTGTTTCTTTACTGAGACTTTCTATTTCTCTGCTAACACTTTCTCTTTTTCTCATTGTTCCAAGTGTGCTCATTATTATTGCTCATTGGGGCTTTTTTTTTTTTTTTTTTTTTTTTGAGGGCCTCTTTAAAATCTTTGTCAGATAATTCTAACATCTCAGTCATCTCAATGTTGGTATTAATTGTCTTTTTTTCTTCCAAGTCTAAATGTTACCAGTTCTTGGTATGACAAGTGATTTTCTATTGAAACCTGGACATTTGGGGTATTATGAGAGTCTGGATCTTATTTAAACATTCCTCTGAAACTGCTCTAGTAGGGGCAGTAGGAGGAGGGCCAAGGCTGCCTCATTACTGCCAGGTAGGGGTAGTGGTCCAAATTCCCAGCTTGGTCTCCACTGGCACCAGAGGTCAGGGGCTCCTTGCTATTGCTGGGCAGGAGTAGGAGTTCTGGCCCCCACTAGGCCTCTACTGATACCATCCTGGTGGGGAGGGATAGAAGTCTCTCATTACCGTTCCCTACAAGGCGTCCAGTGACACTACAGGGGTGGGGGGGGGGTGGGTAGGGTAGCCTCTTTACTGCCGGGCAGCGTTGAAAGTCTTGACTCTCCACTAACACCACATCATTAGGGAAGGAGTTTGGGTTCCTTGTTTCAGCCTGGTAAGAGTGGAAGTTTAGGCTCCCCCCTCAGCCCTGGCTGGCAGGGGTGGGGATAGGGCCATAGGTTTTTCTTTGGTGTGTGACTAAAGTAGCACAGTTATTGTTTAAAAGTTTCACCTTGCTAGGCTGCCCCTTTCTTGATCCTTAGCTAAAGAGAGCAGGCTTTTGCTGGGGCTTTTTCTGTCTGCACCCATTGGCATTCTTAGGTTGCCAGCTTCTTTAGCTCAAAATCTGGCAGACATGAGACCAAAAGAAAACCTGAGAACTCATTAGGTTGTGTGATTCCTTGGATCCCAAAGTCCCTAACCAGTCTGCTTCTCTCCACCTTTTGGAGTCTTCTCATGTTTGTTTTATAAATAACATCTAAGGTTTGTACTTAGTTGTACTCAGCAGGAAGAAGAGGTAAAAGTACATCTATTTCATCTTCCCTAAAGTTAAAGCAGGCATAAGTTTTATGATAAAACATTTGCTTGTGAGCTATACATTATTTGTTTATAAAAGACCTTGGGACATGAATTCCCTCTTACCTGGGTTATGTTAAGCCATTTTTCTTTTGAGCTATATGGCCAAAAACAACTACACATGACAGAAGCCAGGATGGGCTGATTCCTTCATCCTCAATTAATATCTGGAAGGTAGTCTCTGAACTTCAGTCTCATATAATTAGAATGTATTTTGTGAGTGATAGTATTGAACTCCTCAGTAGAACAAACATAGGACCTTATAACATTTCTATCCCTCCTGCCATAGTGTATGCATACTGTTTAAGACAGTAGTTCCTAACTAGATGGGAGGTTGAAAGGGGAGCGATTTTGCCCTTCTCCCCAGGGTCTCATTCGGCAACATCTAGAGATATTCCAATTGTTATGACTTGGTGGTGGGGAGGGTGACGAGAGGATCATACTACTGGCATCTACTGGGTAGAGGCCAGGGATAATTCTAAACATCCTACAGTTACAGGACAGCCACCCACAACGAAGGATTATTCAAACAAAAAGTTAAGTGCCAAGGTTGAGAAACGCTGGTTTAGATGTTTGACCTACATTTGACAGCTGAGTTTAATCTTTAGATATTCTGTGCACCTTTTGGCCTCTGTAATTGTTTGTGGAACTCTGAATGCTAGGTCTGAAAGGGCCCTGCCCAAACTCTAAACAGAGACAGCACACCCTGCCAGGACTGTCTTATCCTTTGGCTTTCCCTCCAGGGACTGGCTCCAAATTAAGATGTCTAAAGTAAAGAACCATATTCCTTGCTTATCATGGAGAGAACATTGTTTATATAAACTCCAAATGTTTAAAACAAGTGTCCTTATTGTAATCTTAAGAATTTTTTAAATCATAATTTAGATACCACTTTTACACTTGCATTCTCATTGCTTTCTCTTAACCTACCCAGCCACAGCCATTTCGACAAATTCCCCATTGTTCTCTTCTCACCCTAATAAAACATCTGAAACCAAAATAATGCAAAGCTCCATCTTCTGGAATTGTTGGGTGGGGGGCAGGCAGAGGCAAAGTTTTAAAAGCAAGAACAAAATCTAGCTACACAAAAAAATCAATACAATGGAAGGCAGGATGGGACTGAGGCATTTGAAACTGGCCAAGTCTTACAATGCGGGGCTAGTTAGTGACCCTGGCTTCTGACCCTAATCCTTCAGGCCACTCTCCTACATAAAACAATTCAGGTAACTGAAGCACCAGAAAAGGATACACAAGAGAAATGGATTACCAGAAAGAACAGAATTCACTGTCCCAGGGCCCATTCATCACTGATACACTCCCTTCTTATATTCTATTCTATCTGAACCCTTCAAAATGTACTTTCTCTATGGGGCCTTGCTCTAAAAGTGTAACTTTCCCCAACTGTACAGGACCTCGAGCCAGCTTCTAATATAGGCCCCTCTTCATGTCACATGCCTTGACTATGTCACAGAGTTCTTCTCACAGGGGCAGGCAATGAGGCTTTGTTCTCTCCATTGAGGCTCTCCAGTGTGCATCCCTGATTCATTTTCTGTTAGGCCCACAGAAAACCTAATTAGAAATACCCATTTTGAAACGGCCTGAGCAGTCACACTGATCTTGTTCAGTAACCGTATCGAGGTATGGGTCTTAACTGAAAACATTTGTCCCATTCTGCCGACAAACATTAGGTCAAAGACGACACTGGGGACTCTTGTCGTTACACGTTTTTGTTTCCCTAATGGGCTTTAGGATCACATTCCTTAAATCACAGCCAAGAGTATATTCGGGGCTGAAACTATTTTAAAGACATAATGTGGCAGCAGTATTCTGTGTACTAACAAGAGGTTTGGAGCTGCAGCCAAGAACAGTAATAGAATCTTCTTCCCCCCTAAGTGCCATTCTCATTACCATTCTCACACACACAAAAAAATCTCTCTCTCTCTCTCTCTGTCCTTTCCTCCTTCCCTTCTTCCCTCCCTCTCTCCCTCTCTCCCTCTCTCTCTGTGTGAGACTCAGATTCCCCTGTTATTATTTTTACTTTGAAGGTCCCTGTCAAGGCGAAGTCTATATAATGAACAAAATACCTTAAACTATGACCCTATCTAGCTTTGCTCCCTGGGGACACATCACAATCAACAAATAGCCAGCCCTGGCATGGTTCCAGTTTACTCTCTGGGGTGTGACCCGCTGGGGTGGAATCCCAGCTCTGCTCTGCCTTAGTTGCAGGACTGTGAGCCAATCCTCTTAACCTCACTAAAGCCAGGAAGCCTCTTATGTAAAACGGGGCTCTTATGGGTACCCACCTGATGGGGTTGTCATTGGGACAAATAATCACTTATAGTCTCTATAATTGGGAAGACCTACAAAGTAAATTCTTCAAAGATATTTTAAGAGAACGGTTTTCACTGAAAATAGTACAGAACTCTTATAAATTCAACTTATTAGTATTATATTGATCTTCTAAAGATATAGATTCACTGTTAATAATAATAAACTGTACAGAAAAAGACTGAGTCTTTCATATAAAACATCTGCTAAATCAATACTAACTAATCACAAAGACTTTGAAAGGAAAGGTTACCGGTGATGCATTACTCAGGTCAAAAAACTAATGTTCTTTGTACCAGTTTTTGAAATATACTCTCAATTATTTTCACTTTTTAAAGAGGATATACTCCCTCGATGCAAAATTCATAATTCAAAGAACCTGAATAACACCCCAGCGTTTTGTCTAGCTTGTCTAGCTTACAACACACCACATGCACTGATTTTATGTTTGTATCCTTAAGTTACATTTACCCAGGAGAAATACTACTCTCCCTTTGGGTCACCTACTTCCATTTTAATGTCGTAGTTCTGGCCGTGGACGCTCTGGATGAGCTCTCTGATGCTCTGGTCGGAGGCCAGCTGGGCCTCGGACTGCAGCGAGGCGATGAGCTCCTCGATGGAGGTCGGGATCGCTCGCACGGGCTGCGGGGCCTGCGGGGCGGCCTCCCGCGCATCGCTCGGCGGGTTGCTCTCGCGGTCGGTTTTGGAAACCGACACGGGGGCTTCCCGCGACTCGCCGCGCGACCCCTCGCGCAGGAAGCGGGTGTGAATCCTCACTCTCCTCCGCCGGCCGGCCGCCTCCGAGTCTCCCCCGTCGCCGGACAGGGAGCCGCCCTTCCTCTCTCCGGCCTTGCGGGCCTCCGCGAGCCGAGCCGGCTCCTGGCTCGCGTCGCGGCCCCCGGCCGGGTCGAGGACCGACTTGGAGCCCGCGGGCCGTGGGCTCCTGGCGCCCCGGTGCGCCCGGGCCTTCCCCCTGGGCGCAGGTGGCGGCATCAGGACCACGGGTCTGGACGTGCCCGCCCTGGAGGCGATGACCGGCGGCTTCTTCTGGGGCCGGTGCCGGAGGAACGCGGAGCTCCGCAAGTATAAGTCCTGGGGGCAGAAGGGCCGGGTCTTCCCGGGAGCGACCGCCTCGCTCGGGCCCGGGGGCCGCGCTGCGCCTCGGGGCGCCGGCTGCGGGAGGGCCGCAGCGAGGGGCGCATGGCCTTTGGCCCGAGGGGAGCCTGATGGCTTTTGGGGTCTGGCGCGGGAAACGCTCCACTCCCCCCCATGCCGGGCCGGGCCGGGGACCCGGAGGCCGAAAACAGGGACTTCACCCACAGCCGGCTTGGAGGCCAACTTCTCCTTGAATCGGAGAAATTCCTTTTTAGTCTCCTTGCGAACCTTCTCAAGCTCTTTAAAGATGTACGATTCTTCTTTGTATTTCAGTCCAAAGTGCTTAGAAATCGTGGACATCTGGACTAATTTGTCCTGTGAAATAACAATAAATTAATATATACATATATACATGAAAACTACTGATAAACAAAATTCCAGCTCAAAAAAGCTTCTCATGGTAGAGCGCTCACTGTGCTTGCTGAAGCACGATGGGTAGTATTCGTTTATATCATTTTAAGTCCAACTATTGGCCTTTTCACAGGAACAATGAAAAACCTTTACATCAGTAACATTTTCACAGTGAGAGTTTCCGAAACCCCTACTGGGTTTACTTTAATGTTTCTTTAGACTATAATGTAGTGCCCCAATTCCAGGCAAGAGAGATCACGCTCCACATAGGCATAGAAAATCTAAAGTAACCCTGCCAAGAAGAGAGAACAGAGGTCAAATGTGGCCTGGATCCTACCTGCAAACATGTTTTTCAATTGCTCAGGGTTTTTCAAAAATATTAATTCATAGCCAACAATTTTAAATTGAGAGATTTTCGTATAAAAATGCAGATTTGCAGTTTCTCTGGAAAAAAAAAAATGAAGGCTCTGGCAATTCAATAGCCAAATCCCTACTGTTGTGGCAGGGTAGCAATTTCCCTTTACGTCTCCAGCTGGTCTCAGGTGTCTCCATTTCTTACCCTGCCCACTTGCCTCAATGTTTGACAAGAAGTAAAGCAGAGTGTATGAAGGGAGAGAGGTGATCAGCCACAAGGTAGGCTGTAGTGAGATCAGGAGGCCTTGAATGCCAAGTGTTTGTACTTTTTCTGTGGGCTACTGGAAACCATTCAAAAACTTTTAACAGAGAAGTGGCTTGATAGGTTCTGGGGCTTGGGGGATACTAATGTTAAGTGGGAGAAAGAATAGAGAGAGGGCAAGTATGAGTCTGCAAGGCCTAAGGCCTGGGTTTGGTAACAGAGCCAAGTGAAAATACTATATAAGGTAAAACTGATAGGATCTGGCCAATGACTAGGAATAAATAAAAATAGCAACTTTGAATCGCTTTGATGGAGTCTTGGTCATAACCAAGTACATAAGAAAGCTGTTGCTAGTCACTGAACTTTACGCTTAAAAACTGTTAAGATGGTAAATTTTATGTTTATGTGTATTATCACAATATAAAAGAAAAACTTATGCTACTCAGCAGAGCCAGCTATCTATGATTACAAGTGAATTTTGATATCTTGAAGGCTCTGGGATCAATACCAAAAGCCAGGATAACAAGAAATACAAATAGAGAATGGCTAATAACAGAGTCTTCCGACAGTCACAGGTGGGAGGTAGGAGGAGCTAGAGCAATCACAGAGCTGGGAAAATGAGAAGAGAGTTCCACAGAACCCAAGGAGAGAAGAGTGTCAAGAAATAAGGGTAAAACAATGAAAATAAAAGCAGAAAGTAATGAATTAGAAAAACTAATTTACTTATTTCTTAGAAAACCCAAGGCCAAGGTTCTTTGAAAATAAAATAAAATAATAAAGCAGAAATACCTCTGGAATATCATCATTATTTGCAAATGTGATTATCTACCTAGAAAACATAAGCACTAAAGAACTGTTTAGAATTATAATAGAGGTCTGCAAGGCATTTCAATTTTTTAAATTAATACAAAAAAATACCAATAACTTCCTTTACACCAAAAGCATAATGGTAAAATTCCATGTATAATTTATTTAAAGGAGTAAATATCTAGGAATAAACATAACAAGAAATGTGCTGAAACTGCATGAATAAATTTTTTAATTTTACTGAAGGACATAAAAGAAAGACTCTACTAAATAGGCAGTTAATGTTCCTTGGTAAGAAGACCAAATATTTTAATTTTATCAGGTCTTCCCAAAATACTGTACTGGTTTAATGCCATCATAATCAAAACTGAAAAATGATATTTTGAAATTTGAAAAGTGATTCTGGATTCATTTGAAATAATAAACAGGGTAGATTAGCCAAAATTTTGAAAAAGAGAAATGAGGGAGCACTTGTCCAGCAAGATAATTAAAACTCATATGGATATAAGAATTAAAATTGAAACACTGCCGATAGAATCCACATGTAAACTGAATGAGCAAAAGAATTAAGAATAATATGGGTTATATTATAATAACAGCATTAAATTGGTGATAAAAGAAGAATTAATCAATAGATTGTGCTGAGGCAATTGGTTGACTATGGTGGGGGTAGGGGTGGATGGTGAGGGGGATTACTGCATTTTATGCCAAAATACAATGGGTTAAAACAAATATGGAAAGAAATATTTTCTTATGTTCCTTTGCATTTCTTTGCTTATCACCTGTCCACATTTCTTGGTTGAATTTCTTTTATATCACCTCATAAGATAGTTATTTTTACAATTAGATTTCTTCGTTTATCATGTAGTGAGAGCAATATGAAGAAAACATCCTATTTAGCCTCTAAATAAAGTCATATTGCTTTTAGTCACTAAAATAGCCATTTTTGGTTCTCCAATTCAAGACCCTGCTATATGACAGAGCTCTCATCTGGGAATCAGTAGGCTTTCTTTCTCCACCCAGCTCTACCACTGACTAGACCTTGGACAATTTAATACTATCCATAACAAGATTTCTTATTAAAAACTGAAAATAATAATCTGTTGCCTCTTTTCCAAGCCATAGAATATGAACATTAGAAATGACTTCTAAAGCCCTTAAGGAAGTTTCCTTATTTAAAAAATGCTGTAAAATCCCCCTCATAGTGTTTTGGCTGTTTATTGTTTGCACAGGTGGTAATATGCTCATACTGACACCATCTGCATTTCTTCCTACAGAAGACTGAAAGGTAGTAACTGGAACAGAGTACAGACCAGAAACACATTAGTACCTGATGGGAATCTGATTTGACTCTCTCAACTGCACTTCCCTTTTGTTTCTTAGTTCCTGCTTTGTATTCCTTTCCAACTTCTCTCAGGCCCTTGGTTTGCTATTGAAGTTTAACAAGTAGGTCATTGTTTAACACTTCTCAGTACATTCCCTTGAGTTCTTCATAGGAAAGTTGTTCTTTATATGTAAAAATGAACCAATAGGAAATGGAACTTCTATTGTGTTTTCAAGGTAGGTGGTATCCCATTGTTAAATGGGCCAATCCATCAAAGCCAGTGCCTTTATCACCCCTAGCCACACCTTAACACTACAAAATGTATAAAATGATTTTTTAACATCCAATCTCATGGGAAAATAACATGTTCTCTTTTTTTTTTTTTTTGCTAGCAATTTATTAAAAGAAAGAGACTAGTTCTGGTTTGGAGATACTCAAGGAAAAATAATGTAGCTGTCCCAAAAGGAGGAAGTACTAATCTACATACAGGGTCACACCTGCTGCTCACAATCTAGGTTGACTGTTCACCCTGCACTTTGAAATGGGACAGAATGTGCTTGAAATCTTTGCAACCTGAGCAGTAATTTCACTCTCCTCTTCCTTCCCAACTATTGGAACTCTCTGCCTTTTCCTTCCTCCTCCACCAGGAGGTTCAATGCCTGAGCAGTGAGGTAGTCAGAAAGGCCAAGAGCCAGCCTTCTCTCCTATCCCACCAAGTCTGGTCAGACAGAAAAAGGAAGCTCTCGGCCCAAAACAGCTAAAGGTCCAGGGAGGGCTACCTGTGTGAATTCTCTAGACTCTGAGACAGGTTGCTCTCTGGTTCTTGCAGGTGTGGTTGTTCCTCCTGTTAGAACAGAAGATACAGAACTCTGCTCTAGACTCTAACTAAAGGAGAAATAAATAAAGCAGACTACCAGATGACTTGGTTCCAAGCCGCATGAACACCTCACACAGGGCCTAGCCCATCAGAGTACTGCATTGGGAACTGAGCCAAAGCCCCAGCTGGTTATGCGAATTAGTTGTCCTTGACCTCTTCCTATAGTCACCTATATACAGGCACTTCGGTGGGAAGAGTGACCCATTAAGGACAAGATTTAGGTTCTCTTGAGTCCATAGCCAGATATCTCAATTCACTTCCTAAATTTCACACCAACATCAACTTCCAACACACAGCACCAAAGTTCCAGAAGAAATGTCCAAAAACAGCCTATCTCATCTAGTAAAATCTTCAGCATTGCAAGGAAGATAAAAATATTCTGAAAACCATATTTGTTTTTGTAACATCAATGGTAGAAATGAGATCTGTTTGCAGACTGATTATAATTTACGAAAAAGTCTAAAAGGAAATATACAAATATTTTAATGATTTTGCTAAGACACAGGATAACAGCAATTTTTTCTATTATCCCACACTTTCTATAATACGTGTTTTGCTGTCTTTAATCCTAATAATATCAATAATAGTAATTAACACATATTGTGCTGGTTAAAAATGATATAGAAAATAGAGAAAACCTGGGCTTCCCTGGTGGCACAGTGGTTAAGAATCTGCCTGCCAATGCAGGGGACACGGGTTCAAGCCCTGGTCCAGGAAGATCCCACATGCCACGGAGCAACTAACCTGGTGAGCCACAACTACTGAGCCTGTGCTCTAGAGCCCGCGAGCCACAACTACTGAGCCCATGTGCCACAACTACTGAAGCCCATGTGCCTACAGCCCGTGCTCCACAACAAGAGAAGCCACCGCAATGAGAAGCCCATGCAGCTCAACGAAGAGTAGTCCCCACTCTCCACAACTAGAGAAAAGCCCACGCGCTGCAACAAAGACCCAACGCAGCCAAAAATAAAAATAAACAAATAAAATAAATAAATTTAAAAAACAAACAAAAAAATAAAATAAAAGAGAAAAGCTGTTTTTAAGCTCAGAAAAGATTTTTTTCTTAACTATTCAGAAGCCCACAGAAATTTCAATGACTATAAGAACATAACTTATTTAACTCTTTATAACCAGTAACTAGAGTATGTCCATACCCTGTGAATACATATATATATACATACAAAATACATGCATACATAAATATCTAATAGGTAATAGAACAGCAAAATGCTCTCCCTGCCTTTTTCTTCTCCCCATGTTTTATCTTTCCTTCTTGGACTTCCTTCATCTAATTGCTTAAGTAGGCAAAATAGGAAAATGAAAGGAGAGGTTTTTTTCTTAATTATTATCATCATGCTTTTGACATGTTAAATGTTGCATGCTCTCAATTTCAAAAACACTTTGTTGGAGTTTCACATCTACATCTTACAGACCAATCCCACATTAACAATAATTTATAAACTCCAGACAAAATATAAAAAATAACTACCTGAGGATTCTTAGAAGTAAACAAAAGCAGGCAGGTTGTGGAGAAGAGTTAAAACTTATAGAAACACTGACCTGAAGGTGAGTTTCCAGGCTTATTGTGGCTTTTCCCTAAATGCCTTCCATACCGAAGGATGGCATAATGCAGGTGGCAAAGACTTTGATAGAAAGCTCTTCCTCATTCTGGCCAGAAGAATTAGAGAAAAGAGCCCAGGCAACAACCACCACTAAGGAGTGAGAGAGAAATCCCAGAGGAGAGAGAGCCAGAGAAGTTAATCCCCCAATTCTGTGCCTAAACCCCACACAAGTTTAGACTGACCTCTGAACATTACATATATGGGACAAACTCAAAGGTCAATAATAGTACCTAACACTCATATTGTGCTGGTTAAAAATGATATAGAAAATAGAAGCAAAGGCTTAAAGAGCTGGACTGAGATTTAGCTGAACTTAACCTCCAACCACAGAGAACGAGATGGAGCTTACAGCGAGTCTAACCTGGTGAACTGCCTGCTAAATGAAAAAAGTAAACATTCTTCAGAGGGATATAACAGAACCCAGAGTTTACACAGTCAAACATTCACAATGTCCAGGATATAATCAAAAAATACTTGGCATAAAGAGATTCGGGAAAATGTGACCCAATGTCAAGAGCAAAGATTAACAGATGCCAGTCCAAAGATGACCCAGATGTTGAAATTATTAAACAAGGACTTTAAGGCAGCTCATAGCTTAACTATGCTCAATGAAGTAAAGGAAAATATGTTAAAGAGGAATAAAAAGAGAAAATCTTAGCAGAGAAATAAAGAAATAGAAATTTTATATCTGAAAAAATATAATATTGTCAATAAAAATTTTACTAATGGAGTGGAGATGTCAGAGAAAAGAGTCTGTAAACTGGAAGATAAATTAACAGAAAGTATCCAATATTTAAAAGAGAGAAAAAAAAGTTTTAAGAAAAAAAAAAGTCCTCAGTCCTTGATATTTGTGAGAAAATATCAAAAGCTCTAACATATGGATTATCAGTATCCCAAAAGGAGAGGGCAGAATGGAGTGGAAAGAATATTTGAAGAAATGATGTCTAAGAATATCCCAAATTTGGAGAAATACATAAATTTATAGATTCAAGAAGCTTGGAATAAAGAAGTTTTTATTCCAAACTGGGTAAAGAAAATCCATGTAAGCTGCTAGAAACCAAAAACAAAGGTAAAATGCTGAAGGAAACAGAAAAACAACACATTAATTATAGGGAAATTATTCAAATGACCATGGACTTCCCACCAAACATCCCTGAGACGAAAGGACAGTGAAACAAGATTTGTAACATGCTAAAAGATAAAAAAACTGCCAACCCAGAATTAGATATCTAGCAAGCATATTCTTTAAAAAATGAAGGCAAAATGAAGACACACTCAGATACAGGAAAACTAAGAGAATTACTCACCAGCAGACTAAAACTACAAGAAATGCTAAAGAAAGTTTTTCAGGCTGAAGGGAAATTAAAGGAGTGGAAAATCAAATTTTTCAGGAATGAATGAAGAAGATCAGAAATGGCAAATATCTGGGTACATTTAAAAAACCATCTTTTATCATGTTTTTTAAAATTGTATGAACATTGTCTCATGGGGTGTTTGTATACATATGACAACATTGTCTCATGTGATGTTTGTATAGATAGATGTAATGCATATGACAACTAAAGAGACTGGGATGGGGGTGGGTAAGGGAACTATGGTTGTTAAGATTTCTGCATTTTATGTGAACTAGATCAATATTAACTCTAGACCATGAAATGTTAAGGATATATATTGTAATTCCTAGAGAAAAAATTTTCTTGTGGCTTGTGGGATCTTAGTTCCCTGACCAGGGACTGAACCCAGGCCACCACAGTGAAAGCACTGGGTCCTAACCACTGGACTGCCAGGGAATTCCCCGAGAAACAATTTTTTAAAGTAGTCCAAAAAGGTGTAACAAAAAGTTAATAGATAATAAAATGGAATACAAAAAATTATTGAATCTTAGAAAATATTTTAGACTTAATAATAGTAAAAATACAATATATCAGAATGTCTGGGGTACAGCTAAAGCACTGATTAGAAGGAAAAGTACAGCTTAAATGCTTAAATCAGAAAGAAAAAAAAGGTCTAAAATCAATAACCTAAGTTTCCACCTTAAGAATCTAGAAAAAGAGGAGTAAAGTATACCCAAAGTAAATAGAAGGATATAAGTATAAGGACATATATCAATTAAATAGAAAACAGAAAAAATAATTGAGAAAATTAACAAAGCCAAGAGCTAGTTCTTTAAAAAAAAAATCAATAAAATTTGTATAACCCCTAGCTAATTCAAAAATTCAAAATAAAAGAGAAAAAAAATCAGCAATATCAGCAATGAAAAAAGGATTTCACAACAGATCCTAAAGATAGTAAAGGATAATAAGAGACTATGATAACTTTATGCCAACAAATCCAATAATTTAGGTGAAGTGGGCAAATCTCTGAAAACTGCAACTTACCAAAATTAAAATAAGAAACAAAAAAAAAAAATAAGAAACTGAAAATCTTAATAGTTCTATACTAATCAAGGTAGTCATTGCCAAAAATCTTACCACAAAGAAATCTCCAGGACCAGATAGTTCTCTCAAACACTCAAGAAACAAATAACATCAATCTTACACAAATATTTTCAGAAAATAGAGGAGGAAGGAACTCATTTTTTGAGATTTGCATAACCCTAATACCAAATCTGACAAAGACATTCTTTTAAAAAAGGAAAATTATGTACCAATATCCCTCATAAACATAGATGCAAAAACTTTTAATAAAATATCAAACAAATCCAAAAATATATTTTTGAAAAGAATAATATATCCTGATCATACAGAGTTTATCCCAGAGTTAAAAAATTGATTTAACATTTAAAAATCAATATAATTCACAACATTAACAAAGTGTAGGAGGAAAAAAATATGATCATTTCAATAGATAGTGGAAAATCACGTGAAAAAATCCAACACCCTCTGTGATAAAAATAAATAAGTAACTCTGGGAAAACTATGAATCATAGGGAATATCCTCAATCTGATTAAGAGAATTTACAAAAAACCTGCAGCTAACATTTTATTTTTGCTTTCCCCCTAAAACTGAAAACTAGCAAAAATGCTTCGATTCTTATCACATCTATTCCACATTGTACTAGCGGTCCTAGCCATTGAAATATGACAGGGAAAAGAAATAAAAGGAATTAAGACTGAAAAGGAAAAAGTAAAACTGTCCCTATTTGCAGGTGACATGATTTTTAGGTTAAAAATCTCAAGGAATCTACAAAACAATTACTAGTGCTAATGAGTGAATTATCTAAGTTGTACAATACAAGGTTAACATACAAAACCAATTGTATTTTTATATACTAGCATCAAACAATTGGAAAATAACGCCCCCCCGAAAATAAAGTACTTAAGAATTAATCTAAGAAAGATGTCTAAAATCTCTACACTGAAAATTACAAAACATTGCTAAAAGAAATTAAAGATCTACATAAATTTAGGAACCATGTTCATAAACTGGAAGACTCAATATTGTTAAAATGGCAATTCTCCCCCAAAAGATCTATAGATTCCATGCATTCCCAATCAAAATTACAGCACAGCAGGCTTTTTTCTAGAAATTACAAGCTGATTATAAACTGTATACACAAATTCAAAGGTCTTAAAACAGCTAAAGTGATTTTTAAAAAGAAAAAGTAGAAGACTTACACTACCCAATTTCAAAACTCACAGTTTATTCAGTAATCAAGGCAAAGGTCCTGGCAAATCATTATGCTGCGTAAAGAAACCCAGACACAAAAGAGTATATATTGGATGCTTCCATTTATATAAACTTACAGAAAATGCAACCAATTCTATGGTGTTACACAACAGATCAGTAGTTGGTTGGGGGCAGTAGGAGACGGTGAGAGCAGGGGTGGACAGCAAAAGCAGTAGAAGAATGAAAAAGGTTCTGTTATTTTGATTGCAGTAATTGTTTCAAAAGTCTACACATCTGTCAAAACCCATCAAATTGTACACCTGAACATCATACAAGCCATAGATTCTATACAGCTTATTGAATACAAATTATACCTCTATAAAGGTGTAAATAGGGGAAAAAAATGTTAAACTTTTATATTTGAATGTTAACAATAAAAAAGAATTATTGAACTTCTTTATATCCTAGCAGTGGTAGTCCCCAGTAGACTGACTGTGGATCTGTGGCCTTCGATACCAAATAATTCTTGAATTAAGCCTAGAGTGTCCCACTGCCTACCGAAGAGTTTTAGGACCACACTCAGGAAACAACTCCCTATTCCGAAGTTAGACACACTGACCTCAGTGGGGGAGGTCACTTAACAGTGTTTAAGGTTTGTCCAAAACAACCAGCCCCCTGTCAAGGGATAGCAGAAAAGGTCAGGGAGTTGGATAATTAAATTCCCTCCACTGTGACCTTTCGCCCTCCCCACCGCCCCTCCGATTCCTCCTCCTTTTTTGCCTTCCTTACTCATTCTTTTCCCTACAGCCCAGTCATCACAATCTACCCATTATTCCCTCCCACCAGATTTTCACTCCTCTCAGCTCCTCCTCAACCCTTGCTCCCAGCCCCAATCCCTTCTCCAACCTCAGCCCTATTTTCCGTCCTGATTTTCGTGGAGATTAGAGGGGCGGAACAGAGAGACAACTTCTCCGCCCAAATATCGCAGCCACTCCTTCCCACAGCCTCCCAGACGAAGTTACCTGCGCCCCAGGGCGCGTCCTCCTCTCACCCGCCTCCCGGGGCGCCTCTGCTCCCATTCAGGTGGCGGGGAGGTTGTCAGGACCACCGCCCGGCCCAGTATCCAACCGGCCTTTCCCGGGCTGAGCTGCCGGGTGAGCTCGCACCAGCTCTCGGGGAAGGAAGAACGCGCGCCGTCGCCCAGCAACAAGGCGCGCGCGCACCTCCGCGCCGGCCCTCGCCCCGGGTCTTGGCCCTCGCGGATTCATCCGCGCTGTGGGCTACTACTCGCGCGTTTCTGCCTCGCAGAACCAGCTCCAGGACCGCCTTGGAGTCTGAGCCCAAACAGTTGAGAGGCCTCACCTCCTCGGGTGGTGTAGACGCTGGCTTCAAAGAGTCTCCTGGCGTAGTCTCCTAGATCGCTGCTTTTGCCCAGCTTAACCCAGCTGCTTTCTTGGCACTCTTGTGGTTCTTTCTACGTTTAAATGAATACTGGACTACAAGAATAGAAGTATTCTTTTCTTTTCTTTTTTCTTATTATTTTTTTAAATATTTTTAAGCTGTATGTCTACACTACATGCCAGTTAAGGGTACATCTGGGGGGCAGGGGTTGCCATGCTCTCCACCTAGAGCCCAACTCTTAAACATAATCTTAAAATCAAAGGCATGATATTCAGACTTCTGCAGAGTTTCTATTAAAGTACGGGGTTCAACCATATTCAGAGTTTTTGATGTCCAAGATAAGAAAGGTTATAAGGAGCAAAAATTGGCATTAGCAAAAATTGGCATTATCTATTAAAGTTGGATATCCACAAACTCTATGACCCAGCAATTTCACTCCCAACAGAAATGCATGCACATGTGTACCAAGAAACATGTACACCAATATTCATAGCAGTTTCATTCATAATAGCTAAAAACTGGTAAAAACCCAAATATCCATCAAAAGTAGGATGCGTAAATTAATTGTGGTATATTCTTAAATGCAATACTATACTTGAAGGAGATGAAGAAACTTTCTCCGTGGGGAACAACAAAGATGAATCTCTAAAAAATGTTACGTTGAACTAAGAAGCCATACCCAAAGGAGTACTTACTGTACCATTCCATTCAAATGAAGCTTAAAACCCAAGCCAGCAAAAACTATAGTGCTTATGGATGCATGCTCAGCTGATGGAGTACAAATAAACGCAAGAAAGTAATAACTGTAAGACTCAAGATAGTAGTCAGCTCAGGAGGGGAGAAGGTGATGGTGAGTGGGTGGACAGTATAGGCGGAGTCTTGAGTTGCTAACACTGTTCTAGTTTTTAACGTTGGTGATGGCCGTTTGAGTTTTTTCTTTAGATAAAGCATTCTCTGTCTTGCTCATTTTCCTGTGTTATATCTCATCATCGTTTAAAAAGGCAAAAAGAAAAAGAAAAACCACTAGATGAAATCATATAGATGATAGTGCTTTGCTCAGTGCCTGGCACTCAGCAGGCCCTCAAATGTTTATTTTACATTCCTCTACTCTCTACTAAACTGTCTTTCTCCAAATACCCAAGCAGCTAATAAACGAGATCAAGAAAGTGGCAAATAAAACCTTCTGGAAGTCCTCCACAGGACTCCAGATGCTGGAAGGGGGCAATATGCTTCCCAGGAGTTCAAGATAAAAGAATCCTGTGTACAATTCCCTGGTGCTGGGACTCAGAGCAGCCCAGCTGTGGCGGTGGATGCACTCAGGCATCCTTAGGCCTCCCTGAGGGAAGCTCCTGCTCTATAGGCATACAAAGCTAGGTAGGGATGACCAGCTTTGTCATTTGGGCAAGTGGCTTCCCTCTCTGGGTTTCTGTAACCTCGTCTGTAAAATGAAGATAATACTCTTACCTCGTAGGTTTGTTGCTTTACCCCCTCACATTATGCGTTCAAAAATTGTTGCTGAATGCCCACAAAATGAGAAGCATCCTACAGAGAAGGCCCTGCCTCCCACATCACATCTCACGCCCTGTGGGTGTTCCATGAGGGCAGCTTCATTCTAAGCATGGGAGTAACCCCTTCAGACAATAAGAAAATTACTTTTCTGTGCCAATTAAAATAATAAGCAAATAACCAAGTGCTTAGGAAGTGACTGATTGTTCTTGGTACCATCCTGGATGCTGCAAAAAAATAACATATAGGACATGTTTCTAAACTGGAAAAATTCAAAAGTTAATGTAACCTTGAAATATGTATAGCATATGATCAGGAAACAATTTAAATGGTAAATAAATATTGTTCATTAGTGCTTTTAATAATCAACCACAGTGCTTAAGTATTCAGATATCCATATCATAGGATAATACAATCCATAAGCTAGATACTATTAACTTCATTTTATAGATAAGGAACTAATGTTCAAAGAGATTAAGGATTTACCTTGGGTCCCCTAGCTAGTAATCAATCCTGTACTAGGAACTCTATTCTAGGTCTGCTTTCACCAAAAAAAGAAAAGAAAGGAAGAAAGAAAGAAAGAAAGAAGGAAGGAAGGAAGGAAGGAAGGAAGGAAGGAAGGAAGGAAAGAAGGAAAGAAAGAAAGAAAGAAAGAAAGAAAGAAAGAAAGAAAGAAAGAGAAAGAAAGAAAAAGAAAGAAAGAAAGGGAGGAAGGAAGGAAGGAAGGGAGGGAGGAAGGAAGAAAGAAAGAAAGAAGGAGAAAGGAGGGAGGGAGGAAGGAAGGAAGGGGGAGGGAGGGAGGGAGGAAGGAAGCAAGGAAGAAAGGAGGAAAGAAAGAAAGGAGGAAAAGAAGGAAGGGAGGGAGGGAGGAAGGAAGGAAGGAAGAAAGAAAGGAGGAAAGAAAAAAGGAGGAAAGGAAGGAAAGGAGGAAGGGAGGGAGGGAAGAAAGGAAGAAAAGGAAGGAAGGAAGGGGGAGGGAGGGGGAAGGAAGGAAGAAAGGAGGAAAGAAAGGAAGGGAGGAAGGGAGGGAGGAAGGAAGAAAGAGGGAAAGGAAGGAAGGAGGGAGGAAGGGAGTCAGGGAAGGAAGGAAGGGAGAAGGAAGGAAAGGGAAGAGGGGCAAGAGAGAGAAAGGAGGAATACAGTTAGTTATTAATCTAAAAGCATTTCAGATTCATTGTTGATATTGTAATGCCTTCGTATGAAAATGTTAGTACTTCTGGTGCCATCATAAAGAGAGAGAACTTAAACTCAAAGAGCAACATAAAATTACTCATCAATCACTGGAACACTGATTTCATCTAGTTCTTGTCACTCTCAAACTGCCACCTACCCATCCTCTTGTCATCTAGTTTTGGAGCCCCCTATTGGTTCACTACATAGCAAGTAAAGAAAGGTCCAGTGTAATATTCAGCTTCTGTACCTCCAACGTATCCTCACGGAACAAATTCCAAACAAAATTTTCCAAAGAGAATTCAAGGCCCCTCACAATTAGGGCCTGCCCCAAGGTCTAACTTTTTGGAAAATAAATGATTAAGGTTATACCTTCACTTCATATAATAAATTCCAACTGGATAAAAGATTTTGTTATATGCAAGAGTGGCAGGTGTAGAAAAGACTTGTAAGCATTGAACTACAAAAGGCAGAAACTATAAATAAAAATATTGATGGATGTGTTCTTCAAAATCCATGCATTTAAGAATAAGCAAAATTATAGTGTAAATGAAAACCTGGTGAAAAACTCACAGTATTTATGGCAGACATGGGATTAATATTCTTTAAATGATAAATAGATAAGCACTCAAAACTTTAAATTGGCTAAAGAAGGTGCGAACAGAGATCCCAAAAGAAGAAACATATAGGATCAATAGAAATATAAAAATATTCAACTTCAGTAGTAATCTCTGAAATGCAAATTAAAACAATCATATGTAATTTTTGCCACACTACAAAGTTACGGGGTACATGCATAGGGGTGAGGATTTCTGTTGCTGTTTTGCTAGGTGTTGTGTAGCAAAATGTCTCAGAAGTCTTAAACACTTACGTCTTTTGATCCAGAAAGTTCGCTTTTATTAACTTTTCCTAATAATAGAGATATGCAAAAGTTAACAATAATGATGCTGAAGAATTGTTTCAATCATTAGAAGGCAAAACTCTTGTCTTAAATTGAGTCTCCTTAGTGTCTAGCACAGAGCCTGGGACATGGAGAGTGCTCATTGATAGACACACCTAAATAATATCACTGACTTAGCATTAGTCAAGACCAAGTTGTTGCCAGAGCACAGGTGCAGGGAGAACTGAGCTCAAAAAAAAAACAGGTTGGATACTATCAATATTTGGTTTTAACATCAATTACTTTCACAATGATATCAAACGCAAATTAGCAAATTAACACGGCGAATATAAAACAAATATACTCAGAGCTTGCTCCCCTGCTAGACCCAAAGGCAGCCTTGCCTGCAGAAAGCAACCACCACAGAAACCCTGGAGCCTTCACAACTGCACCCCACCATGGTGACAAGGAAAGAGTAGAGCCTTTTGATGAGTTATATGAAGATCACAATGGAAAGAGTTAAAGACATCGTATTTGACTTCCATCCCTCTGCTCATCAGTTAGATCCCCACAGGAGACAGATGGCATGATCGAAAGGCAGGGGGTTGGGGGGATACACGCAGAGAATGGAAAGAACTGTTTACAGGGTATAGGCGGGGTTAAAGGGAACTAACATTCAAGGTCTAGCAACAGCAGGAAGGTATTACCACCCTTGATCTGAAGGGGAAAAGGGGTAAAAAAAGAGGTGTTAGCAGAGCCCGGTGAGAGCTGAAACTGGGAAGAGGAGCTGCCTGACAGGAGCTATAGACACAGAGGCAGTTAAGGACAAAGCCACACTGATGCAGGGAGAAAGCAGGAGGAGTAAGTACTCCTACTGTTCTGTCCTCCTGCTCTCCATGCCTGCATCATTATCCCCACGTTGGCCAAATCCAACTGGAAGTCCCATGGCAAGGAAAACTGGGTAATGTGCCCCATAGAGATTGGCCTCTGGGGCAGAGGACAGAACAGAGGAGGGAGCTCAGAGGAATAACAGAGAATAACTAGCAAAGTCTACTACCCAAAGTTGCCTGTACTGCTTTAATCCACAGAAACTAATGAACTGAGACAGCTTCCCCTGCCTTAGGGTCCTCCCTGGCATTGCTCACCCCAGCCTGCTCACCTACTTTCCCCGTGGTGACCTAATTAACATATGCCAGGCTTCCCTCCTGACCCTGAACTCTGATTTGACTCTAACACCTGAGCTTACGGAGTTCAGGAATGGACCCCTGGGAAGCTAGCCATCACCCTTCCCTGGGGTGTCTCAGAAGTCTGGCGCCAGGCCTGATCTCAGGGTTTTTAAGGTAAGATAAAAATAGCAAGCACAGAGCAGAAAGAAAAGTCTGTGAGTAAGACTATCCACTTGAAAAGAAAAGATACAAATAACACTAATAAGCCTGGTCCAAAGCAGGTGTACCTGGCTGAGAACTAAGGATTTATTTTTCTTGGAGGTAGTGGATGGTATTTGACATTCCAGTTACACTTTACACTTCCAAAGGGCTTTGCTTAGGTGTTCTCCAAGTATGGTAATGCACTAGAGATTTTGCTGAGTTTGGGGTCAGACCATTTTTTTCTAAAGGTAAGCATATAAGACTGTTGGATATGCTTTGTAGCCTAAACACTGAGCTTAGAGAACCAATGCTTGGTTTATGCTTAGAAAAACTAACAACTCTCCCTAAGTAAGCTGTAAAAACAGAAGCTGCATTTAGCTAGGGATCCCTTGCTGCCTGAGACTTCTGTGTACCAGCCCACTTCCCCTGAATGCACCTCCCCCAATACCAATCCAAGGAAAATTAATAAGCTTTGAAGATGTGTTGTTTTTCTGTCCTCCAGTGAAGGAAATATTTTATTTTATCTGCCTGGTTCTTATTACTAAGTGAAGCAGAATTCAAACACTTACTAGAACCTTGTACACAGGACCTTCTTAGCCCATCCAAGCTCTGTCTGAAATATGTGGGCTGTTATTCATATGAGCTCCAGGGATTCACCCCAAAACTTTAGCTCTTCCAAGCCTCCTCAGTAGGAAGGGTTAATCAACTCGTGAATTTTCACCTCATCAGATGAATCTATATGTATCTGGCAAAGTCCTTTTGTGGCTTGGTCTTTTCATATACTATAATTATTTGTCTTGATTACACCTCAGTGCCCCACTAAGCTTTCTTGCACATGCAAAGTACTGTTTAGGGTCTTCAATATTTGAAGGGTCAGACCTAAGTCCAGCATGCTTGCTTCATTTCAGATGGACTTAGACTACCAGAAAGAAACTTTTTTATAAGGGAATCTATACCAAATAATGATAAAAGACAGGAACTAAAGTTTCCTTGCAGTAGTATTGTCTCAGGTTTTGAGGACTTTAGAAAATGTCTTAAGTGATACTTCTCCAAATGAGTCCTAAGTGGTTTCTTCTAACTCTGTCCATGACAGGGACAGTGGAAGTGGAGAGGGTGATCCCAGGGAGAAACAAAAAAAGTGTTTGGGCGAATCAAGGGTCCTGCTTTCTCACCTCAGTGCTCCCCAAGTTCAGGTGCTGAGTGTGGAATAGCTGGAATAGCCCCCCAGAAGCCCAGACTCACTCCCTTCACCTCTCCCACAGGGATGCTTCCTGGATCCAGGCCCCAGGTCTTGCCTGAGGTCACCGGAGCCAGGGCGATGGTTTAGGTCCACCTAGTGTGCCTGTGCCCCGTCGACGGTGGGGAGGGAGAGAAGCAAAGAAGGACTTCTGGAGCTGGACCTCCCTCCTCTCACGGGAGGGTGGGGGGGAAGACAATTTGTCTGGCTGCCCTGGGCAGGTTTTGCGTGTCCTAGGGGTCCGGAGGCACGGGATCTCTCATCTCTTCGCCCCTTGAACCTCCTCCCGCCAGAAAGTCCTTAAGGTGTGCCTGATGCAGCCTCCGGACCTTCATCTGCCATTGCCGGCTCCCCAGAGGGCGGCCCCGCGGCTCGGGGCGTTTGGGAGGAGATTCTAGGCAGGGTCGCGATGGACGCCGAGACGTGGCTGGGCTTGCGGCCCTGTGCTCAATAGCCACGCGGGTTCTTCCTCCTCCCTGCCAGCTGTATCCGGGAGAGACCATGATTTCCAGGAGCCTGGCTTGTGACCACCTGGAAAAGACTGGTAAAAAGGGAGGGCCGAAGGCGCCTAGAATGCAGATTCACTTTACCTGCCACTACGTGTTCCAGCATCCAGCACCGCCCAGGTTCCTAGAGTTCTGTGAAGGCGCTTTACTTTTGTTACCACTTATTGTACTTACACTCTGCACTCAACTGGTGCGATGTAGGTACTAATGTGCCCATTTTATAGTTGAAAAAACGGAGGCTCAGAGAGAGCAAGTCTCCTGCAGAGTACAGATTGGAATCCAGATCTGATTCCAAATCTGTGATCTTAAACATAAACCCTATTGTCCTTGTCAATGGCATGAACAAGCCAGGTTGGAGCTTGTGTAATGAGAGACTAAGCCTCAGAGGTGCCAGCCCTGCACAAGGGAGTGTGCAGAGCGCTGTAGCTGCTTCCTAGCTGAGGAGGCTTTGCCTGGTCTTAGAAACTGAAACACAGCCTCTACTTTTGCTGCTGCTGCTTGCTGTCTTTGGAGATGCTGGGAAATGGAAAAGGGAAAGGCTTTTGCCCAAAATTAACGGAGAAACATAGACCACAAAACTAGAGCAAACAGGAGGAAAATCTTCTGCTACCTGTTGTCCCAGAGTCTTTGCCCCTCGCAGAGAGATGCTTCACCACTTCGGAAGATGAGTCACACCTCCTCACCCTCCATCACCAGAATGGTTTCCTTCCTAGGTTCACACAGGTCCTGGTTCCCCTGGGTAGGGTCTTCAGACCTGACTGTTGCAGCAGCCACTCCAGGCTTTGTTCCTACAAGTGACGGCTGCTGGAACCCAGGCATCAAGTCCAGGCTCCTCATTTATAAAAGGAGGGAACTGAGGCCCAAAGTATCTGTCTGGGTTCCCCAGCAAACTCAGGGTCGGTTGGAGGGTAGCCAAACTCCTGACCACGCCCCTCCACCCCTTTCAACATCCTGTCTGTATCTCCTCCTATCCTCTCTGGTCCAGGCTTCCTCCCTCTCCCATCTCTTGGGACAATGCCTTGGTTTATTCCCATTCCCGCACCTGAAGGAGTTTTAGAAGCTTCCGCCCCAGTGTAAACCTTCAACCCGAGCGCTGTGCTGTATTTATTGAAACCACTTCTCTTGGGGGGGCGTGAGGGGAGGGTCATGAGGAGGTCAGAGGAGAGTAGCCATTCACAATGGAAGGTATTTTGGCAGAAGGAGGCCAGTGGGGTGAGGAGAGTGGGATCCACCCCTCCGACTGCATCATCGAAAGCATTTGAAAGAAAACAAACCACCAGCAGATCTGTTAGAAGCCTAAGCCTCCAAGGTGGGTCGCGCTCCATCCGAGTGCCAAGCCCCTCTCCCGGGCCGCAGGACCGGGGTCCCCGAGAGTAGCTGCCCCGGGAAGAAAGCGTGGTCTGAAAGCAGGGAGTTTGCCGCTCAGCTTCCCGGGCGGCATCCGAGCCTCGGCTGAGCTCACAACGCCGGTGCGGGTGGGGTGTAGGGGAACTGCACATCAAGGACACCAGATGCGGCTGGGGGGTATCGCGCTGCCAGGTGGCTTCCCGAGCGACAGCAGTCCAGAGGAAGAGGCAGACATGCATCCTCTCTCAAGGACTCCTACGCATGATTTCATGTTAAATAAAACTTCAGGAGGAAACGTTGACACGACGGGTCTCCAGTTAATACCTTGTAACAACATGGCAGGTTCTGAGAGGTTTGGTGGTCCTTTAAGAAAATCATTACATCCCACTGGGAAGGTGTGTAGACTAAAATGCTTTAGATCCTAAAAACAGGAAGACAATTAAGGTAAAAGCCTGATAATTTCGAGCGCGCTGCCACCTCCGTGGCGCGCTGAGCGTCTGGCACCCGGGAGGATCACATCTGTGACTCTCCCGGCGCAGCCCAGCCCTGTTCGCGCCCCGCCCCCGAGGCGCCCCCCAGAGCCAGGGCGGGAACTCAGCGCGCCTCCCGCTGGAAGCCCGGGAGCACATCTCCGGACTAGCAGATCTGCTGCAAGCCTTTTTCTTCTCACTGCGTGGGATCGGCTTCATTTCTTGGACAATTTAAACATATTATTTAAACACGGAGGTTTCCTTCACAGCTCCGAGTGAAACATTTTGCCTGATGGAAAGTTGATGGGGTTCTTTTAACTTTTAATCGATATCTTTATTGAAAGGTGCGCTGCTGCCTTTTCACAGCGGGGAAAGTAAAATATTTGCCTTGGGTCACACGTTGACGGCCCTAGATGGGCAAGCGCGACCACTGATTCTGCCAAAGGACAGGTACAGGTGAGGTGGGGGCATTTCCCATTTGATCATGTCACCACGATGATTTTGGTTTAAATTAAGCATTACTGCCAGGGAAAGAGCCATGCCCAGAGGGCCTCTGAGACCCTGGCCATTCTGCCAGAAATATCTGTCCATCCATTTGTTCATTCTACTGTCCATTAGTCCATTCATTTCACAGGCCCACCAGACTGAGATGCGTCCCTGGGGTGCTCTCACTTGGAGACTTTGGAGTCAGTGGATACAGTTTCTAGGCTCTAGCATCCTTACCCGTCTGACACCAACCTGGCTAGTCTCTGGATTGGGGCAGTTAGTTCAGTGATTGAGTCAACAAATCTTCGTAGAAGTCTACTATGCTCCAGGCTCTGCTCTGGCCGTGCAGACAACTGTGGTCCCCACCCTCAGAGAGCTTCTAATCCAGTGGGGGAGAGAAAAGAATGAAAAGACACAAATGGAATTTGCTGTCGAGGAGTGATAAGAGCCCGGCAGGAATTTAGAGCAGGGTGTGGACCTAAGGAGGGCAGACCTCAGTTGGTTGGGGAGGTCTGCAAAGTCCTCACCACAGACCCAGGGAGGCTGCACCGGACTTGCCACAGGTAATGCCCAGTGTTGGCAGCTGCGTTTCCTTACTTTGATCCATTTACAGTAGGCAGCCAGGATGGCAGCATTCAGAAAGTGGTGAGAGTTCCTACAAATTTTGCTAGTATCCTAGCAAAAGGGAATGCTGCCAAGGAGTCCTCTTCCTAGTGTTTCTCTTTAGAATCAAACTCACTGCAATGTAAGCTAAGTACTGGTTTTGCTCCGTGACCCTTAGGACAAGGAAAATCAAGCGGCTTCATACAGATGCACTATTTTTAAAACAAAACTCTCCTCTGATGTTAGCTCTGGAATAGCTTGCTGGAAGTCCCAAAGCAACCACTCAATAGTGTCCTCCAATCGAATTTTAATTTTAAATAATGAATGTAACCTCCCTCTAGTCATGCCATGCCAATCCAAAAGCACAATTTTAAAATTAGGAGAGAGATCAGGAAGCCAATACAATGGGAAAAGCCTGGCTATAATGCATTTTTACCCTTTTCCCCCCATGTGTAGGATATGATTTATATAATTGTTACAAAAGCATGTGTTAAATAGAACTATGTAAATTTGAGGGTAATCACATTTGAATAGCCCAAGTTAAACCACCAGGGCAGACTGAAGGGCCGTGGGAAAGCTCCTGGGTCTACGTGTGGTGGGGCGCGGGGGAGACGGGTGGATGGGGAAGGGGGCGGTTCAGGGACTGAGAAGTTAAACATTCGTCGACTGTTAGGGAAGGATTGAGGTTTAAGCTAACAGCCTCGACCCTCGGTTTCCATCACTGCTCCCTACTAGCGTGAGCTTCTGCGCATTTGGAGGAGTCGAGGTTCTGAAACACCAATGCCCAGGCTTCCAGCCTCTTAGCTCTTGCACAGCCGGAGCAGCATACGGGGAAAACGTCGGGATCTCAAAGTCCCCCATCCACCCGCCCCGTCGGTGGCACACAGTAGGGACTCATCCACTCTAGTCCTTTTCTGCTCTCAGACCTAAAAGTTTGTCACGTTTCCCTCGAATTTTTCAACTCTGAAGCGCGCATTTCCAGCTCCTCCCCGAAGACCCCGTCCCTAGAGGTTTTCAAGTAGCCAGAGGAAAAGTGTGGGCACCAGTAAGCAGAGATAGCACTCCAGGGGCGTGCAGGAGTGAGGGGAGACTAGTTGGGACTGGGGCACTTCCTCCAGCTGGCGCTGACCGATGTGAATAAAGCAGTCGTCGGTAACTCGGAGAAACAGCTGCCTGAAGACGCGCGACGGCCGTGGGGACCAGACCTGGGCGGGGAGCGCTTTGTCCGCTACCCTCCAGGGAGAGAGGCTCCCGCTCTCTGCGAGGACCGACCAGACACTTCTACCTCCCAAGGCTAGTGATTGCTCAGGAGGGCAAGTCGCCCTTCCCAACATTTCTCGTTTGAATACATGAAAATGAGAGTTGCTTTTGGCAAGGAGATGCTGGCTGTCACGGCCAGAGAGACGGTTTTGTCGCCCGCGGGCGAGGCCGGGTGGGAAGTAGCTCCGGCTCCGGCATCCGGCTGCGGGCGAGCCAGGCCCGCGCCTCGGATCGCTCAGAAACGCGGCAGCGGTTCCAGGAGCGGTAGGGGAAGGGACACACCCAGTGGTAAAGAATTGGGATTCAAATGTTACATTAAATTTTTTTCTGTAAAGTGAAAGCCCTAGATGTGCATGTGTTGATCCACACACAGAAACACCGGCCAGGGCTGCGGCCGGAAAACCTAGACTTCCCCGCACGTAACAGACAAGACAGGTTAAGGCGGTCCCGTGGCCCCTACCTACTGAGGGTCGGACGTCTTGTGAATTGTGAATTAATGTCTTAATTAATGACTTAACGATAGAAGGAAGGGCAGAGGAAGGACGGAAAGAAACAAAAGTAAAGGAGAAGAAAAGAGAGGCAGCCACGTAACAGGAGCTCGGTGCTTCTCTTCTGCCCTTCTGCACCTCGCACTGGTCCGGGCAGCGGCCGCACTCGAAGGCCGCGCCTCGGGCCGCTGTGGGCGCGAGGCTGACCGCAGGCGCGGGGGTCCGCCCTCTCGCGGCGCCCCGGCCCTTTCCCAGGTCCGGCACACACCTCTGTACCCGAAGGCCAGGCACAAGCAAGAGCAAACAGTTGCTTGCAGCGTCCCAGGCCTTCCTCAGTCCTAAACCGACCCGGGTCCCGGTCCCGGGCGACTTTGAACCGCGTGAAAGACGACAGGTCTTAGTTTCTTTGCGTCTGATTCTCCCCGGGGGGTGGAGGATTTAAGCGTCTTATCCGGGTGGCGGGTGGGAGCCTGCGGAGCAGCAGGAACCACTCTGCAGCGAGCGTGGCTGGGCCCACGGCCGCGATCTGGCTGAGACTCGTCGGGGGGAGGGTTGGAGGGGAAAGGGGACAGACTTTTCGACCCCGCCGCCCCGGCCCTGCTCTCTGCCCACCCGGCTAAACGGTCCCGCTGAACAGGTAGGACCTAGTGCCGCCAAAGGCAGCCAGCTGGGCCCGAGGCGCGAGCCCCCGGCCTTTGCTTCCTTCTCTCGCAGTCGTCACCCTCTGCTTCTCCCTGCCCCGGTGAAGATCTGCGGAACGGGCTCCCAGCCACGTTATGCTGGGAAAGCGAAGCAGAGATGGCCGAGTTTGGCGGGTGGTCCACGTGCCGCCGGCTCCCTTGGCCTTACTGCGCGGGGAGCGGACCCCAAGGGCTTAGGAGGCGCAGCTTCCGCGAAGCGCGGGGCCCCTTCCTCCTTCCTCAGTCACCTGGAGTACCCGCGCACCTCACCGTCTTGACTGCCCCGACTCCCTTCATCGAAGGAGCCTGCCCTCCCCGCTTCCTGGGCCACTCCAGGCTCGCGCTATTCGCCCTGGCCCAGGTGAGTTTGGCCCGGGACGCCCCAGGAGCCGCCACGTGGCTGCCCTCGGGGCTCCCTTGCCTCGAGTGCCCCCCACCCCCAGCCTCCCCGATGCTGAAGGAAGGTCTGGTTCCCCGGAAAGCGCAGCAGTCTTCTGCAACGAGTAAAGACAGGGCCTATTTGGGAGAAAAGGTTGGAAATGGCTGCAGCAGCCAGGCACGTCACCTGGCTGTGTACTGGTCAGCAACCCAGAGGCAGCAGCTTTGTTTTACTTACTTATTTATTTATTTGTTGTTTATTTTCCAAATCAAAGACCCAGCATGGCTCTGATGCTTCTATTTTAAACCTCGGGGAAAGGACTGACAGACATCTGGGTACACTAGAACTTCACCTTCTAAACTTGTTAGGTGTCTTGGAATACCGCCACTGAGATGGAGAGAGGCTAGGAGCTCACCGAGCTGCCACCTTTCCTTCTTCTTGGCCTCGGGCAGTCAGCTCTATGAACCAAAACTCTCTGGCTGAGGGAGGCGTGCGGGATTCCAATCTCGCCTGCGGGCGCTCCCGGGGGGCGCCTTCGGGAGGATTCAGCGTTCCCTTCCCACGACAGGAGGCGCTGTGATCGCGGGCATTCCTCGGGCCGCGGACCCGGGAACCCCCAAGCTGGATCAAGGCTCTAAAGCTGGCAGAGGCCACTCTTCACCACCGATCTTGGGCTGTGAAGAAGCCCTAGAGAAACTTCGCTTTGGCCATCCCCTATGAAAAGTGGGCGCTTGTTCCCCCTTAAGCTGAGCTTTTGTTTTTAAGATGAGGCCTAGTAGGTTTGAGATGTGGGCTGAAAGGAAGAATATTTGATTTTCTAATTGACCCCCCTTACGGTTACAGCGTTTTGTTTGGTTTGTTTTTCCCTTAAAGCACCGGTTTTTTGTGCACCATAAAAGCTATTACTAAGTTGTTATTACCCATAGAAAATACCCTAGTCATGCTCGATATGGTTGAAGAGCCAAGAGGGCGTTGGAGAATCACCGCGGGGAGGAACAAGGAAGCTCATTAGCACTGAAAGTCCCCCCTCCCCCCATCGGGCTGAGGAGCCTCAGCATCCGTGTACTTTACAAATGAGACTGAGGTCCTGCTGCTGATGGGAACTTTGCACAAAAGCATTAGTTTCTGACTGTCGCCCTGAGAAATATGTGCAGACCCACACATGTGCAGATACATTTACACAAACTGATAGGACTGACTTGCAGTCACAGGGACAGGCTGCAGTTGGGGAGGGCTCCTGCTCTACTGAGTTCCAGGTGGATTTAATTTCACCCTCATTTCTTTTCTTACAATGTGACGTTTCTCCCCCCCCTTTTTTTGTTTAAAAAAAAAAAAAGGAATTGAATCCAACGCTTTTATCTTTTTTATTTCCTTAACTGCACATCTTCACCCTCTCGTGCTCCCCTGCTGATTTAAGAGATTTGTTTGGTTCAAGGATTTAACGTGATTCTCTTGCCAGATTTCAAGGAAGAAAGATTTAAAAGAACAAAGCTGGGGGGGGGGGAAGGTATCTGTTTGGAAGACAAGTTAAAACACATTTCTTAAAATGAGATTAATAACAGTTTAAAACTTTGCCAAACAAGAATATTTTGCGGATTCTTAGTCCTTTTAGAAAGACTATTTTATTGCTACTTAAAGAAACCTAGTGGTTCTCGGAAAGTACAACACATACATGGTCACACACACACACACACACTCAGAAACTCACACACGCACCATGGTGCAACCTCTCACCAACTCAGTGCTTATCACCCAGTCACTTTAGTTGGTCCTCCCCAGGACTTGTGGGCAATCCACTACCCAGAGCCTCATAGGAGCCAAGAGGCTTTGCTTGGAGGAGCACTTCCCACCGATGTCCAGGACTGATTAGAAACCAAGAGAACACCGGGGGTCCCAGCCTGGCCACTCCAGATCAGCGATGGGACCAAGCACCGCCGTCACCACCGCTGGCTTCGGCCTGGCACCTCTCTAGCCGAGCAGATGCATTCCCGTGCCCAGACTCTCCCAGTGCGTATTTAGGGAGATGTCCCCTCCCCCTGACCTTTCCCTATCAGAAACCAGACTGTCGCCTCCAGCTTAGTCCCCGAGGCTGCGGAAGGGGGGCGGGAGGAGGAGCTGGGCAGAGGGAGGACGGCCCGACTCGGGTCCGCCTGCCCTATCACACAGACATCTGTTCTCAGTTTCTTCCTCTTTATGATCGCTACAGATGACAAGGGGGAGTAGAGCGGACCGAGGCGGAAAAAAAAAAAAAAAGTTATGTCATAAAGATATAAAACGGTGCTGTGACTCACCTGCTGTTAGCCGCAGGTACGGGTTTCGTGGCAGCGTCTCCACTCTGCTAGCCAGGAGCCCGGATCGGCCTAACGTCACTCAGCTTGGCTCAGATGGCCGAGTTTCTAGTGACGGGGCAAAAGTGGGGCTTTTTCCTTTATCAAGCCTGTAGACCGGGGCGGGGGCGGGGGAGTGGGAGTGGTGGAGGGAGTCTGTATTTTCCAGTCTCCCGCGGTTGAACTTTAGGTCAGGAATCAGAAGGGCGGGGGCTGGAAGCTGGCAGAAGAGTAGGAGGCAGGAGGGGCGCGGGACGGGGCCGCTGCAAGGGCCTCCGGAGGGCCGTTGGTCCCCCTGGGGAGACCCTGGGGTCATGTAGCCGCACTTCCCCGCGAGCCCGGCCTCCAACGCCACCGCCCCCAGCCCTTCTCCGGCTGCGACGTTCTCATCCAGAACCCTCGCTAGACCGCCCGGCCCCGCCTATTTTTCTTTTTTCCTCTTCCAAAGGGGGGTCACACACACACACACACCCACCACCCCATTTCCTTCTTCCCCCAGCCTCTCGGCTTAAACCAATTACGCCGCTTGGCAAACAAAGTGAGGGTCGGGTTTGGGGGAGGGGGCTCGGCGGGAGGGGGCGCAGGGGGCGCGCGCCGCGGCGGCGTGGCTGGGCGGGAGGCGCGGCGGCTGGACTGGCGGGCGGCCGCCTCGCAGGTGCACCTCGGGCTTTGTAGGTGCGAGCGTCTTTGTGCGGCGGACAAATGGGGAGAGGACGAGGAGGTGGGCACTCGAGCGACGTAAGATCCACATCAGCTCAACTGCACTCATCTCGCAGAGGCCGCCCGCTCACTTCCCGCGGAGGCGCTCCCGGGCGCCGCGCTCCGCGGCCGCCGCCTGCCCCCTCCCGCCCTGTTGCCGCCGCCGCCGCCGCGCACGCCGCGCCCCGCAGCGCCTGGCTTCCTCCTCGCTAGGGTGGCGTTGGGCCGGCGCGGACGCTCAGTTGACTGCAGCTACTCCGCTCCCCGCCCCCCGCCCCGCGCGGCTGCCAGTCGCTTCGCACAGGGCTGGATGGTTGCATCGAGCAGGGTGGCTCCAGGATGTTAGGGGCTGTGAAGATGGAAGGGCACGAGAGCAGCGACTGGAACAGCTACTACGCCGACACACAGGAGGTGAGAGGCGGGCAGCAGGCGGGGGGTTCCTGGAGCCCGTACTGGGGGAGGCCGGGCGAGGCGGGCCCCCGGCAGGGCGGGGGGGCTGGCGGACTGGGGGCGCCTCCTCCGTGCCACCGGTGCCTACCCACCGGGTTTAGCCCAGGCCGGGCCTGGGCCGGGCCTGCGAGCCGGATCCGCAGCCCCGCCGGGGAACTGGATCCCGGCGATCGGCGCTCAGAGAGGGCGAGACGGTTTTAGGAAACTCTGGCTTTGAAAACACGCGCTCTGAGACGCACTTGCCTCTTCCCTGCCGAGAGCGGGAGCCAGAGCCCGGACCTGGGTCCCGAGCGCGGGTTGGCGGGCGGGCGCCAGCACGAGTTTGAAGCAACTTTGAAAAAGCCAGAATTCGCCCGCAGGGCGGCCTCTTCCTTCCGCAGTTTAATTCTCAGATGTCTTCTGATGAAAGCGCGCAGCCGCTAAGTTGAGCGTCTTAATAATGAAATGATTCCGAAATTTTGTAAAACTTCTTCAAAAGCCGTTTGGGGAGAAGTGTGCTCCTTCCTCTCTATAACCGCTGGGTGGCGCTAGTGCGAGCTGACTTTTCCTCCAGCACTCCGGGCGGGCGGAGAACCTGTTTCTCTTCATTGTCCCCTTGGTGGCACGTTCATGTGGTTTATTTTACAATGTGCACAAAGGGATTGCGAGGAAAACCAGGTACAGGCAGGACCACCACCTACTAAAAGTATTTGCCTGGAAATAGCTGGCGATTACCCTTCAATAGTTTACCATTATTGAAAACATTTACTGAAACTGTCTTGGATAATCTTGGGAAGAGGAAAAGAAAAGTAAAAAATACTTTAAGACATGGACAGAAAAATATAAAATCAGGAAATATTTTCATGGTATATCTGTTTCATGGTTAAATCGGTTTTTTCACCTTTTATGTTTTCAAATAAAGTCATATTTTCTGATGAAAATAAATTTAAGGATATCATTATTTTTATTAAATCAACAGAGAAGTAGTTTTTATATTTCTGTACTCTATATTTTTTAACATATCTAGTGCATTCTCAGATTGCTATTGATAAGGGTTTTCTCCTACTGATGATTTAAGAAAGAGCTCAGAACTCTTCCTCAGGTTTAATTCAGATACAGTCATCTCCAGTCACTAGTCAATTAAATTCTCTATGAAAAGAGCTTCTTTACAGGTTAAAACTGGGAATTAGGAAGTAGAATAGCATTAAGAGAAAATAAGCGGACTTTGATTTTGGAATTGTAAAGTATTTGAAACTATTCGTATATAGTTTGAAAAGCCAGGTTTTGAGATTATCAGCGGCAAAATATCAGAATGTGGAAAAAATATGATTATTTCTACAAATTGTGTCACCAAAATTTTCAAGCCTTAGGGGCCTGGAAATAGGTAGTGAAATTAGTGCAAGTTTATGAATGGCTGTAAAGTCATGTTAAAGTTAAATGTATGTAGTGCATTGATATTATTATGCACCCTCCCCTACCCTTTCTCCTATTATAGATCTATTCTTAATTTTTTTCCAAAAGTTACTTAACTTCTGAGGTTTTTTTCCCTTTTAAAATTACAATTGCTACAAGTAGATGGAAAACACTACTTCTAAATATAATAAACAACAAAAAGTCACCATTTGGTGAAAACTGCTAAGACGGTGAAGCCAGTTGTTTGGAAATGTTTGGTCATATGGCCAGGGATGATTTGCTCTATCGGGGAGAGTTTAATTAACGGCCACCCCGCGCAGCCCAGGCCGCTACGTGGTCAGCCGGGCCTGGCAGGCTTAGGTGAGATGGGTGCCGAGCTGGTGCTCTTGCCCTCCTGGGCGCGGGGGCGGGGCTGCACCGCCATACACACCGTACCCTTAAGGTGGAGTGAATAAGCAAAGGATCAGAGATTAATTCTGTTTTCGGAGTTTTAACTCCTTTTAACCAAAAGGGCGCTTTGCTGAGGCCGTGCTGGGGTGGAAACTGGGATACCGCCTGGCATGGATAGAGGCGACGTAGGGGCCCTAGAAGCCGGCCCCCGAGCCTGGCGTGTAAGGCGATTACACATCTTCCTGGGGACATATTTTCTGTGAGCTCTTGTCTTTCATGCCTGCGGAGACAGGATTTTTCCCCTGCCGTGCAAGACAACTCTTTGCGGGTTCTGGGGAGGGCGCCCGACGGTTTGCCCCTGGTGGGGAGTCCTATGCTTTGCAGAAATGCTCTCCTCTTGTTTTCGGATTTGCCCCGGCCGGTAGGCCGCCTGCGCCCACTACTAACTCCGCCCTTCGGGGCCTCTTCACGCTGTCTCCGCTCCAGGCCTACTCCTCGGTCCCGGTCAGCAACATGAACTCGGGCCTGGGCACCATGAATTCCATGAACACGTACATGACCATGAACACCATGACCACGAGCGGCAACATGACCCCGGCTTCGTTCAACATGTCCTACGCAAACCCGGGCCTTGGCGCCGGCCTGAGCCCCGGGGCGGTGGCTGGCATGCCGGGCGGCTCTGCGGGCGCCATGAATACCATGACGGCGGGCGTGACGGCCATGGGGACGACGCTGAGCCCGGGCGGCATGGGGGCCATGGGCGCGCAGCCCGCGGCCTCCATGAACGGCCTGGGCCCCTACGCGGCTGCCATGAACCCGTGCATGAGCCCCATGGCGTACGCGCCGTCCAATTTGGGCCGCAGCCGGGCTGGTGGCGGCGGAGACGCCAAAACTTTCAAGCGCAGCTACCCACACGCCAAGCCGCCCTACTCGTACATTTCCCTCATCACCATGGCTATCCAGCAGGCGCCCAGCAAGATGCTCACACTGAGCGAGATCTATCAGTGGATCATGGACCTCTTCCCCTATTACCGGCAGAACCAGCAGCGCTGGCAGAACTCCATCCGCCACTCGCTCTCCTTCAACGACTGCTTCGTCAAAGTGGCCCGCTCCCCGGACAAGCCGGGCAAGGGTTCCTACTGGACGCTGCACCCGGACTCCGGCAACATGTTCGAGAACGGCTGTTACTTGCGCCGCCAGAAGCGCTTCAAGTGCGAGAAGCAGCCAGGGACCGGGGGCGGGAGCGGCGGCGGCGCCAAGGGCGGCCCTGAGAGCCGTAAGGACCCCTCGAGCGCTGCCAACCCCAGCGCCGACTCGCCCCTTCATCGGGGCGTGCACAGTAAGGCCGGCCAGCTAGAGGGCGCGCCGGCCCCCGGGCCCGCTGCCAGCCCCCAGACTCTGGACCACAGCGGGGCGGCGGCGACAGGGGGCGCCTCGGAGTTGAAGACTCCGGCCTCCTCGGCTGCACCTCCGATCAGCTCCGGGCCTGGGGCCCTGGTGTCTGTGCCCCCCTCCCACCCGGCGCATGGCCTGGCACCCCACGAGTCCCAGCTGCACCTGAAAGGGGACCCTCACTACTCCTTCAACCACCCTTTCTCTATCAACAACCTCATGTCCTCCTCGGAGCAGCAGCACAAGCTGGACTTCAAGTCATACGAGCAGGCGCTACAGTACTCGCCCTATGGCACCGCACTGCCCGCCAGCCTACCCCTCGGCAGCGCCTCGGTGGCCACGAGGAGCCCCATTGAGCCCTCAGCCCTGGAGCCAGCCTACTACCAAGGTGTGTATTCCAGACCCGTTCTAAACACTTCTTAGCTCCCTGGGACTGGGGGTTTGTCTGGCATGGCCATGCTGGTAGCAGGAGAGAGAGAGAGAAAGAGAGAAATCAACAGCAAACAAAACCACACATACCAAGCCGACAGCAGCATAGTAAAAGCCCAACTATTTTTATTTTATTTTTTTGTGCACAATCTTTCCCCCAGTACAAAAGACTGTTACTTTGTTACTGTTGTTCCGAATGCTTTGTGTATATTACTACAAAAAAAAACAACCCCAAACCAACAAAAATTTTTCCTGCAAAGTTTAATGATCCACAAATGTATATATATAAAATCCTCCTACTTCCTTGTCCCTCTCCCTTTCTTTCCTCTTCCACCTGCAGACGTGTTCTAGTCTGTGCAGGATTTATTTAAAAAAAAGAAAGATGGTCAAGCTTGTAAAATATTTGTTTGTGCTTTTTTTTCCCCTCCTCACCTAACCCCCATCCCCACATACACACACACAGGAGTTTACAGGTCTATGGCAATACTCTTAACCATAAGAACTGAAAGGGTGGAAAACAAGTAGACACTAGGGCTGTTAAAAGTATTGAAGGACAATGCTGCCATTATGCAGCAAAACATAAACAGATTATAAACATCAGAGCCACTTGTTTTTCAGCTTACATTTCGGATACATTCAGATAGCAGATGTCTTAAAATGAAATACATATATATCATATATGAACTTATGCACATGCTCAGCTATGTACATCTTCCATATATTTACGTAACATATAGAGGTGATAGGTAGGAGATATACATGCTCTTGAAAGAGTTGCCTGACCAAGAAGTTACAAAGGCACCCTCCTCCCCTCCTCTCCACCCATATATAGCCCTGGGAATCAATTCCTCGAGAATTGCCCTCCTCAATAACTCTGTTCCTTGCTTTGCAGAGGGCCATGGTTTTATCATTCTGAGGTCACATAACGTGTAAAATTAGCTTCTATGTATCCATACCATTTAAAGGATATTTTTTCCAGAAAAAAAAAGGGAATATTACAGTGTTGGAGGAGAGATAAGTTATAGGGAGATGTATTTCAAAATTTGGTTCAAGATTCCAAAACCCAGTTGATTGTGGTCATTTTAATTATTGCCATCGTGTGCTTGTTTCATTCAGTGTTAATGCACTTTTCACAGTTGGACATGGTGTTAGTATAGCCAGACGGGTTTCATTATTATTCCTCTACGCTTTCTCAATGTTAATTTATTGCATGGTTTATTCTTTTTTTCTTTACAGCTGAAATTGCTTTAAATGATGGTTAAAATTACAAATTAAAATGTTAATTTTTATCAATGTGATTGTAATTAAAATATTTTGATTTAAATAATGAAAATGATAAATTTTAAGCCGTGGAATATGTTCTTGATCATTTGCAGTTAAGGACTTTAAATAAACCAAATGTTAACAAAAAGAGGATTTCTGTTATTTTCCTTAATTAAATCCAAAATGGATATTCTGAATATGATATTTTTCAAAGTCCAGGCACTGAATATAAATGACAAAAAGGAAAATAATCTAAAAAATTTGTTTTGTTTATGTTTATTATATGAACATCTAGCTAGTAAAAAGCAATTAAGGAGATTCAATAAAAGTTGATAAATAAAAAGGTAGATAAACTGATTTAATATCCTAAGACTTGAGATTTCTAAGATTCTTTATTCCCAGTAATGTTTACTTCAATTTTTGACAAGGTCTTCAGCCTTCTGTGTTTCCTTTGAGCCTTTCCACAATAAACTCAAATATTATTATTTTAACTACCTTCCCCCCTTCCCCAATGTATCATTTTCCTTTATCTGAAAAGTATTCGAGTAAGAATAAAATATCAGATGTAGCTGATAAAATTAAGTTGTCTACCACAGAGGATCCGGAACCCTCTTTTTATTAAAAGAGCAGCAAAATTTAACCATCATGGTAGCTTTAGAGGGGGCCCGGGGAGGCATGAGTTAAGTCATTCCTGCAGGGGAAGCTTTGTGCCACCGGGACATTTCGGGGTTGCTGCTATTCTGTATTTTGTGAAGATATTTTTTTAAAATATTGTTTCTAATTTTTTTCCTGAGAGCTTAAAACTGATGATTTGTTTGCCTTCTAAGAAGCTTTTAAATGCAGCTTCACACCCCTACAGTTGGTTGAGATCACAAAATCATTAATCTCCTTTGATAGTAGGCTCACTTTCCAGTCCACCTATTTCTTTGTAAGCCTCGTTCGGATTGACATCAACAATAACAACACCAGCCCAAGCAGAGGCTGGCCTGCCTGAGCCCTTGTGTATGAACTCCATCCTTGCCAGGGCTTGAACTTGGACAGCCTTTACTTTGATCGCCCCACTCCTTACCGCGGACAAGATAAAAAGAGCTGTGTGAGTCCCTTAATTATCACGTAATTGCCTCCCCAGATGAGAGAAGGGGTGCCATGTAGCACTTGAGAAAAATCCAGAGATCCAACCCCCGCTCTCACTTCAGCTAATGAAAGGAGGAGATGGAAATTACTGGTTTGAGTAATTTCACAATCTAATTTACAGGCCTCTCGGAAGGACGTTAAAGTCTCAAGGAGAGGAAAAAGCTTTCAATCCCAATAGTTATTTATATTTATACAACGGGCAAACATTGGCAAATTCGAATTCCAAAAGTAATATAAAGGCATGAGCTTGGGCCTCGGAATTTCACCCGGCCCCACTGAACCTAAGTCGTCTAACTTTGTTCCCTTCCCTCTCTTTAACATGTTAATAATATCAGTGTCTTGCATTCACCCACCAGGCTGAAGTCGGCCTATTAGCTCTTGCTCTTACTTGGCGGAGACTTTTTCAGGGTTTGCGGCGGCCGAGGCGCCGCGGGTTAACGGCCGAGGCCACTTTGGAGACCTGCCTGGGGAGCTAGCCCTGTGGGTGGCGGGGAGCGGGGCTCGCCTCGTGGGCTTCTCACGCGATTTTCTGACCGCTCCCTCAAGCCACCTCTGGGCGATGCCATCTGCGCCCCGTGCGTTAGGGAGCGCGCGGGCCGGGGTCGGGGCGGCCGGTTGCCGGGTAAGGAGGGCAGAGAGAAGGACCGCAAGCATCTCGAGGTGACAAGTGCAGTTAGTTCTTCATTGTTTGGGCATTTTCCCCTCCTAGCGAATAAATCTTCTGTTGAGCCCGAGACCTAAAAGTCAACAAAGAAGGCCAGGCGCCTCGTTACCGCTCCTGCGGCTCCAACGTCCGCGCTGCCGCGGCCGCTCCCGCTGCGTAATCCCTTCCTCGGAAACCCGGACACACAAACGCCGGAACGCCCGGGGCCAGGGCGCCGCGCCCCAGGGCCAGGAGGAAAACATCTGTGGTTTCGAGGGAGTGCTGGGACCCTCCCGGAGCGCGCCGCCTTCCCGCGACCCCCTCCCACCTCCCTTTTCGTCCTGGAGCGTCTATATTTCTTCACCTCGGAGGCTCCTGCAGAAGAGGGCCGGAAAGGGGATGCTGATCCCTCAGCTGCGGTCCACCGGACTCGCTTTATTTAGGAATTTCGCCCGAGGTGGGGGAGGGGTCTCCAGAGGGGAGGGAGGGAGGGAGGGAGGGAGAAGGGAAAACCTTCTTTTAGACCCAAGTGCAAAGCTCCGGAGGCCCTCCGATCCACTGACTACGCCACCGAGCAAACATTTTTAGAAAACAAGAAAAATGTTTTGAGAGTGAGTATAGTGCTGGGGAGGGGAACTTCAGATGTTACCTTCACCTTGTCCCAGCCTGAAACATTTTTTTTTAATGGATAAAAAAAAAGGCAACTAAATTTAGGGAAGAAGAAAAGCTCACCAGTTCTGCTCAGAAACTACACAACTTAGAAGTGTTCCCAAGTAGAAAGCAGCTCAGTGTTTCCTACACGATAGCTAATACAGTGTTTAAACCAAAGATAAAATTTAATTTCCATTGTCCCTTGGTGATCCCCTCATTGTAGAATAAACTGGTGAAAATTATTATGGGAGGAGGGATTAAACAAACAAAATCCTATTAAAGTTCTCAACTTCTGTTTTCATTTTCTGAAAGCTAGATACCCGACTGATTTCACTGAAAGTATAAAAAACATTATTTTACTCAGGAGTCTAACAGATTTGAATAAGCCATAGCAGAAAAGAATTCCTGGAGTGATAAAATTTTAAAACTTTGTTGTTTTGTCACTTTAAAAAATTGATCTCAATTCCACGAAAATGCTTATTACATTTCTTTCCAGAAAACTTCTGTGATCGATACAAATTCCTTTCAGTGGAGGCCAATGTAGGAGACCTGTAGCCCAAATTAATTAACCTTTCCTCAAGATCAATTGGTCTTCTGTTGATTTAGCAGCAATATTGCAGAACATTTAGCTATAATGTATTTTAATGTGATACCTCAATATGTCAAGAGGAAAAGCTCATTGAAAAGATAAAATTGCTTAAATTATGTAATGGATGTTTAATAAATTTGTAAAAATGTTTTACTTTCAAAAATTAAATGTTAATTGCTTATTTGAATTGTAGTAAAATGTGTTTGCAACTAAATGGAGTTAAGATAATGTCTAATTACTTCAAGGTAATTACGTGCAAAAAGGTGATTATTTTTAAGCTACCTTGGGCTAAATAGGAAATTAAATTATGCTGAAATTTAGAAATAAGATGTTCCTGAACTGAAAGAATCATTGGCATCTGCAGAAACTCATGAGAGTAAAAATGTAATTAAATGAAGTAACTTGGAAGGTTTTACAATCTTACTAATTAAAAATACAATCCATTTGGGAAGATATAAGGTTTTATAAAAGAAGCCATTTATTCAAGTTTTATTTTCTACCAATGATCCAATTTACTGTATCCAAGTAACATTTAATAACAGATTAAATATTCTGACTTTTTCTTCAAATAGTAAAGTTTGAGGCCATAATGTTTCCATTGGTGTTTCTCTTTTTAGCTCCTAGTCTAGCTCGTTTCATTGAACTTTGGACAGCTCAGACTGCAGCCCTCACCTTTTTTTTCTTCTCCAGCTATCATACTAGTAAGCAATTTGGGGCTGGAAAATACCCATTCAGTTCAACTTTAACTTGTAAAATGCATGCATTTTCCTACTTATATTTTTTAATCTAAGAAAGGGGAAATCCTCACTTGCTACCTTTCTTTTTCTAACTTCCTCATTTCTCCAATTGTTAGCTGTGACTGCGCAGTGTAAGAGTAGAGCTCATGATGAGCGTGAGCTCCCCTCTGCAGCCCTGGAAAGTGAGGAGCATCCCTCCTTCTAGATGCCACTTCCTGATATTTTGGGGTTCTCTATGTCCTAGTCAACTTAGAGTATAAAAGCAGAATATTCTCTCTCAAAATCCGGGAAGGAAAGGGCCTGAATGGAATAAATGCTTGAAGACTTCAAAATTCAAGTGGGATGCTAATCAAGTCACATCCAGATCAAGTTCAGACCCGGGCCAGCGCCACTCAGTGTGAGGTTGCCTTGGGTTGACTTTCTACTTCTTTCCTCAACTCCTCTTCAAGATTACACATCAGGGCCTTTTTCTTTTCTTTCTTTTTTAATTCCTGAAACTAAGAAAAACAACCTGGAAATACTCCTCCCCCAAAGCATTGCCTGGAATTAGGGAACAATGTTTTCAACTGGAAACCTTAGTTTCTTTCCCCTCTCTCCCATAAAATTTCAGTTACTCCTACGCTTGTCTAATCATGTCCCAGGTCAGTTTTCTCACTCTCTCTCTCTCTCTCTCACGGTCACACACACACACGCACACGGAGTTATTTTAAAACAAGCAATTTAATGAGAAGAATGTAAGGGGCTTCGTGGGGGGTTGTTTCGTTTGTATATTTAATTTTAAGGACCCATTATGCACGAGGGAGGAAGGAGGCTCCCGCCTAGCGCTGCACTCCTGCAGAACTGATTTTCTTTGCGCGATTCCGGTGACCGGGGTGTTTCTGGAACGTTTCCGTAGTTCTGGGTCCCATCTGGGAACCTAGTGCTTCAGTCCCATAGCCCAGCTACAAACGCCTCCGGCTCCGAGGGCCACCTCCTGCCTCGTTCTCCACCGCTTTTTTCCTAGGTGGAGGCTGATTCACAAGCTTAGACTGCAATGAGCCGTATTGCAGCGCAGGGCACCGGCCAGGTTTCCTCTCCTCTTCCTGGAATCACACTGCCTTCTGCTGACACGCGCTTCCTTTGTGTTATGCCTGGCTAACATATTAATGGGGCGGATAACCCAGATCCTTTGAGGAGGGGTGGAGGGGGTTGGAGACACGGAAGGGAGAGAAGGGAACCGAACGGCTCTAGCTGCTGACCCTTGGGCCAACGTGCTCAGAGGCGGGCAGGCGGGCGGGCTGGTGGGCAGGAGGGGGAGGGGTGCGCGGGTTGCGAATCCAGGTGGGGAAAGTTTACGTTGAGGGCGCTGTAAGCAAACTTAAATGCCTGCACCAAGTATTTAGAAAGGGTGATCTGATGCTAATGTGCTGTCCTGCTTTCGGAACTGCGAGGCCCGGACGCCACGGACTCTAGAGAACCTGCCCCGCTGGCCGAGCGGCCGTGCGCCGGCTGCCGAGTGTCCGCTTCCCCGCCCCGTCCTCCGCCCCACCCCCCTGCCCTGAGCCGGGTCGCGCTGCGCGGTGTCCTCGAGCCACAGGTGAAAAGTTCTAACTGCGTGTCGCACGGGTGCCCCTCTCCGAGGTGTACACCTTCGCAGACTCATCAAGCTCTAGATAAGCCAGACACCTTAGCTGCTGGGTCCCAGCGACTAAAGACTTCCAACCTCCCCGGCCCGCTGCGCTCAGCGAGAGCCCTGCCTTCCCCGGCCTCACCTCTAAAGGGCTGTCTGGTCTCCCACTCGGAGCCTTAACTGATTAACCACGGCTGGAACTCCTGCGCTACGCCACAAAGTGGGCACGAGGAACCACGACCCCGGGGCCGGAGGCCTGGGGCCCCAGAGGACGCTACCTCTTGGCGCGGGCCTGGTCTCGGGTCCCAGCCTCACAGCTCGCACGGCCGAGCCCCCTCTCCGCCAGGCCTGCGGCCCCGCCCGCCAGACGGTGCCCGGGCGCCGCGAGACATATGCTGTCCGCAGGCCGCGCGGCCCGACGTGGTGCTCATTGCAAAGGCGGTTCTCAGCCCATCAAAAGCCCAGGCTTTCTTCAGCCGTATGGGCCGCGAGGTGAACAACAATGCCCGGGCCCCTTCACTTCAAAAGCGGCGATCAGGGGAAAGGCTCCCCTAGAGAATTTTTTTTTTTTCCTCCTCAGCCTTTCATTCCTGGTTTTAAAAAAAAAAGGCATCAGCAACTCCAGGGCCCGGGCGAGCCTAATGCCCTTTGATGGGGATTGAATTCATTATCTCCAATAACACAATTGTGCTTGGCCAACGAAAAGAGCAAAGCAGAGCTCTATCCCGCCCGAGGGGCCCGGTCGGGCGGGGCGGGCAGGCGAGGAGCGCTCCTGGGACCCGCTCGTAGGCGCAGTCGCGGCGGGCCCGGCGGAGATGCTACACCCCCTACGCGCGGGGGCGCGGGCCCGCCGGGAGGCTGCAGGACCTGTGGCGCCGCCCGCGGAGGCAGCGCGGGGAGGGGGCGGGGCGGCTCTCTGGCTTGATTTATTTTTCGTGTCTCCCTTGCAACCATTCCCCGAGGGCGGCCCCTCCGGCTGGGTGTTTACTCGCTTCCCTCCCGGCCTCCAGCTGTGAAGCCGTCCCTGGCGCCCGGGCGCGTCGGCCAGAAAGGACGCCCCTGGCTGAGCGCGAAGGGCTTCCAACATCCTGGCCGCGCCGCCCAACCCCGGCGCCCTCGGCTGGGAGCCAGCTTTACTCGCAACCCAGCACTGATAAAGCGGGCTTTAAATCGCCCCTGCCCTGGAGCCCCCTCCGCTCAGGCTCTCCCCACTGGCTTTCACACCAGCTACCCGCACTGATGGCGGAACAGCGCCGGGAGCCTGAGCCCGGACGGCGGGACACCACGTCCGGTACCCAGACGCTGGGTCCGAGCCCCGGGCATGAGGCGCCGTTCCTTCGCTTCCGGCCTGGTGGACACTGTCCCGGACCCCGACATCCACGCGAGCGCCTCCTCCCGAGTTCCACTGCCATCCTTGCCCTTTCAGCCTCCTCCAGCCCCTGCTGTCCTGAGTGTACGCGGGTGAAAACAGGGGCTAAAACGGGCACTATTAGGTGCCTCGATTTCAGGTGTGTGTGTGAGCGAACTTCCCTAAGAATCATGAAGACTTCTCTATGGTTTACTGTCTAAAATTCGACTTTAAGTCATTTCATTACTAGGCATACTTCCTACACAATCCTATTTCCCCCCTCACTCATTACTGAGGACAGTATGTATTGCAGTTTTCAGTCAGATAAAGTATAATAATAAACAGAATTTAAAGTATGTTTGTTTATTTTTGCAAGAATACATAAAATGCTCTATGGTAGTAACTGGGTTAGGATTAGTCGTCCCTCGCCAATTAGTCATGACTATCCCAATCTTGAAGCAATTGACTCTTCACCTTTCTCTTCAGGGAATTACAGCCAGCCCACATATACTGTAGGAGATAATATAGATAGGTAGATAGCTATATATGCCAGCATACATATGTGTGTATGCACACACACAATTAGATACGCTGATTTAGAGGAGCATACCTAAGATCTTTCTGTCCCTATGACTATCCCCAAAGCATGAAAGCAATAAATTAAGTGATCTTTTGACTTGGGGCAAACCAAGAAAAGCATTTCAGATTTAAGACTTTCAGCTAGGCATTATTCTCATCAGGAGATACAGGAATTTAGTTATTTAATCCCCTTCAGCATTAAGTGGTGAAAACTTTACAAATTTAGCCCGTGGAACTCTGACCACTCCCTCCAATTTTTAGGCCTAGGTACCTGGTGGAGGTGGAGGAGAAAAGTCCATTGTGATAGGTAATGTTGAAGAGAAGACTTCAGTTCTTTTTCCATCCCTTTTCTTTTCTTTTTTTCTCTTCTTTTTGTCTTATAGAACAGCATCCTGAATATAACTTACATTAAAACATGTATTTACTTTTGTGAAGACTTTATGGTTTTCATTTACATCAAAAAGTATATAAAACATTTACTTGCAGATACTCTAAATCTCTAATAAAGAGGTCTATGAGTAATGCTAATCTTTAGATGAGTTATCAAACTCCAAATATGTATTACAGATTGTCAAGGAATGAGTGACTTCTCTCTTTCACCCTTACCCCACATTTTATTAACTTATTAAAGAATAGGTCTGAATCTTGGTGACCTATACATTTACAGTGTGGTGTTACTTAAGTCACCTTTTATAAAATCTCTTTTGTAACATCAAGTGGAGGTTTAATCTTTGTCCTCAATATGACATACTATTCCACACCTGGGGGACTGCTGTGTTTCCTTTGTTTATTCATTATCACATGTTTAGAAATACTGGGAAGAGAAAGGCATTTATACAGGGTAAAGATGTCAGTGACTTGGATTTTACAGATTAACAATTTGAATAAGAGTTTAACATAACATGTACGACCAGAATAAATTATATATAGGTATAGCTATTTGGGGATTAATTTTTCCAACATTTTGAGGACTTCAGAATAACCACATTCTGGACTCAGTGTAAGAACCATTCTGTGAGTAACAATATGTTCAAAACAACCACCAAAAAAGCTTTAATTCTGACGTATATCTGTCAGACCACAGAAGCTACAGGACAGTCCTGTGGCTTATCACATAAACAATTTGTCTAGTGCCAGAGCACACGTAAAGGATTATGTGACTTCAGGTGAGCAGGGTACCATAGGATGGATGAATTACTAAACAAAAGATACCATGATTTTCATGTAGCTGTCTTCAACTATGAAACAAAATTAGGAGGGAAGGAAATGTAAAGCATTTCAGTAGAAATGAGAATTTAATGTTATCTAAAGTGTAACCCCAAAGCATATTTTAGCCTTGAGATTCACTGCCTGGGACTATAGAATATGGTAATGGAAAAGACCGATTTATTATGTTTTCTACTCCACTTACCTGTGAGATTCCTCCCCTCAGAGTTTTCACAAGTCAGGTCCAGAACAGATTTAAATGTCAAGAATAGAAGGACTCCCACTTCTTGAGTTTATCAATGTAATGGAGAAGCACTATATTCACAGTGCAAGACATCTTGCCAACAGAATATTTTCTCTGATATTTAGGTACAATTTTAAAAATGCTTCTTTGAGGATCCATTTTTATTCAGTCTTAAACCTGTTTCAGATACCTGGATGCCTGTGTCTCTAACTATTTACTTAACCAATCTATACACATTTACTTTCTTTAGTTCTCACCTAAGATTGATCCAAATAAAGTGTCCCAGGTGGGAAAACACCTGTAACAAGTATGAGCATTTGACTTTCTATTCTTAATACTGAAAGGGGAAAAAATAAAGTTAAACCTCAACAATTCCTTTGAATGATACCAGCATTATAAACAGGGGACTTGGTCCACTTGTGAGATGCCACCTAAATGCTACATCATACAGCTTAGCTTCTTCACCTTTTAAGTATGACTATTGTAAGAAGCCAAAGAACTTCAGCTTATCAGAACGTGTTGAGTTCCTACATTATAAGAACAGAGTCAAGAAACCATCTGGAGGTTGGTTCATTTAGAAGAAATACTGTTTCTCAGGCTAAAGAGGGTTTAGGGTATTTGTTAATTTGTGGCCCACAGATTTACATGTGACCTACCAGGAATATATTATGTCAGAGTTTTATATAGTATAAGAGACTGAGGAAGTTCATTATTAAACTTCTAAAGAGAAGTTAAAGCTTTAAATTTCACTTTCAGAGACGCAGAAGCCTGGACCTTCAAAGCTGCATTATGATTTGGAGTCTCAGCCTCGAAACTGGACTCTGGGTTTCCAAGGCTCTGAAGGATTCACCCACTTTTTGTACAGTGACCACTGGGCCATGCTTTGCCAAGGATTAACACTCCAGGCTATACCCGTCTCTTAAGTTACAACATCTCTACTGAGTCAGGCGATTAGAAAGGAAATGTTTATTGAATTTGACAAATAATTCACTTTGGAAGTATAATCACAGTAAGAACAGATTGAGAGTTAAGTATGGAGAAAAAATGAGAAATGAGAAGTGATTTCCACTGCATTCCACTCACCTATCTCATCTTATAAAATAGAAGAGGTGAAAGGGAAAATTGGAATTTTAATAAAAATGAAAGGTTGTAAGGCCTGTGATGACTCAAAGAGTAACAGTAAGAAGTTGTGTAATAATATTATTATCTATATAAATGCATTGAATGCAAGGTTGCAAAGATATCAGCTTCTTCCGAGTTGGCTGTTGGGTTCTGAGATGCACAAGTTCTACCCAATTCCTGTTTCATGTGGTGTAACAAGTTACGGTGTTGGGTTTTATTTGTCTCTGTATTTGGTATAACCTTAAAAATATTCAAAGAGCCTTATTAAATAAAGTGAGGTCTGCATTTTTTCAGGACGTATTTAAAGTCTCACATTCACTTACAGTTGTTGCCAGATGATGTGGTTTGTGAAACAACCTGATATTTTAATAATAAGCACAAATTAACAGAGTAAAACATAGCCCTTTTTCTTTTAGCCTTATCTTCAGCAACAGAAAGCACCATATAGTAGCCAGTGTTCAACCTGAAAAATAAAAAATGTAGAACATAGTGAAAGATCTTTCTTAACTACACTTAAGACTCCTGAAAATGGATTTATCATGAGGGGTAATAAACAATGATTAACATGCTATGACCAAAACAAAATTTTTTTTTTCTTAGTGTTTTCAACTCAGGAGGTAAACTTGTTTTCAAGAGAAACAAGAAAATAGAGATTGTCAGGGAAACATAAAGGATGAAAAGATGAGGGAAAGGGAGGGAGGGAGAAGTACCATAGCAGAAAAAGCAATGTATTGGATCTTATGTAGACTCACAGACCAAGAGACTGAGGGACTGAGAGATGGGATGGAGGCAAATTAATGGCTGGAGAGAGCTAGAGAGAGTGTGATGAGGAAGGGCCAGGCATGAAAAGATTTTGTGTCGCCATAGCAACGGGCTCAGCCCTGCTCTCCCTGAAGCCCATTCAGCTCTGAGCTGCCGGAACACGTTTTTAATTAAAGCGTATAAAAGTTGTTTTGTAAGGACTTCTCCTCATCCGATAGATTTCAAAATGGTTAATCAGGCTTCATCTCCTTTTGATGCTCACGAGAGCATGGGCTCCTGTGAGCACAGAAAATGCTGCTGCTGCCACTGCCCCTGAGTAAGTCATCTCTCAATCACACCTAATACTGGGGATGAGCAAAGCATCTAGTTATTTAGACACACATAAACAGAGAATTCAAGTGGGAGTGCTGGTGGGGTTGGGGGGGGGGTCCATTTTTATGAGTGTAAGTGAAAATGTTGATTTTCTTTGCTCTAGATACTATGGAATTCATCCTTCTGGATGACTATTGTCTCTGGTTGATGTTCTATTTAGCTTTTGAAAACAGCAACATTTTTTCCCGCCTTGGGAGATACAGTCCAAAAGCCAAAAATAAAAGTTACAAATTATTCGTATCAAATGATACTTAATCTTGTATGGGTATCCCAAGAAAGAGGTTTGCTGCACCACTCTTGTATAAAAAGATGCCAACCCATCCTATTTTTTTTTTTAGGTAATAAAAGGGCTTTCACTTCTAAATCCTCCATAAATTCACAATACACAGCAACAGTTGCATTTTCTTTAGTAAAGTGGATGACAATTGAAAACAGCATCTTTTGTTGATTCACTAAACAATGTCTTAGCAGATGACTCAAACCTTCTCCAAGCTTTTTCATCTCCCTTTCTCCTAAAGCCTGGCAGATGATCTTATTTCTAAGTTCACTGAAAAAGAAGAAAACTCCAGCCTTCACTATAGTTCCCCAAGGCTAGTATGTTAGCCTGAGAAAGAAAAACAGCCCCTCACATTTGGAAACTGGCTTGACACTTCCAGCTAGGCTAGGCTATCCTTACGATGTGGTCCAGCATTCACAGTTAGGCCCAGGTGTTCTGTCAAACATAAACAACTTTAGGGGCTTTCCTGGTGGTGCAGTGGTTAAGAATCCGCCTGCCAGTGAGGGAAACACAGGTTCGAGCCCTGGCTCAGGAGGATCCCACATGCCGCGGAGCAACTAAGCCCGTGCACCACAACTACTGAAGCCCCTGCCCCTAGAGCCCGTGCTCCGCAACATGAGAAGCCACTAGGATGAGAGGCCCGCGCACGGCAGCGAAGAGTGGCCGCCGCTCGCCGCGACTAGAGAAAGCCTGCGCAGCAACGGGGAAGCAACGCAGCCAAAAATAAACAAATAAATAGATTATTTAATTAAAAAACATAAACAACTTTATTGAACACCAATAGGAGACAAAGCCACTTTATAACTATAGAAAAGTGAGACAAAAAGACTACTTTGTAATTTTTTCTAAGCACAGATATAAAAAAGGCACTGCAAACCACAAAAATAGCAAACACTCCCCCCATCTGAGCTAGGATTAGTAACTGTTGCTTCTTTATAAAGTACAGCTTTGGCTTTGTTTTACTCTTAACTCCTTCTAGATAAGATTTCTTAAGATACTCAAGCATAGTATTATCCCCACATCCTGACAGCATCCAATTAGAAGTCGCACTTTCTTGAGCCCTCCCTCAAACCAAATAGCACAAGCCCCCATACTATAATAAGTCCTAACACCCTCTTACTGAAATGCCACACAGTCCCTTATGATGTGTGGTCTCCCTTATTTGCAACAAGCAATAAACCCAACTTGTTCAACTATAAGTATATCCCTGTACCACTCTAAAAGTCCATCTCTGTCCCCAACAAAAGCTCCCATCTTATTTCTACACCTGTCTACAAGGTATTTCCATGAATATTTAATAAGTTTAAATGACAGCAACACATTTCTCTCAGTAACAAGGCATGCCTCCTGATGTCCTTATTTCTCTCATTCTCTTTGTCACTCAGGCTTGAGAAGTCATAGTCTTTGACGCATCCCTCTTATGGCCTATACATCTGTAATTAATTAATATGCTCTATCGATACCCCCCATTCCGCCAACCTTTTATTCCTTAACATCCTAAAGGTCACAATTTTATTTCCTACTACTGTCCACTACCTGCTGAAATAGCCTTCAGAATCTCTTGGCCAATTTTTGTCTGTATACCATTTCTAGCTTAATATTCCTGAGCACTAGCTTTCAGTGAACACAAATAAGTCCTACCTCTTGAGGCTAGAGTTTTCAGAGGTAGAATCAGGAATTACATATGAATAAATAGCATGATTCCCCCCGACACACAACTTACAAAAGATAAATGCCATTGGTGCACACATGGAATAGGGAGGGCAAGAATGCCCTGGTCACCGCAGGATCATTCTAGATCTATTCCAGATCTATTCTTTGAGAAATATTTAAAAAGTGAGGTGCATTTAAAAGATTCTGGATTAGATGAGAACTGGACCAGCCTTGTGAAGGATGGTTTAGATTGAGGCTGTTTGGCCACAGAATAAAACATTTCTGTTACATTGGAGGATAATTTAGTTATTTCAAGCATGTGTGAAAGAAATTAAAATATTTATTGCATATGATTCTAGAGGGCAAAATTAGGGCCAGAAGGTAGAAATTTGAGAGAATTACAGATTATAACTCAATATAAAGACATTTGTAGCACGGCTACAGAGTAGGTGACCTCAGGAAATAGTGAGCATCTCAATATTGAACATTCAAGGGTAGACTAGATGACCACTTGGGTAAACATGCCTCTCAATCTGTGCTTTATTTATTTAGCTATGATCATTAGACTTTCAATTACAATAGATTTGTTTCTTTTGAACAAAATAAACTTTTATTACATGTGTTCTATTTTTTCTTAAATAGTTAGCATTCACTTATTTTCTCACACATTTACCCTTCCAGGTGCCCTCCTTCTTTCCAATATTACTGTGATTCCATCTGTGATCACTTTCCATTTGCCTAATCAACTCCCTTTAGGATTTCTTTTATTGGAGTTCTGCTTGTGATATTCTCTGATTTTATTGCCAAGTTTTTAATTCTAGGCTATAGGGTTTTATGTTTGTTTGTTTTTTTACTTTCAGCACTTTAAAGATACTACTTCATTTTATTTTGGATTCTGTTTATCTGAGAAGTCCTCATTCTTATTATTACCATTTTGAAATTAATATGTGTTTTTATTCTTATTTTTCCTCTTTTTTAAGTCTCTGATAATTTCAACAGCTGGGTCATCACTGGGTCTGGTTCTATTGACTATTTTATTTTTTCACATGGCTCTTCTTTCTTTTTAGTGTGTCTTGTATTTTTTAAAAATTAAATGCCAGATATTGTATATAAAAGAACAGTAGAAACTGAGGTAAATGCCCCAGATGGGAGTACCCCATTCACTAATGGGGATTTGAGTGACTTTAGTTAGCATTTGAGGTGAGTTGGGTCTTGTGGCTGCTATAGTTACCTTTAACATACCACAGATTTGAAATTCCTCCAGTGGTGAGCTGGGCTTCCACTATGTTGTGTTTGGTGTGAGGCCTGGAGAACTGGAGGGTTTTGTTTGTTTTCTGTTTCCCTGCTCCGCCTTCAGACTACAGCAGGTTATCTATGCCTGCAACATAGACGGAGTCTACTTCCATGTTTCTGTTCCCCCCACCAGTACATGGCTGTTGCCAGTTACTAGATGCAAGGCTCATGGTGGGGCAGGGGAGGGGTTTCTCAGGCAGGGCCTATGCACCTCTTCCAGTAGCAGACAGTCTCTGCCTATTCAGTGCAGGGTCTAGAGCAGCAGTCCCCAACCTTTATGGCACCAGGGGCCGGTTTCGTGGAAGACAATTTTTCTACGGACGGGGGAGGGGGCATGGTTCAGGCGGTAAATGCAAGCGATGGGGGGCGGCAGATGAAGCTTTGCTCGCTCGCCCACTGCTCACCCCCTGCTCTGTGGCCCAGTTCTTAACAGGCCACGGACTGGTAGTGGTCTGCGGCCTGGGAGTTGGGGATTCGTGGCCTAGAGCACAGGCAAGTTCCTCTTCCTCCTAATTCCACCTTGTGTTGGCGGGGGCATCTTAGGTGTGAGTTAGTTTGGGAAGATCACCTTGATATAGTTGAAGCTGGTCTATTTACAATCTATCCTTACTCCTATGGCATAGCTTTCCCAGGATCTAAGTCAAAAGCTGAGTCTCTCCTCTTTGGTGAGGCTTGCACTCCATTTATTGTCTCCTCAGCATCATGGGACTGACTAATTCTCTTCTTAGCTTTTTATCTTCTTAGTAAGTGTTTTTTACTTGGTTTCTCTGTGTCTTGTCCTGAATTTAGCCTCTTAAAAATCAGAAAATGCCTTAAGGGAAAAATTGTACATAGTATGTTGGTCTCAACTGTCTATAGTTCTTGTCTCCTGATCTTGGCCCCTCATAGCATAGCTGCTTAATTTAGTTCTAAACTCCACTTTTGATTCTCCAGCCCAGCCAAACTGCCACAAACTCAAGAATGCTGCTTTTGTTATACTTCTATGCCCCAAACCTTGCATAGGCAAAGGCTTCAAGGGAAAAACACAGCTGGGAATGCAGGACTCACCTCAGTGTATTTTCCTTCTCTCCAGGATCCTAGCCCCTCAGGTCCTGGCCGCACTGGTTGTTCTCCAGTGCCTTCAGATTTTGTTTTGTTTTACTTTGCATTTTGTCCAAGTTTTATAGTTATTCTCAGTGAGTGAATTAATCTCATTCTATCAACTCTGTTACAGCCAGAAGCAGAACACGTTTCCTTATTCTAAACCCTGGTACTTAACAAACAATCAAGAGTTGGTGATTCTTATGAGATCTTCTTAATTACCTTGTGTTCAAGCCTCAAATTCATTCTCTTACTCATAATTAATGGATTGATGTATATTTGAGGTCATATTATGGTAGCATTTATTTTTCTGTAAATTTTGGTTGATTAGTCAATAAAGATCATGTCGTTATATATTGTAATTCTAGAAGAGTTGAATATCTTGGTACTATTTAATCTTGTATGTTTGTTTTACCTAAAGGGCAGAAAACCACAGATTAACATCATCATGAAGAGCAAACTTTCACACGTAAAATTCAGATCAGTGTACAGGGTTCATATTGAAGTTTATACTGTTTGAATTAGATAAATACATAACTGATTCAAAGTAATATAGTAGTTGAACAATATATAGAAAATAAGTACAGTGATACATGAATCTAGGTTAATCCAAAAATTCCCCTGAAAACGAATTTTAAGCTGGGTTTCAGATAGCTGGAGTGATAGTAAACTTTGCTGATGGAAGCAAAGAGTTAGAATGTTCCAGAGGTGAAGGACATTTTAAGCTAAAGATTGTTGGCAAATAGCAAGAAGATGGAAGATTAGGGAAGAAATGGAAGTGTGTTAGTATTAAATAGTTTTATAATGTCTACAGAAAGAAAAAAGGAAAGATATGAAAAGGCATATAACCTGAGTTTACATTCAAAGCTAAGTCATGTAGGGTGGATTGAAAGAAGGAAGTGACTGATGTTGAGTGATCCTTTTAAGAAGGAAGCTGTAGTATGGTCACCAGCTAAATGAGGTAGTGATGGAGGTAAGTGGAAGGATTTGATTAATACTATAACTTGTGGACTCTTTCAGTGGAATGGATGGAGCTGAAGACAAGGAAGAGTGTAAGAGAATAAGTACAAGGAAATCAAATACCATTTTTAAAAAATGCTATTTTAAGGTGGTTAAGCTGAGGAAGTGACAAATTGTGTTCTTGCAGATAATAGGATGGAATTTCATGGCAGGGAGGATAAAAGATTTGGGTGCTATCTTTGTCTAATTGAATTTCAGGGGATGAATCTCCATTTCAGATTAATTTATTCATTAATATGGTCAATATATTTTTGTAGAACAATTACTATGTGTAAAACATTGTAATAGATAGTTATAGAGCTATATCAGATGATTCTTGACCTCAAAGAATATACAGTCTGATAGGAGTGATGAGATAAAACTCATGGTTATTCAACCATGGGAAAAAATGTAGAAAATGGCAGTTTCAGTTCCTGGCACATAGTAGGTGCTCAGTAAAGTTGTGTTGAATGAAAGAATAAATGAATGAATGAAAGGCACAGAGAGGCACATATAAATACTAAGAGTTGAGAAGAAAATCTATATGTGGGAAAATTAAGAAAGGCTTTTATAGGGAATATGACAACTAAGACCTAAGTGTCAGATAGGATTTAGATATAAGATTTCAGGGAGATGGTAGTTCCAGGAGGAAGTAACAGTGTCAGGAAATGGAAGGCAGAAAGATCAGAGTGCATAGAGAGGAAGGTGAAGTTGAAGCCTGAAAGAGGAAGCTACAGGAAGATAAAGCTGAGAAAGTAGGCTGGAACAAAAGTCTGCAGGGCTTTGAATTCTCTAAAAACTTTGGCGTTTATTCAGTAGGTAATATTTAGCATTAGAAAGATAATGTATGGACAATAAAATATTTGAATCACTTGAGGATATGTGGTTTGAGGTACAAAGAGAAATTATAAGAAAGTTGGAAGAGAGGAAAGAAATAGAAAGTTTCATCAGGTTACACTTTGCAATTGAGACTGTGGAATTCCTGAATAGAAAAAGGAATAGAATTAGGGATCAAAGACATTCATAACACAAAGGTGTAGATATGACCCTCCTTCAGTGCTAAGGCTCTTGCTGGAAGGACTTATGCTCTTGAGCTTGTACAAGTGGAATGCAATTTATTTACTAACACAGAAAAAGAAATCCATTACTATCATTGCACTTAATTGTGCTATGTAATGTGAAATTCCTTATTAAATCTTTTCAGAGGCAGCAAGCAAGAAGAGTTAGAAGGTAATTTCCAGGCAAAAGTAGTCTATATTCACTGTGTCTATTTCTACATTTTTCATTCACCTTAGTTCACTGCAATTTGGATTTTGTCTCTCATTACAGTAGAAATTGCTCTCATTAAAGTCATCATGGCCTCCTTAATTGCCAATCCCAATGGCACTTAGCTCCAACACCATCTCCTCTGGGAAGCCTTCCTTAGTCTCATAGACAGGGCAAGATACACTTTCTTCTGTTCTGCTAAAGCACTCTGAGCCTACCTCTATTATGGTACCTATGATACTACATTACATTATTTACAGTTCTGTCATTCCCTCTGGACTGTGATTTCCATGAGGATAGAAATTGTGTCTTATTCAACTTTGTATCCCCAGCACTTGGGATGGTGTTGTCTGAATTACTGATAGAAACAAATACCCCCTCTATTATCTCTTTCAATCCTCTCATCAAGATATACTTTTAGAGAAATACTGAAGATTTCCAAAATATAATCAGAATGGAAACTGTCCTGAGGACTTCCAAATATAACCAGAATAGAAAAATATCCCCTGAGAACACTACTTTCACCTTCACTTGTACTGTAAATTATTTGTATGACCTTAAATGACTAATATATTAATAGGGCTTAGATGCTTTACAATTGATTCTCTTGTCCCCTAGCCCTTACCATTGCCACAGTACATCATCTGTAATTCTTGTGACTCTATTGTGATTTCATTGGTAAGGACAATTTTAATTTATGCTAAATGTTTTTAAGTGTCTCCTATGGTCAGTATGTTCTAGTTGGTGCTGGAGATTCACAGATAAAATAAGAATTAATACAATAATACATTTCATGAACAAACTCATTATTTATTATTTCTAATTTCATCTGACACGTATTTGTCTAGTAATAGAGCTCATGGTCAGTAAAGATGCTCAGTATTTTATTATTTTGTTTTGCCACATCCTGACATCTTTAAAATTTAATAGGTGAAGACCACTCTTGTCTACATTGTTATTAACACACACACACACACACACACACACACACAACCTCTTTTATCCAGTTTTGCAAATACTTTGGGATTCACCAAAATTCATTCATGTGGCGGTTTGGAATTATCTTTGGTTCTTTCTCTCCCTTTTGCTCCTTTATTTATTTATTTAATTTATTTATTTTTGGCTGCGTTGGGTCTTTGTTGGTGCGTGCGGGCTTTCTCTAGTTGCGGTGAGCGGGGGCGTTTCGGTGCGCGGGCTTCTCATTGCGGTGGCTTCTCTTGTTGTGGAGCATGGGCTCTAGGTGTGTGGGCTTCAGTAGTTGTGGCACGTGGGCTCAGTAGTTGCGGCTTGCGGGCTCTAGAGCGCAGGCTCAGTAGTTGTGGCGCACGGGCTTAGTTGCTCCATTGCATGTGGGATCTTCCTGGACCAGGGGTCGAATCCATGTCCCCTGCACTGGCAGGCGGATTCTTAACCACTGAGCCACCAGGGAAGTCCTGCTCCTTTATTTTGTTTTTGCCAAAGTGCTTCTCACCATCATCTACGAAGTCCACACTTTTCATTCTTTTGTTTCTGGTTAACATCTGCCTTTTCAGTCTTATACTTAATTATTACTACTTCTCCCATTATCTTCTTGTTCATCTATCATTTTGACAATTTTACTCCTGTGAAAGATCTTCTTACAGATATCTTATGGTAGGACCATGAATAAATGATATGCTATACAGACATCTATATATGCCATGGATACACTCACCCAAAGCCATTCTTGGAAAAATCTGGGGGCAACAGATGTATAGGGCTGTTATCTTTTTTTTTTTAAAGAATTATTTATTGATTGATTGATTGGTATGTTGGGTCTTCGTTTCTGTGCTAGGGCTTCCTGTAGTTGCGGCAAGCGGGGGCTACTCTTCATCGCGGTGCGCGGGCCTCTCACTGTCGCGGCCTCTCTTGTTGCGGAGCACAGGCTCCAGACGCGCAGGCTCAGCAGTTGTGGCTCACGGGCCCAGTTGCTCCGCGGCATGTGGGATCTTCCCAGACCAGGGCGCGAACCCGTGTCCCCTGCATTAGCAGGCAGATTCTCAACCACTGCACCACCAGGGAAGCCCGGGCTGTTATCTTTTAAGAAAATCTGTATCAAACCAGTGTCTAATGCAGTGCAAATTCCAAGAGAAACAAGGATTTGAGTCTAAGAAGTAAATTAAAATGTTCCATTTGTCAACTCATTATTATTGTGAGCTTATAATTTCCATGAAAAATAATACATATTATGAATTTAAATAACAACATAGTATATAATCAAGTGCTAACATGTAGTAGAAACTAAGCTTCAATAAATGTGATATGAGGGTTGATTCGGGTGGAACCAATAAATGTAGGCAGGGCTGAAGTGGGGAACAATGATGCCCTGATTTGATATTTCTTGTGATAAATGTCCTAACGTCCTAAATGTACTATGCATGTATTCCATAGTTTTTAAAAAACATCTTTATCAAACTAATTTTAATATAATAGTTTAAATAAAATATACTATGTAATAAGGAAATATGTGACTGTAGGAATCTATAAATATTTTGCTATGAATTTTTTATTTTGCTATGAAATTTTCAATTTAATAATGCTGAAGATAGTTATTTTGAGTAGAAGAATTGAGTACTAGTCAAGTTAAATATCATGTTCATATTTTTAAAATTAATATCTAAGCTTATACTCAAATTTATTTTTTTCTTAATGTAATAAAAGATAATGAAGGAAAATCATTTGAATAATTACGTTTGTTGGTAGATGCTATTAAAGAAACTTCAAGTACTATATATACTAACAAATGTAAAATAGATAGCTAGTGGGAAGCAGCCACATAGCACGGAGAGATCAGCTCAGTGCTTTGTGACCGCCTAGAGGGGTGGGATAGGGAAGGTGGGAGGGAGACGCAAGAAGGAGGAGATATGGGGATATATGTATATGTATAGCTGATTCACTTTGTTATAAAGCAGAAACTAACACACCATTGTAAAGCAATTATACTCCAATAAAGATGTTAAAAAATTAAAAAAAAAAGAAACTTCAAGTATTCATAAAAGCAGAATTTTTAAAAATGTAAACTTAAAAGTTTTTTGGGAAATACTCTCTGCTGCTTATAAACAACTGGTCTGTTATGAGGGCGGGAAGCAGCCATGGAAATTTTGCTTTTACTTTTAAAAAGAAGCCTTGGAGCGTCTGTGGATTTAGATACATTGAAAGCACTGCAAGATTATGCAAACAGACTGAAGGAAAACAGAGGTCAAAATTAGTCTTTCAAATACATCTCATCATTCCTAATGTAAACTTTTCTTCTAATGATTATTTACTTCTAATAAGGCATAAACTATGCATACATGACAATGTTTGCTAGTAAATGAATCTTAGAAAAGATTTTCAGGAAATAAAATATTCTTTACAATGTACCATTTGTTAAAACAAGGTAATGAACAATAAGATATATAAGTATAAACTGGCTATATATTTATTTAATTTTAAAGTTATCAGAATTAAACCACTCATATTTGAAAGCAAGGCATAGTTGTTTGCCACAATTATTTTGATATATTTCTCATCTAAGATTATTTTAAACTCAGGAAAGCAAGATTTGGAATGGGAAGAGTTAAAAAACACGAAGCAACAGTAACCCCATTTAGATAAGGGAATAGAGGGGTGGAGCAAGGGAACAATACACTAAAGTGCTTTTCTTTCACAGATCTTGGTTCAAATTAAGGTTAAATTCCACAGGAGGATGTGTTTTCCCCATATGGAGTCTTAAAGGACATGCCTTTGTTTCCAACTTCCCAGAGAAGATATATGTTAACACAAACAAAGCATTTCATAATAAATTTAACTTTTATAGAGTGACTAATGCCCCGTGGAGATAAGGTAGACTCTCAGTCACCTGTGTTTAATCCAGGCTGAAGAAATTATGCCAAGAGCACACTGACAAAACTTTATTCCTTTCGAGAGAATGGCAGTAACGTGGTAGGGAGCAGAAAGGGTCTTGGTTTTAAAAGTCTCATTAGAATGACTCTCCCTTCCTCACTGTGAACACAGTTTAGCATTTATGTACTTTGGAAGGACAAAGAGGTGAGGTAAGCCTGCCAAAATTTGAACCTGGGTTTCTGGGAACCTGTTAGTAGGTCAACTGTTACAAATGTAAGAGAAGCTGCAAAGGAGCGTTAAATACTAGAAATTTGGAAGTTGGACTACAACTTTATTAAAGCCTGCATACTTTTTCTTCTTCTAGATCTCAAGTGAGGTGACATAATGTTAAAAATGCCACAGAGGACTACTATTATTCAATCAAACCAGCCTTTGGTGAAGAATAGGCGTAGGAGGTGGAACAGCATAGAGACAACTCTTTCTGCTAGAAATATTTACAGTTAACAGATAGAAAAATGTCTTTAAAAATTACTTGGGGTCTTATTAACAATAATTTATTAATCTATTTCTTCCTTCTAAGAAAGACAAATTACTTTTGTAAATAGTGCTTTTCTTTCCTCTTCCCCTTTCTTTTATCTGCACATTATTCTTTATTAACTAGATGCCTAATTCTTACGTCCTTATTCTTGCAAAATGTCTCCAAATTTGTGTCTAGGTAATTCACTCATTGACTATATCATCCTTTTTCCATGTGACTTCAATATTGACTTCAGTTGAAGATTGAAGATGTAAAAATTAGTCCTGCGGCATGTGAAAAAAATTCCTTTTGTCAGAGAGAGACAAAAAATCTATTTGTGTCAAACGTACCAAAATATCTGATCATATAGTATACAACATTTAATTTATTTTGTATATTTATGAATTCATCCTTGATGAGAGGTTTAGGAAATCTATTTAAAATTTAAATGAAATAGAGTAACATTTTCCTCTCCCACTCACTAAAAACGGAGACACTGACATAGAAAAAATTTGATTTTAAATTGCTTTATGAGAATCTTGGAAACATCTCTTTAGTTTATTAATCTGCAGGTCACTAATATCGATTCTAGACAAAATTCTTATCATTTATTCCAAGCTACTAATTTCTTTATAGTGCTCAATTTCCTTCTTGTACTCTAAATTAAATTAAAAATATAAACTCCTTTCATCTTTTTATGTTGGCCAGTGACTAACAGAAGAAAAATTTTCTGGTCTTAGACTGCTAAACAAGAGTAAAGAGGTCTATCTTCTCAGGCTATGTAATACCAAATCCAAATTTCAGAAATCAATGAACTATTCAGAGAGGAATACCACAAGGGGGCAGGTGAATCCAGGCTAGGTCCTAGGTAAGAGGGTCTTAGTGTTGGGAATTCTGGCCAAAGGAGGGGGAAAGGTGAAATGAAAATCAGAAACAACTCTAAAGAGAATATTTCTCCATGAACTTAAGCATTATGTCTGGATTGTCCAAGTGAAATTTTATTTAAAATATATCCAAAGACATTTTTTACAATATACCAAGAAAATGAATAAAAGAAACCAAACCAATGTAGTCACACATTGAAAGTGCCTGCTATATTTACGAAGGCCAATAGTATAGTTTTATCAAGAAGAGAAAGGCTATACACAAACTGAGAAGAAATCCAAAATTTACTACAGAGCAATTAGGGTATACTTTGAAAATAAATTACAACCAGATAAAAAAGTATCAAATAATTAAAAAGATATATGAAAAGATACCTTTGCTTCAAAGTGATCTTAATAAGCAACAATTTCATAATAGAAGCATAAACTTTGAATAATAGAGCTATACCAGTTTTTTTTTCCCACAGAAAAATTGAAAAATTAATTTCAGACATTTTAGGAAAGATAAAAGCTGCTGCTTAAAAGAATCTGCTTTGATTTTCATTAGAAATTAAACTTAGCCTACCAATAGGAGGCAAAAATTGATGAAAAATTACTTCTCCTAAACAAATACTTAAAATTGACACTAGACATCACCCGTGAGACTGTCAATGACAATATCATCAGTCATATATATATATACCTTCTATGCAAAGTAACCAGGATTAATTCTATTTGGTAAAACTGCAAACTATTGACAGCCTCCCTTTTATACTTCACTAAGGAAACACATTTAATTATTTGATGTGGGTAGATAGTGTATTATTTTATCTTTTACAGATTAGTAAAATGAAATGCATAGACCACTGTAGCATAAAATATAGTATAATATATAGTATAAAAGAGTATAACATATAATGTAGTATAATAAAGTGTACAAATCTTGTCTCTTACTGGTGGATTTATTTAGTTCCTAATAAAAATTAGAATCTTTAAAATGCGCTTTTAAGTAGCTTCTCTTATTTATGATAAAATTAACTTCTTATTTAGGCTTCTATCATAATTTTTTATAGTAACATTGTAGAAGTCACTTCTTCTATTATAAATCTGTTGATTGATGAAGACATCTCCTAACAGACTTTAGGGAAAGCTAGTTTTTAGAATCTGGGGCCAAGTTGAGTAATCTTTCTGTTATACTATGATATACTTGGTTTTTTAGTACCACAGAACTTAACACTGGCCAAAATATCATTAAGCCTATTTTTTAAAAAATTTATTTTTTATACAGCAGGTTCTTATTAGTTATCTATTTTATACATATTAGTGTATAAATGTCAATCCCAATCTCCCAATTCATCCCACCCCATCCCCCTCCCTTGGTATCCATACCTTTGTTCTCTACATTTGTGTCTCTATTTCTGCCTTGCAAACCGGTTCATCTGTACCATTTTTCTAGATTTCACATATATGCGTTAATATACGATATTTGTTTTTCTCTTTCTGACTTACTTCACTCTGTATGACAGTCACCAGGTCCATCCATGTCTCTACAAATGACCCAATTTCGTTCCTTTTTAAGACATTAAGCCTATTTTTAAAGCAAAGCTCTGGACTCAAATATAAATGTCAATTCTTATGTCACCTTAACAAAGACTATTTTTTTCAAATTCACTCATTCTTCTCTTTGTGTGTATATGTGTATATAAATATACACACATATATAATATATGCTTATACACATAAGCTCACACACACACACATATACACACACACACATATGACGCAATCTGCTGGTGATATTTTAGGTTATTCGTTCTTCTCTTTTCAGTCTGTGAATTAGCTTTCTCTTCCTTGTCTTTCTTTATCCTAAGTAACTGCAGGGTCCTCAGAGGCTTTGTCACCTAAAGGACATGGAAGCAGCTTCTGCAATACTTGAAAATGATAATGCTTTGATTTGTCAATGTGAAAAGTTGGATGGCTTTTTAAAAGCTGACCAGTCCAGGGCTATTTGCACATAGTAGACATTCAATAAATATTTGTTGATTTGATTTATTCTAGGGTAAAGACTGGGTTACAACTCTTTTTTTTTCTTCAGTGATGTGCTATGATTTAGCCTGTGTACAAATGCATTTATGAGTAACTATTAATGGTCATGGTCATTGAAGATGTTTTAGAGAGAAAAAATATCTAGATCTGCAGGCTGTTAGGAATAGCAATGATTGGGAGTTAAAGTTTAATAAAATACTCTAAGTAGTTATAGATGACAGACACCATAAGACAGGGTCTAACTGAAGTGCATTCTTATAAATTATTTGGAAACAAAGTAGCTACTTCATAGTTTTTGGATCAATCACATGTTGAGGGCTTAAATTTTTGACTCCATATAATAAGGCAAAGGACGTTTTCATTTGAAAAAATTAGGGATTATATTTTGGTGATGAAATTTAGTGAGCATATTAAAGCCACATTATTTCCTTTGGCATATTCTCCCTTGTGAGAGTCACAAAAGTGTTTATGTATGTTTTATTGACAATTGAGAGGTCGTGAACATAAAAAATGAGAATTTCTCTCAAATTTCAAGTCATGTGTAACTTTTAAAGAGTTAAACTCTCTACTCCTATCATTCAAAAGAGCATAATTGATTTATTTCCGTTTCTCGTGACTAACAGCAAAAACTGTTTCTGAGCTTACAACATGTTAAATTTTGGCTCAAGGCAAATTTACAACAGCAAGGTTTATGATAAAATCTGTCAAAACATTAACCATGGTGGCACAAGTTTCAGCTCTTAACAGAAACGGGGAAGCAGGAGCTTAGGAATGGACACGTTTGTACTTCTAGCTCTGAAAATGCCTGCTTATGTCGTATATGAAAGTTACTCAATTCCTTTTTTTCTCATTTTACCCTAATGTGAAAGTTCTATAAGGTGATTATCTGTTTTAATTAACTGGTTTCAAAGAGATGGGAGATCCTAGGATTAAAGATATAAATCTAAGTAAAAAATTACTAGCTAAGAGAACTTCAGATGTTCAAGACGAAAGCTAAAAATCTATAGCATTTTCACTTATTGTCTGATGAATTTCAAGAAAATCAAGTCTTAACGTAGGTAGTGTCTTACACTTTTTGCTACTTTAAGACAAAGATTATTCATTTGGCCATGTGCCAGCATTTGAGCACTATTCATTAAGATGATTTTAATCTTTCGACATGGGAAACAATGTTGGTAGTTTGGGTTTACTATTTCTTGATGAGGAAAGAAGATGTATGTCCTAGAAAATTACTAACAAAATACTGTTATCAAAAGTGAGTCTTTCTGCTGGCAGTCAATTATAACCAAGATAGTTAACTTTGTGTGTGAGGCACATACTAGAAATAATTTCAGAGAAGGACATACTATCTTGAAAAACATAATTTGATTAGACACAGCTAGGAAAGATGTATAAGAAGAAAGTCTTCTTTAGGGAACTTAAAGGTTTTCAGTGTGTTAATGTCATGGTCACACAAGTAAAGTGCAGTGAATATTCTATGCTTAAGTGTTTCAAAAAGCCTTTGATATTACTGACCTATTTATTGAAGAATGGTAGTCATTTTTAAGCTTTAGAATCTTCCTTCAACAAGGTGCATGATGAAAATTGGTGGAGACTAAAATAGAGATAAAATAAAATTAGTAACTAAATATTAATTTTTGAAGCTGTAGCTTGGTGGGTAATGTTAATGAACAATTTATTTTGGCTCTCAAATATCTTAGAATAGGGCTTAGGTATTGAAAGAATAATAAAGAACCAGAAAATAAAATCTCAAGAAAGCTTATCAAAATAATCGGAATTCAGAAGACTTTAGTTACTTTTAGGAAATAAGGAATTACTGAATTTGAAATCATGATTTAAAGTGGATTGTAGCATTATCAGAAAGCATCCAAACATGCCCACTGCTTTATACATTGCTTGCCTTCTCTCTTTCTTTGAATTTTGACATACTTGGTTCCAGAAAGCAATTTAGTTATTACTGTTGTTCAATAAAGATTTAAATGACCTCTCTTGTGGTCTGGAAATTTTGTGTAAACTTTCCAAGACAACAAAACCACATCTTCACTTCATCATGGAGTGAAATTTCAAACTATGGACTGTATGGGACCAAAATTTAACAGAAACACAAGAAATTCTGATTAAAAAAAAAAAAACCTAAAAAAAGAAAAACAAAAAAAACCAAACCTAATCAAATCAAACATATTACCCCCTCCCCCCAACCCCAAAACTCTTCACTTTAAATTGATTACAATTAAAAGTTAAACTCTTCAGGTAAACTCAATGTTTCACCTGGTAATGTGCCAGGTGCTAGATAATTTGACATAATAGTATATTTTAATACCATTATTTTAAAAAAGGATACTCAAATCTTAATCTTTCAGTGTCATATATATTTTAGAAAGACAGATTACACAGATGTTTATAAAACAAAAATATAGTTTGAAAATTTAGGTTTCATCATTAACAAGAATGATTATTCATTAAGTATTTACCTGTGCAAAGAAATATGAACAAGACTGAATTTCTGACCTCCAGAAGCTGCATGCTAATGGGAGATAGTACAGGAATAATGAAACAACAGGGAACTTAATAACTGCCCTAATAGAGATGAAGGAAGGGCTATAAATCATACAGAACAGAGATTAACTTCTACTTGGTGGTGGGGTGGAGGTGGGGAATTAGGGAAAGCTTCGTGTTAGGAGGTGGTATAAAAGTGTTCTTGAAGGATGAATTGGATTTAAACTCATGAAGTGAATATGACAGAGTAGAGGATTAAAAATGGCAAATGAATTAAATAATAGAAGTATAGAGTAGGAACTGAAATGGGGAGTAGCGTAGGGTCTAAGGTATTAGTACGAATGAGTCACTTTTATTAATATTCTTGCCATCCACAGAAAAACAAACTAACATATCAGAACCTCGATGTATGATTTGGGCAATTGGTTCTTTTAGAAAATTCCAAAATGGGCCCAGAAAACTTGCACACAGGCACTCTTCATTCTTTGATTCTAGAAATGATAAAGTCACTGTTTGTCTTATTGCAACTTAAAGACAATAATATCTGCAATATTTAAACTTACAGTCCACAAGGTAGCTATAATTCTTGAAAAAGTTGTTGCAATTTTTATAAAAGAAGAAATAAAGTGATTATATGACATGATTGAGGTCTTAATTGAAAGGAAACTGATTTCAAGTTTTTCTTATTTGACAAACGAGATTACATATTCACGTTCCTCTACGTCACCTAAATAAAAGTATATAATTACTCTTCATAGTATGACCATAATTTAAGAAAATAAGATGCAAAAAGCAAATCTAATTTTGTAAAGTGGTAAGACTATGATGTAAGACATTAGTAATCAGTGTACACATTCAAGTAGAGTAATTCTTCAAAGCAATAACACTGAGACATTTTATGTCAAATTATTATATCGCTGTTCAAACTATATTTGAATTTTCTCCTCCAGAATTATCTTCAGGACTTGTTTATAAGTTGGGGGAAAAAATTCAGTCTCCTCTCTTTTAGTCACCTGGTTTTTGCTTCAAAACAGTATGTTCAGAAGCAAAACGAAGCTTAGAGATTTAAAATCTAACTTGTCTTTAAAAAGCCAGTGTGTACATAATCTATATGGGTTTGAGAAACATTCTTTGTGACATTATCAGGAGGATCTCCCTAAGCAACAAAAACTGTTGGCATGGAAGAAAAGTCCACATGAGACAAAGTATATTTGACTGGTGCATTTGGCAGCTCTTACCTTTTCAAATATTACGTAATTTTGGTTTCTCTATTTTATGCAAAGCTCCTAAGTTTTAAAACAAGTATACATTTTGAAGTTTCTGTTACAGTAGCTGTGATTTTTTGAAATAAAAGCCACTTCTTAATTTAAGCTTTCTTAGGTGCTACCTTGGTTTGTTTCTTTATTTTTCATACATGTTATGAACGCTACTATTGAGGGGATCAGTTGGAATAGACAGGCAGGAGCATCTTACTTTCCGAAAGACATATGGTTTTATTTATAAAGCCAGAAATGTTGATTGCTGCTGTTTTCTAAGTCTTACCTTACATGGAACCAGTGTTAAAAGTTCGTTAGCTAGAGCTTAACAACACAATGGCTGAAGGAATGGAGTTACCACACAAGTGTTTAAATTCCATGCTGGATCCCTAGCTACAACAGAGAAGAAAGTTCAAACAACAAAAACAGAGTTGCAACGTCTGAACTTGTGTGTCACGGATACCTCTTACTCATCACCAGGCAGCTCTTATTCAGGGCAACCAGGCCCTCCCAAGCAACATGGTTAATTGAATAAGGATTCTGAACCTTTTGGCTGCAGATAAACCAAAGTGGCACATAGCTCATAACTCAAACATTTCATTTTAGGCAGCTGTTAGTTTTCTTGCCCAGGCTAATTTGGATTGTTCAATCATTTTCTTTTCTCTAATGAAAAACTGCTTGTAGTTACTGTTGGGGACAAACGGCTGCAATTACGGATCTTGGAAGGTAAATTTATTACCTACTCATTTTAATCATGTATACAAGTGATACTAAATTCAGAACATTTTATTAGTAGTATAATTATACCTCTGTGTGTGTGTGTAAATTTAGTAACATTCAGCCCTGACTGGAGTTTCCTACTACGATGGATCTGGAACCTCCCACAGTGAGCAACTAAAAATGTTGGACAGAAAATTACAAACATCTCCTCAAATGCATCATGATGTTGGCAAGTTGCTAAGGAATACTCAGAGGCCAAAACCTAAGTTAAACTGGGAACCCTTAATGGTATGTGAAGTATGAAGGGCAGTTTTTACCTTGAGAGCATTTGACTTATGATAGAGGTGAAGTTGAGCTTTGGTGTTCATGGCCTCCTAATGGAGTACGGGATAGGGGATAAAGTCCAGGGCCCACCCACGAAGAGAAATCTTAGACTATGAATGGAGGATAGAAAAAAATATTCCCCTTATGAATTTTATAAACACAAGCTAGCCCTCATGTGGATTTTCATCCCAGATTATTATTTAAGTGGCCCAATAAAATTCAAATTAAGATTTTAAAGTGTGCTAAGGCCTGTACATGTTCCCAGGCAGAAGCAAATGCAAAGCCTCTATGAAGGGACCCACCTTCAACTCAGGACTGAAAAGACCCACAGAGACTAATCCTAAGACATATAAGCTCACATTCATGAATCAGTAAACATCTAAAGAAACAAGGCAAGATAAATGTAGCTAGCAGAAATAATCTCAAAACTGGAGCAGTAAATACTTGAGATTTAAAAATAATCAGAAGTATAGAATAAGCACATTTAAAACATATAAGAAAATTAAAAAGGGGTTGAAAATATGAGATAGAAACGAGACAACAAAAATGATCAAATGGATTTGGGAATGAACAAAATATAACTTCCTGCAATGAAAAATATAATAACAGAAATTAAAAACTCACTGGAATTCTGCTTCCAGACAGAACAGAGTCGTTCATGGCAGACCAACTCTCCTGCCAAGGAACAACTAGTAAAGCTGGACAAAATACATAACATATTTGTTTAAAAGTATCAGAGAGGGGCTGAAACAAAGAAAACTAGAGGAACTAAGATTCCAGAGAAGAGAGAACTGAGAGGTAAACTGATGGTCTGCAGCTGCTCTTCCCCTGAAGGCATTTGCTGGCTCTAGGTTCGTCCTGGCAGAAGACTGCTGCTAGGGACAGGGAAACCAGCAGAGCTTTTGGCAATCTTTCAGGGCTGGAGCGACAGACCGGGAGAACCAAAGGGGTCTGAAACACATGCCTAGTTTCCCCTTCAAAGTATTTGGCAAGTTCTGGGCTGTCCTAAGTGGGAGGTGAAAAAAGCTCAGATGAGAATATCTAAAAGGACTGGAGTGAAGATATTACCTTCACTGTTGAAAGCCTAGTGAGCCACCCCATAGGAAAAGAGGCAAACCAGAGAAAACAGCCTCACTCAAACTGCAACCCCGCTTCAACTCAGCATACCTGACTGGATTAAGGTGCTTAGCTTCCACTCAATCTTTCCAATAGAGGAAAGGCTAAGCCCTCTCTGGCGGAAAACAAAATCACCTGGAGGATCAGGATGTCTTACATTAAATCAACAATTGATAGGCATGCCAAGAGACAGGACCACGCATCTAGACACCTAGAAACAAAACAGACAATAGAGAAAGACCCATGGGTGATTCAGATGTTGGAGTTGGCACACATGGATTTTTAAGTACTATTTTACAGTAACTAAGTTACTATAGTTTCTTATAGTTATAAGCAAAGGGGAGACAATATATTTAGAAAGATGAGTATTTCACCAGAGAATTGAAATGTACCAAAAACATCAAGAGGAGACTGTAGAATTAAAAAATACAAAATCTGCAATTAAGAATTGAATAGATGGCTTTAACAGCAGAAGACAGGATTAGTGAAATAAAAGACAGGTAATTTTGAAAATTCAAAACTAATGCACATAGAGAAAAAAATGGAAAATACAGAAGAGATATGCAGGAACACAGTGAAAAAAAATATAAAAAATATATAATTGGAGTCACAGAAGGAGGGGGAAAAAGATACTGAGCAAAGATTTTCTAAAACTGACAAACAATATGAAGTCAGAGACTTAATAGGTCTATGAACTCAAGCAAAGAACATCAAATCTAGGCACAAAATAAAACTGCCAAACAAAACGAAACAAAACAAAACAACCCCCAAAATCCAACAACGAAAAAGATCTAAAAAGCAATCAGAGAAAACAGAGATTTTACTTTCAGGAGAAGAACATTAAGACTGACAGCTGATTTCCCAACAGGGGAGAGGGAAGCTAGACATTAAGAAGATGACATTTTAAAAGAGTTATAGGAGAAGTTTTACTTTTGGCCATGATGGAATAACAGGGACCACATTTAACCTCCCCACCTTAAAAAACCAACCAACCAACCAACCGAACAAACAAAAACCAAAACCAAAACCAAAACCCCAAAACAAAACAAAAAAAGAAAAAGACCCACCAAAACCAAAGCAACAACAACAACAAAAACAACAGTGGGAATACCTGAATCAATGTTTTTGTACTTTGGACAACAGGCAGCACAGGACAGTGATCCCAGAGAGAAGGGAAAGAAATGGAGTCCTAAGATTACCCCAGTTTATCATATGGCAAGTTTACAGAGCAGAGTATAGGAGGGGGAACAAAACAGAGCCTGGCAGCTTCCCTGAGTCGAGAACATAAGAGTTGGGAATTTGGGGAGGCCAAGGTGGTTAGAATTTGCAATCAAGAGTATTGGAGAGGGGAATTCTGGAACAAAAATTGCTGCACAGAGAGAGAGTGAGAGAGTGAGTGGGCTCTGGAGAGCTACAGAGCATTCCTTGAGTCTTCCTCTGAGTATGGACAAGCATATGTGTGTAAGTAAACTACCAAGGCTAAGGTAAGAACCGCCAGAAAGGCGCAGGCAGAACAATGACCAAAACTCACACATGGTTATGACCAGTCAGAGCAGAGAAAACTCCTACTGCACAGGGCATCAGGTATTCAGAGGGCGATTGCCTGAGCTGTGGGGGGAATCAGCCCTAGACTAAAGGCGCTCTGGTCCCACCTACTGAACCTCTCTCTCTCTCGTCTCTCTCTCTGTGTCTTTCTCTGTGTGTGTGTGTGTCTCTCCCTCTCTCTGCGTCTCTCTGTCTCTCTCTTTCTTCCTCTGTGTCTCAAAACTGTTTCCAAATAATGTAACTGCATCCCTGAAGAAAGTCTGAAAGTTTTCAATGAGAAACAAAAATATCTAACACCCAACAAATTAAAATTCACAATGACTGGCATCCAAAAAAAGTTATCAGGCATACAAAGCAGAAAAATACAAGTCATGATTGCACAGCACAGGGAAACAGTCATTATTTTGTAATAACTTTAAATGGAGTATGATCTATAAAACATTGAACCACTATGTTGTACACCTGAAACTAATATAATATTATAAATCAACTATACTTCAACTAAAAAAATATAATTCATGATAAAGAAATCAATAGAAACAGACTTGGAAGTAGAACAGATAATAGAATTAACAGACAAGGACATTAAAACAGTTCTTATGACTGTATTTTTTATATTCCAGAAGATAAGGTAAAGCATGAAAAAATTAAGGAGAGAGATGAAAGACATTAAAAGGCCCCAATTTTCACTTTTAGAGACGAAAAATATGTCTGTGAAGAAAAAGGCTCTGGATGGGATTAAGAAGAGCACATTAGACACTGCAAAAGAAAAGTCTGGTAAATTTAAAGACAAAACAATAGAAACTATCCAAAATAAAACACCCAGAGGAAAAAGAGACCTTCCCCAAAATGAACAAAGAATGAATGAGCTGTAGGACAATCTCAAGTGGCCTAATATATATTAAATAGAAGTTCCATTAAAGAGGAAAGAGGAAAGAGTTTGAGGACAAAAAATATTGAAAAAAATAATAGCCAAAATTTTAAAAAATTGATAAAGATTATAAACACACAGTTCAGGAAGTTCAACAAATCATAAGCACAGAAGCATGCAGAAATTTATAACACATCACAATCAAATTGGCTAAAACAAGTGATAAAGGGAAAACCCTTAAAGCAGCCAAAGGATATATGTACAGAGAACAAAAATAAAAACGACAGCAGGAACAAAGCAAGCCAGAAACAGTAGAGCAACATCTGAAAATATTTTTCAAAAAGTTAACCTAGAATTCTATAGCCAGCAAAAAACTTTTCTTTTTCACAAAATGAAGGCACCAAAAAAAAAAAAAAAAAAAAAAGAGAGAGAGAGATATTTTCAAACATACAAAAGCTGAAAGAATTCATTACTTACAGCCCTGCATTGTATAAAAGATAAATACTTCAGGAAGAAAGAAAATGGTAACAGGTGGAAACTTGGATCTACATAAAGAAGAGCACCAGAAATGGTAAATACGTGGGTAAATATAAAATAAGGTTGTTCTTACTTTTTAAATCACCTTAAAAAATAGTTGATTGTTTAAAGCAAAAACAATAACAAAATTATTATTGTATACCTATGTAGAAGTAAAATGTATGACAATATCCCAAAGGCCATGCATGGTGAGACAATTTTTTTACACAGTAATATGACAGTTTAGATATTACCAGTTTATAGAAACTTTACCCCAAAATTCCTACTGACCACCCCACCCTGGTCCTCTTTTAGCCATGTACCTTAAGCTTTAAATTCTAAGCTCACTACAGGTGATAGAGTGTTACATAGTCTGTTTATATTTACCTTATCTTGATTGAATAATCAAACACAACAGTAGCAATGTTTTTAGATTTCAGCTATTGGTTACAGCAAAATTCCACATACAAATTCCAAAATTAGTAGAGGTGCCTTGTAGTAGATTTGAATCAGTCTACTATTTTTTAATTAAGAGAATTTGATTTCCCTTCTTAGGTTCTTTTTAACCATGTTTACCAAAAATACTATTTCTCTTTAATATTTTACTCCTGCAAGTAGTAAGATACCTAATATATTTGTTCATAATGAATTTTATCTTCATTAAACTTGTCAGGAAAGTCAGACACAGTTTGACAGTGAACTTAATCTGTTTCCTTACTGCAGTATATTTTATAGGCATATTTAGTACAGTGTCTTCAGGACTGAACACTTATAAGTTTGATTAAATGTATAATAACTGCATTGAAATGTGTAGGATTTGCAGTAGAGAGTTTATATGACTAAAAAGTAAATATATATTTCAGATATCTGAGTTTGTGCATTAAAATGCACCTTTGTTAATAATCTGATAGTCAAGAAACTGGTGGCTTCCAAAGTACAAGCATTCTCCAAAACTATATTTAGAAAACAATATACATTAGAAAACAATATACAATAAACATTAAAAATAAGTGTATTAAGTATATTAAGATTTCTGCAAAGAAATATCAATAGGACACAATATTTTAATGATTCTTAAAAATATACATTTATCATTGTCCAATTCTATTTATGAAATCCTACATTAAAAATAACTTCAACCTTTATAAATTTAACTTAAAGTACATAATAAAAAAGAAAAGAAAACCTTTCCAAAAAAAAGTTATTCTAGTACAAGGATTACAAAAAATTTGGTAACTTGAGATGCTATTCTGGAACGTATGCTACTAGTTCAAATGTGCAAGCTCCAACTTAACAAATGTTTAAAATATTTGAGTTTTTAAAACTGTGCCAAAATAAACCACATCGTTTCTAGAGATGACATATTTAGCTAAGCACGAGCAATATCAATCTTTCAGCCATTTCATGTATTTATTTAAAAGCCTCAGAAACCACATGCATTTGTAATAAAAGATGAACAAAATGCTGAAATCACTGAAGCCTAACAATTGACTTATAAATCAATTTTTTAGAAAGACAAATGTATTTGTGTGTGTAGGTGTCTGTGTATTTATATATCTATATATATCTCAATACGAATAGATAGACAGGTTAGCTGAAAATAGTAGTTATCAACAACACAATAATGTCTTGTGAAAAATTGGGGTTCTATACAAACCTTATGCCAGAAGACAAATGTATAGGCCATGGCTATTTTATCATTATAATGCCTCACTAGTCATGAGTATTTAAAGACAGACACTTCAATAATTATCTTTAAAAATACACTATCTACAAAATGGTTTTTTATGCAACTTTATTCAATATTAAAACTATAAATTTTTAATATTCTAACTCTTTTTGTGCAATAAACTGATTCTATTGGTAAGTGACCTGATAAGAAGATTCATCAGTTTATTTGAATACGGAAATATACAAAGGATCAACTTTCTCACTGAAAAAAGAAAAATATTTTAAATAATTTTAACATAATGGCTTATTTATAAACGTAGAATGAAACTTTCTCACATATTAATAATTAACTAATAACTTCGCTATAACTGCTTAGGCTTTGCTTATAAGCAACTCAGGCTATTTTTTATCAACAATGAATTGTCACAATATCCTAATTAGTGAAGGCTAAGGCTAAGGCTGCCACTATAACACTATAGGGAGGTAGTAATAATGTGATGCTATTTGCATATGCAGCTCATATTATAGTACTTCATTGAAAGAAATGTGTAGAAAATTCACACATATATGTATAAAAGAAATGGTACAATAATAAAATAAATTGCAGGAGTTAAAATCTTTGATTTTTAATTTTTTTTTAATGAAAGGTCTGGAGACCTACGGTTGCATGGAGTTTAGTCTTAAGACCTCAGCTTTAAGTCCTAGCCAATCCTTGGCAAATTCCTAGCCCCGCTGAGAGTGTTTCCTTGCTTGCAAAATGTACTACTACTACTACTAAAATTACTATCATCATTATCGTTATTACGTGGTTGATATATATAATATATTGTTATTATTATATGATTGTTGATAGGATCAAATAAAAATACAGATGGGAAAGGACTTTGTAAATCATCAAGTGCTACACGTTTATATGATCTTTTCTGCTTTTCCTCTGAACTACTTATTTTTTACAAGGGAAAGTAAATTCTCATGTTACTATAGGAATTAGACTTGATGTTTAAAGTAAACTCAAAGCAACCTCTCTGGGCAGTGGTGGAATACTTCAGATGTTGCATTATAATTGAATATGTAAAGAACTGATCTTCAGTGGGTAAGCTTATTCCTTCATACAACCCTCCCCGCCCCCCCAAAAAAAGACTACTTGAAGCATTTGTAATTTTGTAGACAACTCATTTTCAAGGGGATGTGGTAATTGGGGGAGTTTACCTACACTGAGCAATAGTAGATGTTAGAATTGTTTTGTAAATTTAACGTTATAATATCAAATTCTATAACAGTTCTGGATATTGATTATAGGAACTAGTTGTGCTAATCTGATTGTATAGTTATAAAAAGAGATGTTTGGAAATTGTAAAATGTCTTTATTCTACACTTTGTGTTTTATAAAACCTCAAGCGAAATAACTCAATAAAGGTTTGTCTGTTCTTCAGGAATAAACTGAAAATTCAAGTTTACTTGTGATTTATTTGAAGAGGATTCAGGAATGGACTATTTTGTGACAAGAACTGTTTCTCTTTACTTACCCGCATGACTTGAAAGGTGCTCTTCCTTCACATAGGGAGCTGTTACATGTTTCAGTTAGAGCTCAGAGAGAAGACTACATGCATGACCAAATTATTCCAAATTTGTATAGTTATATAGTCACTGGTTTGTGAGAGGCTATAATTCTCTTTAGGACTGTAGAGTAAATCCAGTTAGTTTATTTTTAACCCCTATCGTTCCTTATTTTCTAATTCTCATAGTTAAAAAAATTTTTTTAAGTAGGCAACATGAGTAAATTCTAAATTTGAACTCAGTGGGATGAGTCTATCAGTTAATTCAATGGATTTAATAAGAAAGAAATAGAGCTTGTTTGCATCATGATTCTTTTGTTACCCTATGGTAAAGCACCTTTATCATAGAGTAAAAAAAGTTCAAAGGCATAATCTCCAATGGTGTTAATAAATTATTCTGTACTTGTCCTGAAAACAGGCAATGGTAGATTTAGTTCAATCTCAAAGATAAATTAAAAAATTGTATGGACTTAGAAAATTTTTCACTTGCCTACAAAATTTTCACTAATTCCATCTCTACTTGTCAATTTCATCCTGCTGCGTTCATATTTATTTTCTATCAGTTTCTCATCTATTCAATCTAAAAATAAATTTTTTTTCCTATAGCCAAATACATGAATCTTAGTTTTATTCAAAATTTCATATGATTAGAAGTGACTGCCATGATGTAATTATTTTAAATTATCCCTTAAATTAAAAAAAAGTAGGTATCCTGAACCAAATCGCAGGTTTACTTTTTTCCCCAAGTCTTTATATTTTTAATTATAATTTTATTCTATATTATATATTAGATTCCCCTCCTCCATTACAAAAATTCAAATGATAATCTAAATAAAGATAATAAAAAAGAATACTTAATATGTTTGATGGGCTCTTGCCTTTTAGCATCATGCTGGCACATGCTAATTTTCAAGCCAAAAGTATCCCAGCCTATTAGACAGACTTGGCAATTTCTACAGCTTAAATAGAGTTTAGATCATTATTCAGACCCAACATTAAAAAAATATTGACACCATGAATTTCTAAGTACACATTAACAATACCCTTTTTATTGAAAACAATGTGCATTATTTGTAGTGAAAGAAAAATCATGCCTTTGATTAATGTAATTTTAATATACCAAACTCTTATTAAGGCAGATTACACATTTGATTCTTGGTATCTATACTTAATATTCTTTAAAACTAACAAAGATTACATGCATGCATTGAAGGAGGACTATATACTCTTATGTATGTGTTTCTCTCATTGGTTAAGAAATAAACTCTACATTGAAAAATGTATGTATTTGAAGTTTTGACCTAACACAGTGGATTAAGGTTTAGGCAATATTTACTTTGCTGTATTTTGATTCAGAAAGGGCCATATGTGAAGATATGATCCTGACCAACTTTACTATGTTTCTATAATGGTCTTTCAGCAAAAATCTTTATATTAAATACAGTGAGATATAAAATAGTTACAAAATAAGCTGCAACTTTATAGCTACCCATTGGTAAAAGTCTGTAGTTAATACATTTGGATAAATAACTCAAGTCAGCAGCAAAGTGGTTAAACATTTGTGATTTGATTTTATCTCAGCTTGGAATGTGGTTGGAGTGTCCCACTTCTAACAACTGTTTGCTAAGTTAAGGCTTTAGTGTTTACACAGTGTTGAATGAAGCAGCCTGGTCACCAGATGTGATTGCTTCCCCAGACTGTCGTTTTTTTCTCAGTCAGATCACTGTCCTCATGGTCCCTGTTCCAACCTTCTTCCTCAGGACGTCCACCAGCCTTTCCAACCTAAGTTGGGGGCAGGGGGGGCAGGAGGGAAAAAAATGATTATAAAAAGTGCAATTATTGTCAGGAATGTTTTGGCTGAAAAAGAACAGTATTTGCCTGTGACCAAGCACTCTTGGTAGTCATGTTAAGAAACAAAGCATTACTGTAAGTGAGAGACACGGGTGCAGAGTGCCAAGTATTTGAGGTTAAAAAAACAGCAAAAACACAAACTTTAACCCAGATCTTCAGATTATGTCAGCATTAGATGCTACATGAAAAATCTAAGATACTCATTTTAATACATTTACCTACTTGCATTACGGTTATGAATGAAGTCATTACTATGCAATGACAAGATGGCATATTAAACGTAGAGCAGTTTCAAACTGATTTTCACCAAGAGTACATATTTCAATACATAAATACTATCAGCCTTAGATCTGTTACCTAGCTAACTAAGTAACATATTGGTATACTGTACAACTGTTATGCATTAAATTTCTTCTGTTTAAAGCCAGGTATTAGGTGGCTAGGTTGGAAAAACTTGATATCTCAATGGTATGAATATAACTTAAATGTATAAAAATGATTTGATGCTAACAAAACCAGACTTTCTGTACTACATTTTAAAAGTTTCTATTCCTGAGTAATATAAATAGGCTAGCAATGACTACATATGCTTCTGAGTCAAAGATAAGTGATTTTTCAGTTGATTAAAAACTCACCAATTATACTGAAAATAGAGTCAAAAATTCAGAAGTCATTCGGTAGGTTATTAGACTACTCTATGGGAGGGAAATCCCATTCATTGAATGAGTGAGAGTTTTGCTTGACAAAAGATGATGGAATCAGATCATTAATTTTTTTTTTCCTTATTATTTTCTTTACCGTAAGCATAAAACCTCAACCAAAAATCCTGCTTGGTGTCACACACACAGAAATCTTCTTTATAAGTGAAAATCACACCCAGCAGTTTTCATATACACAAAGCTCCCTCCTCAAAGACTGGTGAGTGACACAGTCTAGTCTGCTCCAGCTTGCCTCATTTATATGGACCCATGCATGAGGGTCCTTTGCAAATAAACACAGCACAGAGCTAGACACTAAAGGAATGAGGGTATTCTTAGCGTCATACACACTGTTTTAGATGGACTAATTGGATGCATGCAACACTGAAAACAGCTGAAGTTTATTGGATGATTCTGCATATATCAAGACTTCCGTTAATAGAAAACAGGAATATGAAACAAATAATTCAGTGCATAAAAATATCTTTGCTTTGAGAAATGTAGTAATGATCTTAGAGTAAAAAGGCAAATCTTGCTTAAATTTATTACTACAAATTTCTCAAATGTAAATTTTACACAAGTAACATACAACCATTAAACCAGCTTTAAGCTAGTGATGCAAATACTTGAACTAGAAGATTTACTGGACAATTCACTGTATTCACAGATAAGTCTGTATTAGTTGGACTTTCCCTAGTGCTAAAAACTAGTGCTATTTTATACACTCTGAATACTATGATTCATAGGATTACATAAATCCTTTAGGACAAAGTTTCACTAAGTTGAATTGTGGAGGAGGGGGAAGAAAAATGTCACTATGAAATTCTAACTGTACTGTAAAATATGATAATAACTTGAATTAACTGTTAACAAATGACTCCCAGTAGAAACCTTGATATGCCACTAATAGAATTTCTCAGGATGTGCTGTAAAAAGTTAGAAGATATTACTTTCAAGTTGGTTAAATATATCCCTCCCCAAAATATCATTTGCACTACTATTAAAAAAACTTCCTCATAATGTAAAAGTAAGCTCTACTCTGCACAGTTATTATCACTATGAATTCTGATTCAACGGAATGCCAAATTACTGAGATGAATGTGTTTTGTGCTTCTTTTGCCTTCTCCTTTACAGATGGACTCATTTTACTTTAGTTTCTTTTTCATACAGTAGGATATCTCTCCATTTAGAACTCTTAATACATCTTGCTAAGGTAAGAGGTTAGGAGGAAATACTTAAATATCACATTTTGCAATGTATTTACTATATTTCAACAATTACTAGATCAACCACATTCTCAGTTTATTCAGGTTGAATGATTTATGAAAATTTGGTATCAGAAATGAGAAAAATGTCAATTGCTTAGTTTTGTAAAAGCTTACTGACTTTGGAAACACAATGAAGCACCTATTCTTTCCTGTAAGGAATGGACTACACCTGCCAAACATGGACTGTCCTGACAGGAAGGTAGGTGTGTCTGTCTGTCGAACCACCTTGCAGGATTTGCCTGCAGGCTATTCTTTACTGTCCAAATCAATAACATCCTTTAAAAAATTACGTAGTTTAATAAAATAGGCCCCAATGGCTTTACATGTTACTCAGCAATAGCTTCCCACAAACTTCATGAATAGGAAAAGGGTTAGATCTAAGATTAGAATTTCTCTATTTTAAATGACAAAACTGAAGCACAGACAAGGAAACCCTCATACAACGTCGCAAGATAAGACAGTTAACAAATATGGCCTGGTTTCCTTGTTCCTATTGCAAAGCTACTTCCACTAGAGTTTTGGCTACTAGAAAGCTACAGATTTCAGATTATAGGTTAATGTATTATTTGTCTTAATAGCTTCATTAAACTGTTTCCTCAAGTTACTACTTAAGTCAAATTGGGTATTTTTTTATTTAACACCTTTATTACAGTATAATTGCTTTAAAATGGTGTGTTACTTTCTGCTTTAGAACAAAGTGAATGAGTTATACATAAACATATATCTCCATATCCCCTCCCTGTTACGTCTCCCTCCCACCCTCTCTATCCCATCCCTCTAGGTGGTCACAAAGCACCGAGCTGATCTCCTTGTGCTATGTGGCTGTTACCCACTTGCTATCTATTTTACGTTTGGTAGTGTATATATGTCCATGCCACTCTCTCACTTCGTCCCAGCTTACCCTTCCCCCTCCCCATGTCCTCAAGTCCATTCTCTACGTCTGAGTCTTTATTCCTGTCCTGCCCCTAGGTTCTTCAGAACCATTTTTTTCCTTTAGATTCCATATATATGTGTTAGCATATGGTATTTGTTTTTCTCTTTCTAACTTACTTCACTCTGTATGAAAGACTCTAGGTCCATCCACCTCACTACAAATAACTCAATTTCATTTCTTTTTATAGCTGAGTAATATTCCATTGTATATACTGGCCACATCTTCTTTATCCATTCCTCTGTCGATGGACACTTAGGTTGCTTCCATGTCTTGGCTACTGTAAATAGAGCTGCAATGAACACTGTGGTACATGACTCTTTTTGAATTCTGGTTTTCTCAGGGTATATGCCCAGTAGTGGGATTGCTGGGTCATATGGTAGTTCTATTTTTAGTTTTTTAAGGAACCTCCACACTGTTCTCTGTAGTGGCTGTATCAATTTACATTCCCACCAACAGTACAAGAGGGTTCCCTTTTCTCCACATCCTCTCCAGCATTTATTGTTTGCAGATTTTTTGATGATGGCCATTCTGACTCGTGTGAGGTGATACCTCATTGTAGTTTTGATTTGCATTTCCTAAATGATTAGTGATGTTGAGCACACTTTCATGTGTTTGTTGGCAATCTGTATATCTTCTTTGGAGAAATGTCTATTTAGGTCTTCTGCCCATTTTTGGATTGGGTTGTTTGTTTTTTTGATATTGAGCTGCATGAGCTGCTTGTAAATCTTGGAGATTAATCCTTTGTCAGTTGCTTCATTTGCAAATATTTTCTCCCATTCTGAGGGTTGTCTTTTCATCTTGCTTATGTTTTCCTTTGCTGTGCAAAAGCTTTTAAGCTTCATTAGGTCCCATTTGTTTATTTTTGTTTTTATTTCCATTTCTCTAGGAGGTGGGTCAAAAAGGATCTTACTGTGATGTATGTCATAGAGTGTTCTGCCTATGTTTTCCTTTAAGAGTTTTATAGTGTCTGGCCTTCCATTTAGGTCTTTAATCCATTTTGAGTTTATTTCTGTGTATGGTGTTAGGGAGTGTTCTAATTTCATTCTTTTACATGTAGCTGTCCAGTTTTCCCAGCACCACTTATTGAAGAGGCTGTCTTTTCTCAAGTGTATATTCTTCACTCTTTTATCAAAGATAAGGTGACCATATGTGCATGGGTTTCTCTCTGGGCTTTCTATCCTGTTCCATCGATCTACATTTCTGTTTTTGTGCCAGTGCCATACTGTCTTGATTACTGTAGCTTTGTAGTATAGTCTGAAGTCTGGGAGCCTGATTGCTCCAGCTCCATTTTTCTTTCTCAAGATTGCTTTGGCTATTTGGGGTCTTTTGTGTTTCCATACAAATTGTGAAATTTTTTTGTTCTAGTTCTGTGAAAAATGCCATTGGTAGTTTGATAGGGATTGCATTGAATCTGTAGATTGCTTTGGGTGGTAGAGTCATTTTTACAATGTTGATTCTTCCAATCCAAGAACATGGTATATCTCTCCATCTGTTTGTATCATCTTTCATTTTTTTCATCAGTGTCTTATAGTTTTCTGCATATAGGTCTTCTGTCTCCTTACGTAGGTTTATTCCTAGGTATTTTATTCTTTTTGTTGCAATGGTAGATGGGAGTGTTTCCTTAATTTCTCTTTCAGATTTTTCATCATTGGTGTATGGGAATGCAAGAGATTTCTGTGCATTAATTTTGTATCCTGCTACTTTACCAAATTCATTGATTAGCTCTAGTAGTTTTCTGGTAGCATCTTTAGGATTCTCCATGAAGAGTATCATGTCATCTGCAAACAGTGACAGTTTTACTGCTTCTTTTCCGATTTGGATTCCTTTTATTTCTTTGTCTTCTCTGATTGCTGTGGTTAAAACTTCCAAAACTATGTTGAATAATAGTGGTGAGAGTGGACAACCTTGTCTTGTTCCTGATGTTAGAGGAAATGGTTTCGATTTTTCACCATTGAGAATGATGTTGGCTGTGGGTTTGTCATATATGGCCTTTATTATGTTGAGGTAAGTTCCCTCTATGCCCACTTTCTGGTGGATTTTTATCATAAATGGGTGTTGAATATTGTCAAAAGCTTTTTCTGTATCTATTGAGATTATCATATGGTTGTTATCCTTCAGTTTGTTAATATGGTGTATCACATTGATTGATTTGCGTATACTGAAGACTCCTTGCATTCCTGGGATAAACCCCACTTGATCATGGTGTATGATCCTTTTCATGTGCTGCTGGATTCTGTTTGCTAGTATTTTGTTGAGGATTTTTGCATCTATGTTCACCATTGATATTGGCCTGAGGTTTTCTTTCTTTGTGACATCTTTGTCTGGTTTTGGAATCAGGGTGATGGTGGCTTCATAGAATGAATTTGGGAGTGTTCCACCCTCTGCTATATTTTGGAAGAGTTTGAGAAGGATAGGTGTTAGCTCTTCTCTAAATGTTTGATAGAATTCATCTGTGAAGCCATCTGGTCCTGGGCTTTTGTTTGTTGGAAGATTTTTAATCACAGTCTCAATTTCAGTTCTTGTGATTGGTCTGTCTAAATTTTCTATTTCTTCCTGGTTCAGCCTCGGAAGGTTGTCTTTTTCTAAGAATTTGTTCATTTCTTCCAGGTTGTTCATTTTATTGGCATAGAGTTGCTTGCAGTAATCTCTCATGATCCTTTGTATTTCTGCAGTATCAGTTGTTACTTCTCCTTTTTCATTTCTAATTCTATTGATTTGAGCCTTCTCCCTTTTTGTTCTTGTTGAGTCTGGCTAATGGTTTATCAATTTTGTTTATCTTCTCAAAGAACCAGCTTTTAGTTTTATTGATCTTTGCTATTGTTTCCTTAATTTCTTTTTCATTTATTTCTGATCTGATCTTTATGATTTCTTTCCTTCTGCTAACTTTGGGGTTTTTTTGTTCTTCTTTCTCTAATTGCTTTAGGTGTAAGGTTAGGTTGTTTATTTGAGATGTTTCTTGTTTCTTGAGGTAGGATTGTATTGCTGTAAACTTCCCTCTTAGAACTGCTTTTGCTGCATCTCATAGGTTTTGGGTCGTCGTGTTTTCATTGTCATTGTTTCTAGGTATTTTTTGATTATCTCTTGGATTTCTTCAGTGATCTCTTGGTTATTTAGTAGCGTATTGTTCAGCCTCCATGTGTTTGTATTTTCTACAGATTTTTTCCTGTAATTGATATCTAGTCTCATAGCGTTGTGGTCGGAAAAGATATTTGATATGATTTCAATTTTCTTAAATTTACCAAGGCTTTATTTCTGACCCAAGATATGATCTATCCTGGAGAATGTTTCATGAGCACTTGAGAAGAGAGTGTATTCTGTTGTTTTTGGATGGAATGTCCAATAAATATCAATTAAGTCCATCTTGTTTAATGTATCATTTAAAGTTTGTGTTTCCTTGTTTATTTTCATTTTGGATGATCTGTCCATTGGTGAAAGTGGGGTGTTAAAGTCCCCTACTATGATTGTGCTACTGTCGATTTTTCTTTTGTGGTTGTTACCACTTGCCTTATGTATTGAGGTGCTCCTATGTTGGGTGCATAAATATTTACAATTGTTATATCTTCTTCTTGGATTGATCCCTTGATCAATATGTAGTGTCCTTCTTTGTCTCTTGTAATAGTCTTTATTTTAAAGTCTATTTTGTCTGATATGAGAATTGCTACTCCAGCTTTCTTTTGATTTCCATTTGCATGGAATATCGTTTTCCATCCCCTCACTTTCAGTCTGTATGTGTCCCTAGGTCTGAAGTGGGTCTCTTGTAGACAGCATATATACGGGTCTTGTTTTTGTATCCATTCAGCCAGTCTATGTCTTTTGGTTGGAGCATTTAATCCATTTACATTTAAGGTAGTTATCGATATGTATGTTCCTATTACTATTTTCTTAATTGTTTTGGGTTTGTTATTGTAGGTCTTTTCCTTCTCTGGTGTTTCCTGCCTAGAGAAGTTCCTTTAGCATTTGTTGTAAAACTGGTTTGGTGGTGCTGAATTCTCTTAGCTTTTGCTTGTCTGTAAAGGTTTTGATTTCTCTGTCGAATCTGAATGAGATCCTTGCTGGGTAGAGCAATCTTGGTTGTAGGTTTTCCCCTTTCATCACTTTAAATATGTCCTGCCACTCCCTTCTGGCTTGCAGAGTTTCTTCTGAAAGATCAACTGTTAACCTTATGGGGATTCCCTTGTATATTATTTGTTGATTTTCCCTTGTTGCTTTGAATATCTTTTCTTTGCATATAATTCTTGATAGCTTGGTTAATATGTGTCTTGGCATGTTTTTGCTTGGATTTATCCTGTATGGGACTGTCTGCACTTCCTGGACTTGATTAACTATTTCCTTTCCCATATTAGGGAAGTTTTCAACTACAATCTTTTCAAATATTTTCTCAGTCCCTTTCTTTTTCTCTTCTTCTTCTGGGACCCCTATAATTCGAATGTTGGCACATTTAATGTTGTCTCAGAGGTCTCTCAGACTGTCCTCAATTCTTTTCATTCTTTTTTTCTTTATTCTGCTCTGTGGTGGTTATACCCAGTATTTTATTTTCCAGGTCACTTATCTGTTCCTCTGCCTCAGCTATTCTGCTATTGATTCCTTCTAGGGAATCTTTCATTTCATTTATGTGTTGTTCATCAGTTTGTTTGCTCTTTAGTTCTTCTAGGTCCTTGTTAAACGTTTCTTGTATTTTCTCCATTCTGTTTCCAAGATTTTGGATCATCTTTACTATCATTACTCTGAATTCTTTTTCAGGTAGATTGCCTATTTCCTCATTTGTTTGGTCTGGTGGGTTTTTACCTTGCTCCTTCATCTGCTGTGTGTTTCTCTGTCTTCTCATTTTGCTTAACTTATTGTTGTTTGGGGTCTCCTTTTCACAGGCTGCAGGTTCGTAGTCCCCTTTGTTTTTGGTGTCTGCCCCCAGTGGCTAAGGTTGGTTCAGTGGGTTGTGTAGGCTTCCTGGTGGAGGGGACTGGTGCCTGTGTTCTGGTGGATCAGGCTGGATCTTTTCTTTCTGGTGGGCAGGACCATGTCTGGTGGTGTGTTTTGGGGTGTCTGTGAGCTTATTATGATATTAGGCAGCCTCTCTGCTAATGGGTGGGGTTGTGTTCCTGTCTTGCTAGTTGTTTGGCCTAGGGTGTCCAGCACTGTAGCTTGCTGGTAGTTGAGTGGAGCTGGGTCTTAGCGTTGAGATGGAGATCTCTGGGAGAGCTTTTGTCGTTTGATATTATGTGGAGCTGAGAGGTCTCTGGTGGACCATTGTCCTCACCTTGGCTCTCCTATATCAGAGGGACAGGCCTGACACCTGGCCGAAGCAACAAGACCCTGTCAGCCACACAGCTTAGAAGAAAAGGGAGAAAAAAAGAAAGAAGGAAAGAAAACAATAAAGTAAAACAGTTATTAAAATAAAAAATAAAAAATTATTAAAAATTTAAAAAAAAATGAAAAGCAATAAATAAAAAAGAAAGAAAGAACTAAATCAAAAAACAAATCCACCAATGATAACAACTGCTAAAAAACTATACAAAAAAAACCCCACAAAAAAACCAAAAACATACAGACAGAACCCTAGGATAAATGGTAAAAGCAAAACTATACAGACAAAATCACACAAAGTCCACTGCGTCAATTTTGGGATGATTCGTTGTCCTTTCAGGTATTCCAGAGATGCAGGGTACATCAAGTTGATTGTGGAGATTTAATTCGCTGCTCCTGAGGCTGCTGGGAGAGATTTCCCTTTCTCTTCTGTGTTTGCACAGCTCCTGGGGTTCAGCTTTGGATTTGGCCCCGTCTCTACGTGTAGGTCGCCTGAAGGTGTCTGTTCGTCCCTCAGACAGGATGGGGTTAAAGGAGCAGCTGCTTCGGGGGCTCTGGCTCACTCAGGCCGGGGGGAGGGAGGGGTACAGAATGCGGGGCGAGCCTGCGGTGGCAGAGGCCAGCGTGACGTTGCAGCAGCCTGAGGTGCGCCATGCGTTCTCCCGGGGAAGGTGTCCCTGGATCACGGGACCCTGGCAGTGGCGGGCCGCACAGTATCCCGGGAGGGGAGGTGTGGATAGTGACCTGTGCTTGCACACAGGCTTCTTGGTGGCTGCAGCAGCTGCCTTAGCGTCTCATGCCTGTCTCTGGGGTCCGCACTGATAGCTGCGGCTCCAGCCTGTCTCTCAAGCTTGTTGAGGCAGTGCTCTGAATCCACTCTCCTCGCGCACCCCGAAACAATGGTCTCTTGCCTCTTAGGTAGCTCCAGACTTTTTCCCGGACTCTCTCCCGGCTAGCTGTGGCATAGTAGCCCCCTTCAGGCTGTGTTCACGAAGCCAACCCAAATTGGGTAAGTATTTACTGGTGTATTTCATCTGCTAGTTTAGTAACACATTATAAGAAAGTAAATTGATGACACTGTACGTAAGTAGGAAATAATAGTTACAATCTATTATCTTCTATAACAAATCTTTTTGTAAACTTAAAAATACATTTGCAGCTACATTTTAGAGAGAAATCCTAGTTTTTTCAGTTAACATCACTTTTATATTTTCTTTGTGTCTATGTAAGATGTATGTACTACAACGAAATACGTAGTTTTCCATCAAGTAGATGAACCATAAGTTATTTACCAATTTTCTGAATTGGTTTACTTTCATTTTTCAATCTTAATGAATATTGTGATACATTTTAAAAGGCAAGTAATACGTAATGAATACTGACTATGTGCCAGGAACTATAAGAAGTAATTTATGCACATATTTAATCTTCATTACAACTCCATGGAGTAGATGTTATCATCAGATGACAAACCAAAGCATATAGAAGGTAATTCGGTCACAGCCATACTGCTATTGAGTTTTGGAGTTGGAATACATTGCAAGGTGTAATTACCACATCCCTGATCTCTCTGATGTGCTACACTGCTTCCAAAAGTACTGTGACTTTTAAGGTTTATTTCTGATTTTTTTATGGGGTTGGACTACTCTTACGGACTAGATAATATTTTTTCCAAAGTGAGAGAAAGAAGTGAAAACAGGACAAATTCCTTATCCTCAATTGAAAAATCTCACTATAGATTCCATTTTTGAAAGCAATTTTTGTATCTGTCAATGTGAGAGGAGAATTCTTGTTGGCTGGACAATTTCCTCCCTAGAAAAAAACATTCCACTTCTACTATTTAGACAATGAGATTGCCTGATCAAACATATTTGGCTTCTGAATTTCATTTTTCTAGGAGAAAGAACCAGGGAAATCCAAGAGACATGGATAAAAATCATCCTTCCAATAGAGGAGACAGAAAAGCCACTAGAAACGCTGCCCTTTGGGTTGGTCATTAGTATCAAAGATCTTGCCCTCTTTTAATCATGGCAGCAGGACGCAAAAAACATTTAAATGTAGTTTCTTCTTTTACTATTATGGCTGTTCTTCCTCTGCTGGTCTCTTAGATGTTGTTTTATCACCTTTTCATAACACTTTTCATACTTTCCTCAAAAGTTGTTATTTGTTCCCTTGATTCCACTTAAATGCTTATGGCTCCCAAATACAGACCATTAACCCAAAACTCTCCTCTGAGTTTCAGACTCAAATATCCAACTGCCTTCAAGATATCTCCTTTTGCTTATTCCACAGGCATATGATAATGAGCATATCTAAAAGAAAGCTTATTTTACCTTCCATGCATATTTCAGTATTTCTTATTTTGATTAATGTTGCCATTCATTAACTACCCAACCTTTAAGTTGAAAAAATTTAGAAAACCTTGGTCCATTGATTTTTTTCCTCTCACTGCAGCTTGGACCTGTGAAAACTTTGTGATGAAACCACTAATGTAGACAGTGGGAAGCAATAAAAGGGTTTTAACTCATCTAGTAACATCATTTACCTTTTAGAAAGATCACACTGGCAAGAATGTAGGGATGGGATGGAGGCAAGTTGGCCTATAGGTATGGAATCCAGATAGCTTCTAGTGAGCACAAAAATGTGAATGTACTTAAGGTCACAAAACTGCATACTTAAAAAAGTTTATGATATAGATTTAAGTTCAATCAATAAGCATTTGTTAAGTAATTCTTATAAATGAGGTACTGTTCTAGGCATTGATTATTCAAAGACTAGAACATGATTCTTGATAAGGAGCAGTAAGGTGGGGAAGCAGATCTTTATATGGTAACTGCAATAAGTTACTGGTAAATGCTGTACTAAAAGGATAAGCATGGGTACTATACAGAACCTAGCTTGGGCAGGGAAAAAGAAGAAGGGCCTGTAAAGGCTTTCTGATGATGCCTGAGTTAAGTTTTGAAGGATAAGAAGGAAACAGTCACCTCAAGAAGGGTGGGAACAGAGACGGGGCAGGATGGGCATTTCAGATAAAGGAAATAATATATGTACAGGCACTGAGGTATGAAAAGCATGATGTGTGTCAAGTCCTACCAGTTGTATGGTTTCTCAGGATCATGAAGTAGGGGGTGGAGGATGACGGGAAATAAGGCTGGAGAGGTTGGTCATGACTAGGTCTTGCTCTAGGTTGTAACTGAAGGCATGGGAGTAGATGGAAATGCCTAGAGAGAGACATAGGAAAGGAGAAGGGAGGTGAGAAGAGGATAGAACCAAAATGAAAACAAATACTTAAAGTAAAGAGACTGACAAAAGAATCTGAGAAAACAGTCAGGGAAGCAAAAGGTAAATCAAGAGTAGGTGCTGTCACAGAATTCAGAGTAGAGAATTTCAAGAAAGGAGTGATCAACAGGGTTAAATACTTAAACAAGATCAAGGTGAAAAATGACCATAAGATTTGGCAATTAGGAAATGACAACCTTTTCCGTGCAGCTTTAATGGCACAATAGAAGTGGGATGAAGCCTGAATGGAATGTGAAAAAGTGAAGACTAAGTATCAGCTTGGTTAGAAAGTATAAAAGCTTGGCTAGAAAGTAAAGAGGATTATAGTTACAGGGGAATATATGGCTGAGGAAGTTTTTAAAGAAATGGATGGCATGTGAATATGTTTATGGACTATGGAAGAGAAGACTGCAGGAAGACGCTAAAGTAAAAGGGAGGAAGACGATACCTTTTAAGCAGGATCTCAGAGGATGGAATCATAAGCAGAACTTGCAGCAATATCATTCAAAATATGACTGGACAACTTTTCCTTGGAGATTAAAGGGAAAGAGGTGGAAGGAATACAGCTGTGGATAACTTTGTAGGTGTTGAGGAATTTAACTGACAGAACTCACCATTGCTAGATTCAATTTTCCCCAAGGAGTTAAGAGGCAGAGTTCTCCGCTGAAAGCACAGGGTAAAGAAAAAGGCTGGAGGAGAATGGTGAAGGTTTAATGGGACAAGAAAGGGAGATGATCTGGGACATGTAAAAGGAATGTTAGCGGGATTGATGGGCCATTGACATTGAAGTTTCTTAGCATGAACACAGAAGTTGGGATAGAGAGGAAGACACTGAATCAGGTGCCTGAAACCCACATTAAAGGAATGGCACTGATCAGGAGATCAGTAGATATCACTGAAGAGGAGAGAGAGAGAGTGATAATAAAGCTGGGTGGTATAAGCCTCAAAGAAGGGAGGATTTTTACGTGGGTGCAGAAGGTATGAAAGTAGCAAAGGGGAACCAGAGAACTCTCCTTCCTAGTACATAGGGTATGGGGGAAAGACCAGTGTCCAGTGGGCTGCTAGGAAAGAAATGCCCTTGGTAAATTCAAATTTCAGGTAGAATGTATGTGTGAAATATTCAGTGCATAAGTTGTGGAAAGATGCAAGGTAGTAACA